>NC_071578.1:3638418-3975085 GCF_024509145.1 Vidua macroura | reverse complement strand
TTTGGCAATAAAATGAGTCTAAAAATAACTTTCCTCTTGAACACCAGTGAAGTTTCTGTTCCTTTGTACTTCAGCTCTGTAGTAAATCATGAAGCACAGAA
Organism: Vidua macroura; assembly: GCF_024509145.1. NCBI lineage: Eukaryota > Metazoa > Chordata > Aves > Passeriformes > Viduidae > Vidua > Vidua macroura. The sequence goes on along the minus strand of NC_071578.1, from coordinate 3,974,984 downwards.
TGGAACAAGAGAAGAGAATTACACTTTCCAAAGTCATTTTCTTTGCTGCATAAAGCATTTACCCCTGCTGTCAACAAGGTCAAACCATCTCAGAGGAAATGGAAACCTAAAAATGACACTGGGAAATACAAAGGAAACTGCATTGAACATTTATGTGGCTCTTTGATGCCTGTTTCTTACACGTGTAACAGAGACAGCTACTAAGGTTCTGTTCACCTGCACACCCTGAGTATCATGGCATTTAAAGCCCTGTTTACACTTATTGATAAGGCAGATCCTTAAAAGAGTGGTTCTTACCACAGAAAAAAATGACTGGAAACATAAACAAGCTCTTACATGAAGACATTTTACTCAGTTTTAAGATGCATTTAACTTTAAAGGGAATATAATTATTTTACCAGGTGAGGGATGCCAAATATACCCAGAATCTCAACATTTGTCTCTGAACATATCAAATAATGGTAGAAAATATCATCCTGCGCAGGCTGCTGTTCCCTTTGGGCAAACAGATTTTAAAATAAACTGATGCCATTAATGAAGGCAATTCTTTCCTTCAGCAGTTGTTTATTTGAACTGGTTAGAAATGCAGTGTGCATCCTGGTTGGAGAATTTATCCCAGTTCATTCTCCCTAACTTTTTCTCCTAAGAACAACATGACCTTCAGATAATCATTCAGCATATTGCCTTTGTGCCTGTGTCTGGAGAAGGATCTCAGATTGCCATGGAAACAAAAGTTCCTTGTTCTCTTATACTTCCCCATGCTGTGATATCATTTTCACTATATGAACCCCTTTCCAAGCCAGAAATGGAATTGTGGGATTTTCCTGTTTTGAGCACCTCCAAGTGATGGATCAGTTCATGGTGCCAATGCTGTGAATGCCAAGCAGAGACTGCACCCACCATGTCCTAGATTGAGAAACCAAAACACACCATCATCATTATTTGGGGATATTTACATCAGATCCATCTGCATCAGCCCCATTCTGCTGGAGAAATGAAAATTCTCTACCTACACTTTCCCAGAGTTTTCTTTACTTTTTCCTTCTGTGCTGAACACATGAGATGAAACAGAATTTTAAGAAAGGCAAAGTTAACCTGTGACATAAACAAAGCCAGAAAAGGAATTTCTGGCATTTTTGCAGAGAACATAATAGGTTTTGGGGGTGTTTTTTATTATTATGGCAACTACATTTCTTCATGCCCCAGAATGTCTGTAGATTTTGTGTTAACAACACATTGCCCTGGCATTTGGCAGCCACTGCTGGGCCAAAACCAGCAGGATTATCACTAGAAAAGGGACTGGAAATGCAGCCTTGGGATTAAAAATTCTCTAATGCTAGCACTACAAAAAGGAGAACTAATTTTTTTTTTTTTTTTTCTAATACTATTTGTGTTTTGTAGATTCATCATCATTGGGAAGACTGTAGCTCTGAACTGGTCAATGGTTTAGAGTTGTCTGCATTGCCCAAAAATGGGCAAGTTTAATGCGTAAATTTTATTTTAACTGTAAAACCGAGACAGCACTGAGACAACAGAGATGAGTGGATGACAGTGGTTATGTGGAACAGTTGGAGAAAATGGGATGAAATTCCCCTGCTGTGCTCACAGCCCGTCTGGAACGTCCCTTTTTGGTTCACTTGGATGAAAACAGCCACTTCCAGCAAGTCCCCGTGGACATCATCTACCTGCCAACATCTGAATCCCAAAAAGTAACGACTCTCACATTTCAGTCTGGTATTTCCTGGACTGAAATTGCTGCACATGTGCCATGTGGAGTGTGAGCAGCATGTTTAACACATCCCAGGCAGCAGCAGGGAAATGCAGTGTGGAGTTTGTCTGAAAGGTCATTTTTTTCCTGGGATTTCTTCAATATCCACAGCCTAAGTGTAGCCTGAGAAGTCATGCATGAAGGTCCACTGGGAACTGAAGATGGCTGCTAAATGTAGAAATATTTGTTATGCTCAATGTGATAGAGCTGGCAAACACATCATCAGAGAGTAGTCCTTAAAATTCTGTATTTAAAGATTGTGTTTTAAAGATAGAAGAGCCAGGAATTATTCCTTTCAGGTAAAAACAGTATTCATGGCTGGGATTACTTTGGGTGAAGAAATATTTAATGTAATGCAACATTTTCTTATGATAACAGTGTCTCTGCATGGCTTAATTCCAACCCCAGACTGATTAATTTAGTGATGTTTAAAGCCAATATTTGAAGATCTAATTTTATCTTCATAATCACATATTATTGACAATATACTGAAGGTACCTTCCACAGTTCATTCACTTATGAAAACAGTGAAAATGCTAGAATTAATGTGAAAGGAAGGCAATGAAATGAGTTTTCACTTGTCACACAGAGATTCATGTCAGACTTACATTACCGGATATGCCAATATAATTTCACGGCTGTGTAATAAACTTGTTTGAACTTAACTTGTAGCCATTAAAAAAGGGCTTGTGCCAGCATGCTGGACAAGACTATTTGAGAGGTGAAATGATAGGATTTAAAGTGAAGTTCTAATGCTATGCAGATTCTTGCTAATAGGTGGCATAACATAAATTATAAAGTTTCACTGTTTGAAAAGCATTAATATATTTTTCCACACAGGACTTCACACTAATTTTGCCAAAAAAAGCAGTATATAAAAATTACCTTGCATTTTAAAATTTATCCGAAGTATTTTTTTTTTTTCCAAAAATCATAGAACAGCTTAGGTTGAAAGAGATTTTTGTGATCTCAGCATGTCCCTTTTTTAACCTTCTTTGTAGGTTTAACTATAAGATCTCTTAAATCAGAGTATATTTCTCACTGTGGGGTTATATTTCCCACTCATCAATGGGATCAACAGTGCTAGGGATACTATTGAGCCCAACAGTTTTACCCTCAAGAGTGTCATTATCATTTAGGTTACTGAATTTGGTTTTGGAAATACTGAGATTTAGCCAAATGCACCCCATAGTGCAGTTCAGATATGGTTCTGTTTGCTTCCTACTGGTTATGGCAAACTCAGTCCAAGCAAAACACCTCGGCCTCACTTGAGGCCAGATAAGCTTGTCAGCAGAGTGGGGAGTAATTTCCAGAACCATCCATCACGGCTTAAATGGTTTTATCTCAGAAATAATGATAATATTTTTGAAAGGAAATCACTTGTGACTAAAAGGAAGAAGATCTGCTGGTTCCTTTGATCAGCACCTAGACAAGGGAGTTTCTTGTTCCCTATTTATTGCTATAACTGGATGAATAACAAAACTGGTAGGAAGCAATTTCAACATTTTCCCGATATTTTAGAGATGCTGTTATGTGCTTTTATTGCTTATGATCTTCTCTTTCTCTCCTTCCCATGGTCCCTACACATTTGCTCTGGGAAGGGCCTCCTCTTATTGATATTTTAAGATACTCAGCATAGTGTGTCAGGGGAGAGGCTGAGCCCAGAGGCTGAGCAAGGACCAAGGTTCTCCTCCACATGGTGAGGTGTGATAGAGCCAAGGAGGCTCCCAGTGCCACTTTCCCAGATTTCCACACAAATATTGCTACTGAGACCTCGCCCACGCTTGGGGTTGTGTCTGCTTTATGGCTCCCCTCTGTTTGTCAGTGACCACAGGCTCAGGGCTCCACATCATGGGAGATTTCAGATGTGCAGTGGTTTGGGAATGAGATCAGCAGAACTGCTGCAAGGCTGGCAGCCTGGGGAATGGGACATCTGTGGGAAATGCAAGCACTGAGAGCTCCCAAGGCCTCGAGCATACAAGCTCAGAGATAGAGATGGATACAGGGTTTGACCTAAGACCTTGGAGAAGGCTTGGAGCTTTAGAATTGAATAGTGAACAGACACAAAATAAGAATAAAGGTTTGTAGTTTAAGCAGAAATATGTTTTAAGCAATTAGATATAGGCCTCATGTAAGTGAAAAAGTATGTTAAGCAACATAGAAGGTGTTCGAGTTTAACAATAGAACTTGTTATAGAGTTGGTAAAAAGTAGAAGATGAAGCAGTAAGTTTCTGTAGAGTTATAGGAAAAGACACATTGTGGTAAATGTGTAAAATGTAGCAATTAACAATTGGTTTTGAAGATGCTAGCGAGCTTTGTGGAAGTAGCTGTTTGGATAAGAAATTTATAAAAGACATTGGAAACTAGAATTATAATGGCTTCTGATGTGAGGATTCTAATATACGGCTTCTAATGTGATGGTTTTGGATGTAGCAACCTTACAGTGTCACCCTTCCATGAGGTTGATTTTGCAATAACCCATCTTTTAAATGCCTCTTCAGTCGACCCCATCCCAAACAGACATCTGCAGAGCTGAGCCTGAGGTTGGCCTGGTGTTTGTGCAGGCCAACACCATCCCATAATCATCCTCCCCATCTCGTTTCACAGGTGGCTTGGAGCTGTAATAAATAGAATGTGATTTCTAAATATAACCAAGCATTTTCAAATGCATTCATCATCTGTGTTTTATTCACTTCAGACAGAATCCCAGCAGAAACTCACGAGATCTGGAGCCTCACAAGAGGCATTTACAGGGAACCTCACCAAAGGCCTCTGCCAGCAAATGAGGAAAGAATGAAAACGTGGCTCCCCTTTCTCCCCTTTCTCCAGAGAACTCCATCACAGATTCACAAATTTTGGTTATTTAATGCTCAGTGACAGCTTTAGGCTTTAAGGGTACTTTTCATGTATTTTAGATGAGATTACAGTCATATGAGGTCAAAATGTTTTATAAATTTTAGAAGTCGCTTGCGAACAGTCCTTTGAAAACTGGTCTTAAGAAAAATGCCACACCCTTCCTACACATCTGGATCACCTCCAGCAAATCCAAACTGTTACAGAAGCATCATTTTTTCATTTTTTCTCCCTCAAGCCCCATGGAAGATCATTTATGTAGTCGTTTCTCTGGAAATGCCTGTCCCATTGTGTTGCCCTGTCACCAAGCTGTCTGTCCGCTCATTTTCCCAGAAGTCTGTCCATCCGCAGTGCCCTCATCTCTAGTGATGCTGGAATTCCTGATGGATTTCATTTGAACTGAATGGAAAAATCAAGATGGCAAATAAATTCCCTTCACATGTTATGAAAATCGGCTGAATAGTAAAAACACAGCCAAGTTAATAACCCCAGGGATGGAAAACTGTGTTGGTGAATTTAACAATTTTCTGCTTTCTTTAGCTAGCTGATTTCTCAACATACAGACAGCTGCAGACCAACCCAAGCACAGGAATTCTCTTGCAAAAATGACAATTTGAGGATGGAGAAGAGAGCCAAAGGTACTCAATTAGGACAGGGGAACTGGAGATATGAAGAAAAACTGAACTCAGAGTGATGAGCAGCCCTAGGCATTGAGTCCCTAGAGAAGAATCATAGAATCTATGGAATGGTTTGGGTTGGAAGGGACCTCAAAAATCATCTCATTCCATCCCCTGCCATGGGCAGGGACACCTTCTACTATCCCAGGGTGCTCCAAGCCCCATCCAGCCTGGCCTTGGGCACTGCCAGGGATCCAGGGGCAGCCACAGCTGCTCTGGGCACCCTGTGCCAGGGCCTGCCCACCCTCACAGAGATCAATTCCTTCCTAACATCTCATCTAAATCTTCCCTCTGCCAGTTTGAAACTGTTTCCCCTTGTCCTATCATAACTTTTCCTTGTAAAAAGTCACTTTTTTTCTTTTTTATAAGCCTCCTTTAAGTACTGCACTAAACATCTCTGGTGTATGATTTGAACAGCCCTCCCAAGGCTGACAGGCTGGGCAGGAGGGCAGAATGCCAAAAGCTCTTCCTGAGTGAGCTTCCAGACATGTAGGCAGCACATCAGCACTTGGAATGGAGCTTTAGAGGCACGTTTGGTTTCAATCACATATATTCACCCCAAGTGCAAAGGGAGAAGGAAACTTCCCTCCCAATAACACAGCAGGGAGGAAGGATGTTATGTGCCTAGAAAGTTTTCTCCTGCTCTACCAGAAGTATCCACACCTTGGTAGTGGAAAATAAGCTCCAAAAGTCCAGCTGGAGGAGCACTTACAGCTATTTTCTACATGGTTTGTTTCTGACTGTGATCCATCACACATACCAGACTAATGGGTTGCAGTGCAGAAACCTTAGCTTCATCTTCCTTTATCTTGGAAAATCTGGGTAATGGCATTAAGTGTATTTTTCCATAAATAATTTACAGGAGGAGACCAACCTTGTAATTGCAAGGGAAAATATTTATTTCTTGTTATTTCGCCCAATCATGTGCAAATTCCTCCTGCCTACTTGTCTAAGACTGCCACAAAAGAAAAAAAAATACTTAAAAGGCAGTGTTTAAGATACCCTGGAAAACACCAGAAGTTTAAAACAAGCCAGTAGGGTAGGAGAAGGCAAAGCAAGACACAGTAAATTTCAGACAGATGGCCAAATTCCACAGATAAACATTAAACTGGAAGAAAATAAAATCCTTGCCATTTCTAAGATTTCAGCTTCCTGTATTTCAATTCTTTTTAGCATTTCTGCCCTTCCTGCTGCAGGAATGGCCCGGCCCTTGCTCACCTGCCCCAGCCACAGCAGAGTGATGCCTAAAGCAGCTGGAGCAGAAGCTAGACGGAGTTAAGGGGGAATAAAGTGGATATTTATTGAAGAGCCTTCAAAGGCCACACCCTGGCAGTACCAGAGCCACGTCGTGGCTCTGCCCGGATGGCTCCGAGGTGGAAGCAAAAGAGGCCTTGGTCACCAGATTTCACATTTTTATAAGTTTTGGTCTGTTTGCATATTGGAGTTTACTGTCCAATTCCAGCTTTAGCCCATGCAGTCCCATCCTGCTTGCTTTTCTCTCTCCAGCCCACGCTGTTTGTGCTCCTGGGCCTGAGGTTTGGATCATTTGTCCTTGGTGCCCAGCTGGAGAAGGAATTGTTTTGTCTCCCTGCTCTGTGCAGAGAGCTCACCATCCCCTGATATGAAGCCCAGACCCACAGACTGAAGCAGCACAGAATTAAAAAAAATTAAAAACTTTTTATCAAGAGGTATCAAGAGACAGCACCACGAGCCAGGCTTCAAACCCAACCCCAACCTCAACCCTCCTGCGACCTGCTGGGAACGTGAAATCTGCTGGCTGCAAACATCGCTCCCAGCTCTAAAACATCAGTCCCAGCTCTAAAAGATTGCTCCCAGCTCTAAAACGTCGCTCCCAGCTTGAATTCCCAGCGATTTTCCTCTCAGAAAGCTCTAATGAGATGCTGTTTACAGAGCGCTGCTCCTGCGCAGTGGCAGCAGAGTGAGCGGCCCTGCCCCATGGTGCCGGGGCCTGTGGCCAGCTCCGGCCTCCAGCAGCCCCAAAAGGCTTCCTTCAGGCCACCTCAATTAGTGATTCCCTGGATTTCTGTCTCCATTCCCTTCCAGACATCCCAGTTATTTTGTAGCTTGGGCCTCCATGCCTGTTCCATGGTTTCGTGTGGCTCCTGGTTCCGTTTGTTACGGTGTTGGTGTTCTCGGTGCCAGTTTTTCCAATAGCTGTTTTTCTACAAAAATAGGAGGTGTTCTACAAACCCAGGAGGTTTCATTATCAGCCCAAACATCCATCTATTGAGGCAACACTGCCTTTACAGACAGACATTTCTGCTTGCTCTGTCAGTCTCTCAGTTCCTTGTCTGAAAAAAACCCATCTGTGCTACAAAGAAAGGTTTAAAATGGCACAGTTGTGACCATGGTCTCTTCAGAGTGGACTGTATTGTGATTCTATAAACTACTGGAAACTATTCATTGTGGAGAACCAAAACCACAAGTTCATCATCTTGCAACAGATAAGCAGCAGTAGTGCACTCCTTAAACATCAGATTTAGGACTCAAGAGAGAGGAAAACTTTCCTTTTTCCATAAGTTACTCCCTTTCCCCAGGCACAGGAGAGCTCCTTGCATATTTTCCTTTCTTTGCACTACAACAACAAAAGGTCCAACCACGAGCACAGAAAGCTGAGGAATAGCAGAGCTCTGAGTGTTGCTCTGAACTCTGCCCATGTTGCTTAAACTTTCTGCAACTCACTTCCTCCATTTATTCTCCATTTTTGTGCAGCTGAGGAGACCTGTCAGCATTATTCACCTGCTCTTTCATGTGCATTTGTATATTGAACACAGATAATTGTGGTTTTGTTGGGGTTTTTTTAATTTATATTAAGAGTAAATGGTGTTCCACGATCCTAATGAGAAGAAGATAGGAAAATTCTTGGTATCTTTTCAATAGTGCCTCCTGCTCTCACTCTGATTTGTAATTTCTTGAAGAACCTACGACCTGTAAACTGTCAATAAGTTTTACAGGCATGTTTACAAAAGGGATTGTAAGAACCTCCCTCCTGCTAAGGCAGCTTTTGAGGTCTCATCTCTGCAAATTTCCTGATTAAACTGGTGATAGAGCGTAATCATAGTTTTCCTTTGTCACAAAATTAAAAAAAAAAATCCTAAAATGCCTGTCATATGTATAGTTGATTCAAATTAAAAAGTACTTTCCTAAGAAAATGAGGCAAAAAAAATGTTTATACTTTTCACTGAAATTACAACATTTCCCTAATGGGCAAATCTGGTGTACAAAAATTTGAGTTATACTCTAAATATCAATTTCTGCATATAGCAAATGTGATAGGTGGCTATGTTTTTAAAGAAAGGTAGAAAGTTAATTACTTTTCAAAAAAGCTCCACAGTTCCTGAATTTAGGGCTGGAACCCCAAGAGGATTTGTGGACTTGTGATAGCTGGTTGTGTCCGCACTGGTTTTTTGGTGGTGCTGGCCATGAATCCCTGTGTCCTTTGGGATGTCAGAGGGATTGCCCAGGAGGCACCAGGAAGAGATGCAGCAGGAGCTGTGCTGGTGGGTGTGGAGCAGCCTGAACTCCTCTGCAAATGCTGCTAATGAGGGTTTAAAACTAAGGTGAGAGATTTGGGTTTGTCCAGAAAGACATGCAGCTGGTAATAACATGTAACTTCCTCCTTTCTCCACACTTTTCATTAATTCAGGCTAATTCTGAAGAATAGGCTCATGATCTGGATGGTAAAAATTGTTATAATTGGATATTTATCTCCCTTTCCAGAAGCTCTGGGGAGCTGAATGCTCTTGGACAAAAGCAGCAGAAATTCTTTAAAATGTCTGTTGACATTCTCGAAGGCTGATGTCATCACGCAACTTTTTTAAATAAAAGGTTGATATGTGTGTGTGCCTACAATTAATTAACTCTTCTTTCTGTGTGGCTCTGGGTAGTTAATGATGTACCACTTCTATTTGCATGATAGTGGTCAGAACAGGTTAGCTCAAATTGCTCCTGTTTCATCTGTAAATAAGTGCAGGTCATAATACCAAATAAACAGCAGCAGCAGCCAAGCTGACCTTAAAGTATAACATGCAAATGAGCCCAGTATAAATAATGACCCTAAATTAGGAGTAAGGTGTGAGTGTCCCTCTCTCTACAGGTAGATGCTCTCTCAGGGAGTTTCTTGTTTCTGGCTTGTATTGATATTAATTCTAAAAGCCATGCCTCCTGCCCAGACCTGTTTGAGTCCCCACATCCCCCCAGCATGTATCCCGTGACAAGCCCAGGAGGATGGATTGATTTGAGCTGTAAATGGAATTTTTAGATGCCCAGACAAATGTTCCTGTATCCCCCAGACAGGCAGTGAGTGAGCCCAGGAAGCATTTTCTTAGGAGAGGAGCTGCAGGAGGATGATTCCCTGTTTGCTTTGAGGGCCTCTGGGTTTCCATGATTTCCTTCATTTTGTGATCTAGTTTTTCCATTTTTTAAACTCTTCTTTCTTCTCTTTGTATGTTATTGTGGGTTCACCATGTGATTGGGAGGGGTGTTCTCCTCACTGATCCTGATTTTTCCTAAAATCCAGGGGCATCATTGTGCAGACACCAAGAAGTAACTGTGTTCAAATATAGAGCCAAAATCTGTCTCAAAATCAGAACAAAAACTATAATACACACTACATAATAACCCGTTGCAATAAAATTTAAAATTAATAATGTTTTATGGTGACTGAGCTGCTTATGATGTATCTGCCCAATAAATTCTGTATTGGCTGTTAACAAATCAGTTCAAGCTATGGACTGTCAGAGCATCAATAATCTGAATTTCATAAAATTAAGAATATGGGAGAGGAAATCTGTAGCAATATTTTTAAATCTCTGTAGCCTCCATATTCTCCATCAAAATCCAACGAGCCAGGCCAGTTGAAACAAAAGTTTATTAGAGAAAACACCCTCACAGTATGGGCATAAAAACCTAATTAATTAACAAAACAGGCTAATTAGAGAATCAAACTGGGATTTGGTAACCACATCCAGAGCACTAATAAAATTAATTACATGGCTGCAATCAACAGGCTGTGATGATTTGGGTCAAGAGATTATGACTCTGGAATCTCCTTTGAATATTAGGAAAAGGTGAGAGGGGTGATCAGGTTCACATCAATTAGTGCAGAAGGCCCTCTAAAGCAGAGTCCACTATTAGAAATTTTTTCAGAAGTTTAGAAATCTCTAAAAAAAATTAGAGATTTTTAGAAATCTCTAAAGAGATTCTTGCAGTGCCACAGGTGACATTGGCAGAGCCAAGATCATCCTCTATCTCAGGGGAGCCTTTCAGCTTCTTGAACATGTCTTTGAAATTATCTCCATTTCCATGGATCCATTTACAAGAGGTTGCACAGAAATGTTCATTATAATTAATAAAAAAAGCAGCTGCCAGGACCATCCCTGCTCATTTCTCCAGCCCCCAAGGTGGCTCATGCTGAGCCCCATCACTGCTGCCACAGCTGAGTGCTCTGGGCCTGCTGGTTTGAGCTGATCCTGCCAGACTGGAGCACGTGCAGCTGTAAATTGCTGTAACTCTTTGCAGACAAAATTAGCATTTCATTCTGGCTGGAAGAGATGACCCAGTCGTGGCTTCCACAAAGTGAATTTGCTCTCCAAGGACTGTCTTTAATGATGTGTCTGCAGCCAGTTTGTCCTGTCCACTCCTTCCTTTTCTTCCTTGAGGTGCCCCTAAATGCCTGTGCTAGTCAGAGGGACACTCCCTGTGCTGCCAGGAAGGATTCTTGTTTCTTCACCATGGATTGCTCTGCAGGATTCAGCAGCCCCAGGAAAATCCCATGGGGATCCAGGTCCATCAGAGTGAGGGGAGCAGCAGCCAGAATAGAAAAAACTTTCACAGCTAATGTTCAAAGAACAGATGATGCCTCAGGTTTTAGGTTTTATGTGTTTCACATTCTGTGCTGCTTTAGTGTGTGGGTCTGAGCTTCACATCAGGGCATGGTGAGCTCTCTGCACAGAGCAGGGAGACAAAACAATTCCTGCTCCAACTGGGCACCAAGGACAAATGATCCAAATCTCAGCCCAGGAGCACAAACAGCATGGGCTGGAGAGAGAAAAACAAGCAGGATGGGACTGCATGGGCTAAAGCTGGAATGGGACAATGAACTGCAAGGTGCAAATGGAGCAGAGCTGATCCCAGTGAGAGCCCCCAGGAGCGCTCGTGCATTTTGGGACCATTTTGGTTCCTCTTGGGTGCAGCCCTGGCTGGGCTCTTGTGCTGCCCAAGGTGGATCCATGGAGGAGATCCTTTGAATAAATCCCTGCTTTATTCTTTATTTCTATTCTTTAACTCTGTCCAGCCTCTGTTCTAGGTCAGCCTTCACAAGGCATCACAGGAAAATGAAGTTTCAACCAGCACATTGCTTCCACTTTGCAGTAGCAGTGGTTTTGTTAAAGGTCCATTCACACACTTTTAATGAGAGCCGTGAAAATCAATCAGAAAGATTCAGTCTTTGGACTGTTTCTAGCTTTGGTGGCATTTGCAGGCACTGTAATTTTACATTTTTAAAACTTCATGTCCTTCTCCTGCTCTGAATGGTGATGCTGTGACACACAGTCCAAAACACAACCAACACACCACAGAACTGGCCTTCTCTCGGATTGTCAAATCCACACCTTGTGGCTGCCTGGTTCTCACTAAACACAACATCTCAGATGAATGGCTCATTTTTTAATCATTTTTCTCAATATTGTTTTGAAGAACAACCAGTTCCAGGTGAAATCTGAGACGTCAAAGTTTGAGGAAGGGAGATGAGGGAGAAGGTATTTTTGAATCCCACCACAGCTGAAATGCCAGTGTTTGCAATGCCAACCCACACACCTCTTGGCAGCTTTTAGAAATGTTTCAGAACACAGCTATAAGAAGGTTGCCAGCATATGAAATTCTGCCTTCCAAAAGCTTAAAAACTTGTTTTTCTGCACTATGAAACTGGACTCTTGGCTGTGGATTAGAAGTCCCCTGGGTGGAAGTAGGTCTCCAACAGCAGAGGGCTCTTTTGGCTCAGCAAATGATGGAATTGTCAGCCCTAGTAGCTGAAACCAGTTGATAAAACAAATTAAAAGCAGAACAGAAATGAGCTGTGAATTTAAACAGCAAGGCTAAACTTTATTGGAACAGCTCAACTGCTGACAGATGTGATAGAGAAGTCAGAATATCTTTAAAAGTGAATTTTGCTGTAGAAATAACCTAACAAAATACTCCTGCTAGCCTGTATTATGTAGTAGATCAAAATGGATTATCATAACAATCCATTCCAAATTTACAGCTTCTTATTCCTCTGTGAGAAATGTTAAAAGTTGAGGATTGGGTGCTCAATATGATTTTAATTCTTGCATTTTATATGTTGGTATTCTAGAAATTTGTTTTGATGCTAATGCTGTCCACAGAATTTTCACATTTTATCAAGTGATATTTTTTTTTCTCAGTTCTGAATTTGTTGCTGATATTTATTGTAGAAAACATTGCTGTATCCATCTATTCTATGGGGAAATTGTGATTAATGTCTGTATAATCTGAGTCTGCCAATTAGAGGTTACTTAGCTCAGCATCATGAGTGAATACAGTGAAATTATTTCAGCCTACACATGGGGTCTCTTTGTGGGACATAGGGAATATTTGAATGTAAACTGAATACAGGCAGCTCATTGAATTTCATAAATAAATACCATATGTCAAACCTTTTCACATGCCCCTGTGTAAATTGTTGGTTTGTTTGCACTCTGTAACCAGATGTTGTTCTATAAAATATCTCCCATGCTGGGGGCTGTTACTACAGGCTGCAGAGAGCAAAAGAAACAGAGTTCTTGCCTTTTTTTCCTTCCAGGTACAGCACTTTAGAACATTTTATCTCTTACTCAGAATGGATCTGGTCTTGATTTACACCCCCAGAAAGCAGCAGGTGATATTTGTGCAATGCCCAGTGCTGGCATTTCCATCAGCCTTAACAACTTAACAACTACTCTTTCTCCTCTTCCTTGGAGGTGATGCCACCTTTTAGCCCCCAGGCACTGGGCTGAGCCTCCTGCAGAAACCTGCTCCTTTTCATGAGGAAAAGCCCAGGGAATAGGATCCAACTGCACATCCCTGAGAATGAACAGGTTATGGAATCACAGAATGGTTTGCACTGGAAGGAACCTCAGTGATTATCTTGTTTTCACCCTCCTTCCACCAGAGCAGGCTGTTCAGAGCCCCATCCAACCTGAATGTTCCCAGGGATGAGGGAAGCTGCTCCAGAGCCTCACCACCTTCACTGTAAAAAACTTCATCCTTATCTAATTTTAATAATTTTTTCTCATCTTAATTGACTCTCCTTTTGTTTCCAGGGCTTCCTTCATGAGCAATAAAAGGCTGGGGGAGTGGGGGTGGTGGAGAAAATGGAAAAAGGGCATTTGTGAGTATTTATCTCTCATAACAACTGTGGGCATTTCAATGCCAGCAGCTTCTCAGAGCTAACTGCTCCTTTTGGAAATAAAAAAGGTGCAGCTCTTCTCATACAAAGGGATCTGAGGCAGGATCTTCTTCAAATTCTGAATTCTGCAAAGCTTGAATCCCACTGAGAAAACCTTCCAGATTAAAGAGGAAGGTAGGGGGGAGCTCACAGACTTTGCTGAGTTCTCAGAGGGGTGAGAAGGACCCATTGTCCCTCTGGGAGCAAAAAGGCAGATCCAGCCACGTTTATGAGTCTTGTGACAAAGGAAAGAGTCCTTCAGATAATGAATACAGCACCTCACAACAATCTTCTGCTTTGATCTGCTCAGCAGCAGAAAACCTGTGTGCATTGTCACTGCTCACAACCTGTGTGCATCGTTGGCATTTGGAGAGCTCTGCAGCAATTAGAAGGAAGTGGGAAGAGCTCTTCTGCCATATGACCTTGGAGTTCACTGAAATGGCCCTTGCACAATGAACAGGCCACCAACTGCTGGGAAGCTCCATCAGAAATCAGCATTACAGTGAAAAATTAGCCTGCTAAGGAGCAAGTGCAGTTGGGTTCGCCTGAGCAATGTTCTGAGAATGTCTCTGAGCATATGGCTCCCCTAAGATCCCCATTTAAAAACAATCTGAACTGATCGATGGAGGAAATTAAAGGGCACATCTAAGCATTTTCTACAGCTGTCACAACATAAAAATATTTAATTTTCCCCCATACAGGAATACAGAATATAAAAATTCTGTAAGGCCCCCAGCCCTACCAGCATGTTTCCCACATGATCAGCAGTAGGGGCAGAAGGCCTGGGTGATGTTTATCCCATAAATGCTTATTTTAACCACCTCCTGGCTTCACTCATGGCTGTTGTCATCTGATAGCAGAGTCTGTCTCTGGAAGTAAAACCATAATGCATTTCACATCAGCAGTGTGTTACTATTTTTTATTCCCACTATAGATTTCCCAAAGCCCATCATGGGGATTTCTGGTTTCAGGTTTGGATGCAGAAGCTGATCAAATCAAAGTTGCTCATTCAGGAAGGGGAAGTGCTTATCTCCTGAAATTTGAACAGGTTTGGTGCTCTGTACTAGGGAATATCCCACCCAATTTTTGCTGCTGGTGTCTCCATATTTCTGCAGATACCTGGCACCAGGTATTCCCAGAGACTTTCACCCTATAGACTCCACAGGGGCCAAGATATTCAGGCTCCACAGCCACTACAAGTCATCAACATCCTAGACCTGGAAAAAGCCTTGTAACGTACAATGGAAAGGGGACAGTGGCCAGGTGAAGAAATAATCTTTTAGATCACCTCCACATGAATTTTCAGGGGTGATTTGTAGGTATCTGTGTCCTGCCTCCTCATGTTCTCAGCAAAAAAGCAGAAATTGTGGAGAGGTAGAGACTCTTTGTTAGGCTCTGGGTCAGTTTGTCCAAAGTGTGACGGAATATCTTGATGTGGATTTGCAATTAAGGGAAATGGTTTTGTTCAGCTTTAGATAAGGGGGTGAAAACCAAGTCTTGAAATCAAATCTCCCAAATGTTTTCCTAATATTTTTTCCTGTGGCTGAACTAATAATATTTAAGAAAATAACAAAGGACTTCTTGCAAAAAAAAAAAAAAAAAAAACAGCTGGTAATATGCATATATATAAAATTTTCTACTAAAAGCTCAAGGACGAGCTATTGGTTTGATTCATGACCTGTGGTCCAAGAAGAATCATGGAATGCATTCCCCTTGCTCTTGGATTCCTCTGGGAAGAAAAGACACCACATGAGCCCAAGTTTAAGGATCTGCCGTGCCCCAAAGGTGAGATCAATTTCATATTGCAATATTCAGTTCATTCAGTCTGGAGATACAGACCTACCTTGTGCTTCCAAAACCTGATATTTGTCCTTAGTGCAATATCAAGGCAAGAGTTTCTATGTCTGAAACTCCCAATAATGCCAACAGTTTGATTTGTTCTTTTGCAACATTTTCTTATCTGTGAGTCAGTACTGAATCAGTATTTGCTTCTCTGATAATGAGCAGTGAAATCTATTCATCTTTATAAACACAAGGAGGCTGAGTTAGTGTTTTAGGGAAAATTACTGAACTGCTCCAGCACTAAAGAATGCAGCTTCTTTGCATTTCTGGTGCTGTAAAACGCTCTTTGCCTTCAACACATCCTCACTGGCAGTGTTTTAATAAGAAACAACTTTATTGACAGAGCAATGGCACAGAAACCCCACACCAATCCATTGTTGAGCAGCAGCCACAGCAGTGATATCTTTTAATAAGATTTACATTAAAATTCAGTGAATCTCAACCCACGTGGCTGAGGCAGCTGGATATTATCAAATGTGAGGTGTCAGAAGATAAAGATGATTGACAAGAACTGTGACAATCACTGGTGAGACCTGTAAACTCTTCAGCCAGGATCTTCAGTGGTAGTTTGATGCCCTAACTTTAATGGGAACTGGCAGTACGATGTTCCATAGCAAAATATAAGTTTTGCAAAGAAAAGGAAATTAAGCAGAACTTTTAAAAAGCAATACATAATTTAAAGCCTAGAAGAGATGCCTTCTAATGAGAAACTTCACATTTGTTCTGCTCAACAAAGTGAAGATTGAGAGCCTCTTGTTTGCACTGACAACATCTTTGCAAGTTGCAGAGATAATCAAGTTATCTCTGATCTAATTTACATTTTGAAAGGGGAGAAGTGATCTTACTGGGCTCTTCAGCTGTCAAGTTCATGGAAAAACATGCAGAGCTTTTCTCCAGAGCCTGATGGCTGTTGATGACTGTGAGAAATGCACATATAAAACCTCCACAGAGCTGAGGAAGCACAAGCATTTCAGAACGCTTGCACTCATGTCTTCCATTCCTTTTCTATTGCCATCCCAACGCACTTTCTCCACTCTTTTATGCATCCCATCTCCTTCTTTGCCTTTCCCACCTGGCTGTGTTTCTCTGTCCAAAATCACAGTATTTCTGAGGATGTACCAGGATGGTTTTGCCAAGCATCTCTGGGAGTTTCATGGCTCTGGACTGCTGTGTAAAAGAGCCCAGTGCTTCATATCCCACTAAATGTTTTTTGTTTGTTTGTTTGTTGTTTGTTTTGTTTTGTTTTGTTTTTCAAAAGTCAATAGAAGTCTTTCTTCTTGATCTAGAAAATGTGTTGCACTGCTTCTCAATCCCAGCTTGCCCAAACATTGTCCCTGCTACTATATATTGATCAGAGCTGCTATCCTGATCTCCTAATTGCAATCAGGGAAAAGATAAATCTGGAGTGAATTACAGTATGAATGTAAACAGCATTTTTTCCATCAAAGTGCCTCTTTTCTGGCTTGTGCAAATGATAAAACTGCTTATGTGCTGTAATTGATTGTAAGTAGAGTTGACTTGAACCATTCATGCTGTCTGAGTGATTAAAATTCTCCAGATGGATCCTCAAAATGCAAAGGTCATATAATTAGTCTCCCTTTAAGTGAGAAATTCTTTCTTCAGGGTCTATCTGCAAAATAGAGTGGAGTACATAACACGGGTGTCTCTGCAGAGTTCAGTTCAGAATTTTCATGCTGTAGCACTTCACAGGTGGGGAGAAAGGGCCCCATTTAAAACACATTTTATACTTAACAGTGAGCGTCATATGAACAGTAAGAACCTTTATTATGAAGTTGTTAAATAACAAGCTTAACTTTTTATTCTGTGTTTTTAATCTCAATTTTGTCTACTCCTTTAGTCTGCATGAACTCTAGATGCATTTGCTACAAGAAAATATGACTTTAGAAAGATGCCAGGTTTTTATTTTCTGTATTGTAAGTAGTGGAAATAAATACTTGCTGAATTATTGAGATAATCTCAATTGTATTATTAAATGATTAATGAAATTATTTTGAAAATATAGAAAAGTCATTGTCCCTTCTGCTCTGTTTTTCCAAAAGCTTAATTTAGATTAAATCACCAGATGCTGTATCTCAGTGTAAATGTAAACCATGAGTTTTATCTTGCATTTTCTGCCACATTTTGCCTCTGATATATCCATAGATGGTTGAAATTTTTCCCATACACAGGACAGGTACATACACTCTAAAGCAGAACTTGAGTGCAGCTTTTCTAATAAAGTGCTTTACTTCCACTCAGATCAGAAGAATAATTTTAGTCAATATTTTCTTTTAAATATTTATTTGAAGAAGAAATATTTAAATAATATTTAATTATGAAGAAATATTTAATTGACACAATTTCCATTTTAAAGTAGAAATAAGTCTGTGCCTGCCAATGAATAGAAAGATCCTAACAGGTTTTCCTGCAAGCTGGAGGTTTTCCCTCAACCTAATTTCTTGTTTCATTGACCTGCGGGACAGTTTAAACACAGCTGAAGGAGAAGTGTGAGCCTGCCAAAGGGGATGCCAGATGGAAAATAGGGAATTGTGTGTCCTCAGAAAGAGTTCCTGGCCCCAGCTGGCCAATCCAGGGAAATGGGGACATTTACAGCAAGTCTTTGATCCCCACTCATCATTCTCTTGAGCTGTCCCTTCTTCAGGAGTGCAAGGACAGGAACAGGATGCTCTTCCCTCGTTCATGAGCAAGGAGCTCCTCCAGGTGCCCCAGGGATCAGCAGCTGCTCTCCCCCAGATGCAGAACTGAGGAGCTGCCCAGGCTCCAGCTGAGCCACGGCTGATTTCCCAATCCCACAGGTAGACACAAATCACATCTCCTGTGCCGGAGCTGCTCCTTCAGGCTCAGCAGTGAGCTCCCTTCTCTGTGACTTGGAAGGAAGGATTTGGTTTTTCCCCATGTGCAATTTTGCCCACACACCTCTCTGCTCAGCCCTGGGAAGCAACTAAATATTGTTTTCAGCCAGTTGTCTGCACTAAATAAACCCTCTGCTGCCTCTGAAAGATGCTGATACATTTCAATCAATACTGAGCCTGGAGTCTGCACTCCTCGCTGGGAGCACATTTTTCATGTGGCAGGCACATTGCTGGAGCTCCAGAGGCTCCAGAATCCATCTGGGGCATCGTTTTTTAAAGGAAAAAACATTCTAGGTCATTATAAACTGCACTAATCCCCCTTGTTGAAATTTGCATTTCTAAACCATGATGCATTTGTCCTGTCACATGTTGTGGCATTCAACCAGGAGGTTAATTCATTGATTGACTTACCCCCTCTCCTCAGCATGCTTTGCTACTAATCTTCCATACAAATGGGGTTAGGGAATATAATTTAGATTTACCAGCACAAACAAAGCTTCCAACAGCCCTGCTAGGGTGAAAAGCTTAGGGAATTCAGAGGATAAGAAGAAAACAGCGAGGCTGAAGCAAAAATCAAATTAACACTGAAACCCTTGTGCTGAAAATAGTGGCAATTAGAAGGAGCAAATTGGGGAAAGGAAATTTTCTGCTTCCAGCAGGCAGGGCTGGGCACAAAGGCAGAGGAGATGGAGAAAACAGCAGTTTCCCTCACACCTTGTAATGGGTGTTCATGAGCTCCCTTCTTGTGAGGTCTGAAATGGGGGCCCAGTGGCCAGGCTAAGGGTTCCCCTGACCCCCCCAGATGTCTGTGGTGGCTTTAAGACCCCAAAGGATGCTGGCATGACTCCCAAAGTGGCTGTCACTGCTGAGCCATGGCATGGCAGCTGCTGTACCATGGCTGTGATGGGCAGAAATCTGGCCCAGTCAATTTAAAGCACCCAAAATACAAAACCTGAAAGAAATAAATTAAATAATCAATCCCATTCGTTGTTCTGATCACCTTCCAGCAAAACCCCCCAGATGAGACATCTTGCTTCCTGGGGAAAAAAAAAAAAAAAAAAAAAAATAGAAACACTGGGTTTGTTTCTAGCTCAGTGTCTTAGCCCACCTCTCATCCTGCCCTGCACAGAGCAGTGCTGCCCCTGCAGGCTGAGAACCAGCACCTCTCCACATCAATCCCTCCATGCTGCTCTTCCAGTTTCCGAGCAATTTCTGCCCTGAAGATAAATCCTGTCAGCCAAGCCACATGGAAATAAATGCTGATTATTAAATGTATCATGAGCTCAGCAGCTTGGGGACCCAGCAGGCTCCAGGGACTCTCTGGAAACAGCCAGTGTGAAAGAAAATAGCAATTTCTGTCTAAGTGGCACAGGTTTTGAAATGTGCAGGGAACGGTTCTTTATATCCATTGTCAACCTTGTGCTGCTCTGGTCATCACTACCAGCCAGCTGTGCCATGGAATGCCATGGAAATGCCAGGAAATGCCATGGAATGCCATGGAATGCCATGGAATGCCAGGAAATGCCGTGGAATGCCATGGAATGTCATGGAATGCCATGGAATGCCAGGAAATGCCATGGAATGCCATGGAATGCCATGGAATGCCAGGAAATGCCATGGAATGCCATGGAATGCCATGGAATGCCAGGAAATGCCGTGGAATGCCATGGAATGTCATGGAATGCCATGGAATGCCAGGAAATGCCTCTCCCATGCCATGGGACTGAGGTGCTGATCTGACACCTGATGGTTTCCCCACATGCACTCAGAGGAATTCCCAGACTTTTGGCTTGCTCATTTTTGTCCCCCTGAGTGTCACAAAGGTGCAGAATGAAACCAAGCGGGTTGTCCCACAACTTGTCCCAGCACAGGAGCTTTGTGGAGGTGACACTGATGGAGGAGAGGGCTCTGCTGGGTGCTGACATTGTTGGGTTAAAAGATGCTTTGGTGTGCTTTGGGAGAAATGCTGGGATCTTGCTGAAATTTGTGGTGGGAAGGTGGGAATTATATAGAATTATATAATCTATATTATTATATAGAATTAGATAATCACAGAGTGGGTTGGGTTGGAAGGGACCTTAAAAGTTCATTTAGTTTCAACCCCTGCCATGGCAGGGACACCTTTTACTGTCCCAGGCTGCTCCAAGTCCTGTCCAACCTGGCCTTGGGCACTCCCAGGGATGGGGAAGCCACAGCTGCTCTGTGCCAAGGCCTCAGCACCCTCACAGGGAAGGATTTTTCTCTCAATATCCCATCCATCCCTGCCCTCTGGCAGTGGGAAGCCATTGCCTGTGTCCTGTCACTCCAGGCCCCCGTCCAAAGTCCCTCTCCAGCTCTTTTGGAGCCCCTTTAGGTGCTGGAAGGGGCTCTGAGGTCTCCTCAGGGTCTCTATCTGAATTAAGGAATAAAGGTTAGGCACAGTATTTTACTCCCTCTGCCTCTGTTTTCTTCTGTCTCCCATCCTCTGGTTAAAATGCTTTAATTACAGAAGTCAGGAGATTTTTCCACTGGGCAAATGAGGGGAAAATGGATCAATCTCAGGTTCAGAAACGAGGGGAGGAATCAGAGCTGCCTTTTCAGAGAGCGCTGTGTTTGAACCGCAATCTCCCGCTTTCCCTGGCAGTGAAAATCCCCCTCAGGAGATGGTGGCAAAGACCTCTGCTGGAAAAGGCTCAGTGAGACGCTGACTTCAATCTCTCTGCAGAACATTCAGACTTTTATGCAAAAAAACCCAACCAAAATGAGCGTGCTTTGAAACTGCTGAATGCAAATCCTCACCAACTTCGGCTTTTACCCAGGGGAGAAACTTTTCAGTCTGGTCATTGTTCTTTAGCCTGGATGACTTGTCATCTGAATTTTTTTTTTTCTTCAGAAACATCAAAATCAAGTTCTTTTGGCCTGTCTGTACCTTATATTCCAATATAAATTCTTTACTGGAATGATAAGCTGGCAGAACTCTGTCTTGGGACAAAGCCCATGCAGCCCACAAGCAGAGTTGCCTTTACAGGCTTTGAGACAATTGTAAAAAGAGAGAAAAACCTAAAAAATTTAATGGAAACACCAATTTTTAATAAAAATAATATTTTAACTGAATAAGAGATTATTCACATCATTCCACTTACAGAGTGGAACAAAAGCTTATTTAAAAATTACAAAATTTGGATAAAATTGTCAAAGGCTGATGTTCACTCGCTTTATATATTTCACTTAAAAAAAAAAAATCTGTAGAAAATGACTATGTAACAAAATTTTCCTCTGAGTTAAAGAAGACTGTAATTCAGGAAGTTATCATGGATTGACTCTCAAAGTCGCCTTCCCTGAAAAATGTTTATTCCATATTTGGCTGCTTTTCACTCTTTGTCTGATTTCAGCCTTACAAAACCAAGAACACAGAGTTGAGGGATGTTGTCTGGGACTTGGACAAGAAAAATAGATGTGAGAGTGGTTTTTGATCTGCTCCAGTTAGAAATGAAATGGATTGTTCTCTATTTTTTTAATTATTGTGTCTGAATAATTTCGACTTTCTGGGACAACACCAAGCCAGAAGTATTCAAAATATTCCCAGGATCCAACAGGGAAAGTCAAGTTGGGGTGCCTTATTTACTGTTCTCTTGGAGGAGCTGGAATTTTCTGGCTGGTCTGACTTTTCTTTACCCTCCCCACTGAGCAGTAAAGGATGAGTCTGAAATGAGTCTGGCAGATCCCAAGCAGGATGGGAACACAAATCTGTGGAGTAGGGAGCATTTAAAGGCAAAGATATCACAATTGACCAGGAAAATGTCACCAGCACATTAATGGCAGAGTTTTTTTTTCAACAGAATAGGGTGCCCAGAGCAGCTGTGGCTGCCCCTGCATCCCTGGCAGTGTCCCAGGCCAGGCTGGACAGGGCTTGGAGCAGCCTGGGACAGTGGGAGCTGTCCCTGCCCTTGGCAGGGGGTGGCACTGGATGGGATTTAAGGTCCCTTCCAACCCAAACTATTCCATAATTCCCGTGTTTTGTCTTCAGTCAGCTGCTGACTGTGATGAGCAAATCCCTTCTCATGGGTCATCAAGAAGCACCACGATGCTTCTCTTTGTGTGGGAATATCCCTGAATTCAAACACTCTTGGTGTGGATACAAAAGCACAGAGAATCAATAACACCCCCAGAACACACTCAAGAGGATAAACAGTAATTAAACTTTCATTTCTTGGAGATTCCTGTTCATATTTTAGCAGGTAAATCCACAGTGGCTTCATCACACAATATGTCCAAGGAAGGCAGAGATTTTTTATGTTAGAAAATGCATTTTGCTTACCCTGGTATTCTCAGGGTAAGGATTACCCTGGATCTGTTTGTTGTACTTTCAGCTCTACAGGCTGGTCTCTGGTGGCTTCCTGAGGAGCATGTTTTGTGAAATAAAAGGCTTTTTCTTTAAACAAACTGTGGCATGGCTTTTCATCCAGCTGACAAAACAAAACACAGAACATTTTCAGCAGTGTGTGGGAGTGGGTTTGGGGGGCTTCTGTTTACATGCAAGAATTACTTGAGGCAATGAATCAAATTGCTGACAACTTGTGTTGTCAGGACCCTACAATTTCTTTTTCTTTGTGTAATAATATTTACTCTCAAAGGACCTCCAAGTACAGCCTCAAAATGTCAGTATAACAGATAAATTTCACTTACAAGAAACAACAGACACTTCCTTTTCTCCCTTACCATGAGGCTGTGGTTTCTGCTTCAGATTACTTTCCTTAGTTCTCCCCCTGCGTTCATTTTTCTCCAGCAACTTCCATAAGGTTATTCTTCATATCTATCAGCATGGAAAAAATGCACATTCTGAGACAGAAATATTATTTAAAATCTTTTGCAAACCTCAAACCCAGCTCATTTATTTTATTTAAATAAGAACAGATTTTTCTGAATTTGCTACCATTTCTTGGTAATAACCCATGGTACATTAATAAAATATGGTTTGTTGCTTGCAGTCAGTGTAGGCTTTCCAGAGGTTATCCCAGTAACAAAAAGCACATCCAGATATGTTCTTTAAGTGAAGTAAAGACAATGAAGTTCAGCCCAGCAGAGAGGTTTCAGTGGCATTCCTCAATCTGTACAGGTTTGAATCCTGCTCCTGGTTGGTTCCCCTAAAAAAAGGAACCAAACCCTTCCCCACTTTGACCCCTGCAGTCTCTGAGGTGCCCAGCAGAAGATGCTGCTCTCTGTGGAGAACAAGTCCATGGTGTGACGCAGCATCCTGTGGTGTTACAGTGCTGCAGTCAGTGACATATGTGCCATTGATTTCATCTGGATTTTCATCAAAAAGAAGTAAAATTAGTCCAATTTTCTGACTGGGAAAAAAGAAATATTATTAACCTTAAACACTATTGAAAAAGCTCATTATAAGTGCCATGTTGAGTCCAGGCAATCTAAGCAAAATCATTATGATGCAACCAAGGAAACATATTCAGTTTTAAAAATGTGTTGTTGTTATTGCTATTATTGTTATCCCTGATGGAAAGAGGGAACAAAAAGTAGAAAAGATCCTACTGTATTTTTTAATGTTCTCATGAGTCCTGAACCACAATTTTTTTCTTCTCAGGTTAGAGCTTTAATAAGAGGATAATTTCCAAGTTGGCTGCATGTCAGGAGTATAATCCTTATCCTGGTTTTTAGAGCAATTAACACTTGGAAGGCTGTGATTATGTTATGTGCTATTCTGCAGTAACTACTGCAGGAATTCCCAAAGAAAATATCCTCAAATCCCCACTGTTCTGTTTAACTAAGTCATGTTCTATTTAACTAACTTGAAGTGAAACCATGGACTCAAAACTCAGGCTGTGGTTGTAGTTCTGGTCCTGAACAGTTGGAAACTTCAAGTACTTCAGTTACTGTTATTTGTGATTTTGTGGTGATTTAAATAAACAATTTCTCAGTTATAAGGTCTCAGTCTGTAGCACCGTCAGGCATGAGGCAGAGTGGGATCAGGCCTTGAAAGTGTTTTTCATTAGAATAGAGATTTCAGTTCAGATTTTAATCTGAATTTTCTTTGTTTTCTTATAAAATATTATATCAAAAAGTCACATATTGCTTGAGTAACACCTTGGAAATCAGTGAAACTGGTCCTATATTCAACAGCAACACAAACTGCTGTTTCTGTGCTTGTTTCCAGCTGTTAAATGTCAGCTCTGCAAAGAGAGTAGATCCACAGATTATTTTGTAGAGGGTTTTGACAGTTCAACCATGAAGTAGAGCAAGGAGATAGGAGATTTCAGGAGGATGTGTTCAAATTTTGATATTTTCTTTTTTTAAAACATGTGAACACTTCCTTTAATTTTTAAACCTAACCATCTGACCATTTCTAACCATTTTCTGACTTTATTCCTTTTATTCTCCACACAAGCCAAAGTTTGGAGAAGTGTATGGCATTTTGTATAGAAAATATATGGAAATGTGTATGCTGAGATTATATCTACAGTACAAACCCCAAAATAAGTATGATATAACTGATTATGGGAATTAAAAGGAGAGGAAAAGGGGCAACAGGAGGTGGGAAAAATAAGGAAGAGTTGGAGAAAATAAGAAGAGAAGGGCAGACAATGAGCTCTATTATATTCTTAGGATATGGGAATATCCCCAAGGCTGGATCTCCAGCTGGCACAAATCTGTGGCTGTACATTGGTGTCAGCTCCTCAATGCCAACGTAGATAATTCAGGATTTACATGATTCCACTTTCAGAGTGGATCAAGAGCATATTTAAAAATTACAAAATTTGGATAAAATTGTCAAAGGCTGATGTTCACTGGCTTTATATATCACTTAAAAAAAAATCTGTAGAAAATTACTATGTAACAAAATTTTCCTCTGAATTAAGAAGACTGTAATTGGTAGATAACTCAGGATTTCCCTCCCAGACTCTCAGCATGTCCTTCACCAGCTCCACCACCCTCCAAGATGTTGCCTTGAGGGACTGGGAAGGAGCAGTGATAAAAAATAAAGTTTGGGGTTTAATGGATTGAAGCCCCCTGGCTAGTGCTGCTCCCTGAGGAGCTGTAAAGTCACTTGATTTGTTTATTTGTCCCATTTTCTCCATGAATGGTGTCCAACTCAACACGATGGCACCTGGAATTGTGACAGTGTCTCTCTGTACATTTCACTTCACCCATACAATCACTGCTTTACAAAATTCGTGCCTGTTTTCTTCCAAACTATCTGTGTCAGCCTCGTTCTGCTCCCTTGAGCTTAGCAAAAGTAAAGAGTAACTTTTCTTGGAATAATGAACCAAAATATCAGATTTTATAAAGATGGTTCCAGTCCTGCCATCCAGAAAATGACAGCTTTATGTAACTGGGCAAGGGCTGGCTTTTGAGTAGAAACCATAATAAATGCATTAAATAAAACCATGTGGTGCTAATTGATTCAAGGCCTGCTCTATTTTCCTGTGTTGGCACTTCCTCCTCCTTTAGCTCAGCATAGATTTGGTATTTCCTGAGTCTCAGGTGTTAGAACAGAAAAGGCATTTTTTATTTAAATGGTGTTTGTCATGGTGAAAGCACAGAAATGTGTTGGTTTAGGGTCAAAGTGTGAGCAGAATCTTGTGAAAACAGATGAATGCAAATGCTTGGCTTTGAGGAGCTCTACCTGAGTAACCGAATCACCTGAAGCAATAATGGGGTAAATAATGAGGCAATAATGAGGCCAATCCTTGGAGTTTGTTCACTGCCTCGGCTTCCAGTGTTTGCAGAGGGCTGGAGATCAGCCAGGCACCAGGGGAAGCACCCAGCACTCCCAGGAGCCAGCCCAGAAAACAGCCTGTGCCAGCCATGGGAGATTTTATTACAACTCACCTGGTAATGAATATTTTCTTTAGGGCTCCGTCAGCTGAACTTATTCAATGTGCAAGAGTCTCAACTTTCTTTTGAAAAGAGGTTCATTTCTAGCCTACGTGGCTGGGAAGGCAAACATGAACATGAAGTAGGAAACAGGGAAATGCAAGTTTTGGAAAAAGCACTGTTTTATTTTAATTAATCTCATATTTCATGGGTTTGAACTTTGCATTTTTCAACACATGGCATTAGCAGCAGTTCACATGTTTTATACAGTATTTTTTAAATTTAATTAAACCGGAATGATCTGAAACTATAGAATTTCTTATGTGACCAAATGGTTTTTAGAGATCTTTTGCCTTGTAGACACACCATTAGTCCAAGAACAAAGAACCTTGTGCAGGAGTGCTCAGTAAAACTGACATTTGTCAGTACCTGTTCAGAATGAACGTCCCAGGGATGCTTTGGCTGAATCCCATCCTCTGTAGACTGATACAGGGCACAGCCCATGTCAGACTAGAGCTGGTGATGAACAAGAAAAGGAAAGAGGAGACCCCTGGCAGGCAGGAACTGATTCTTTGTCCTCATCAGTGAACTCAGCTGTGGTAAGTCCACACATGGCCTGAAGGTGTTGTCCTCTGCTGATGGGCCACAGCTGACTCAGCTGCACTGATGTGGTGTCAGCTGTGTCACCTTAGAAGGTGTCCAAGGCTGCTGGAGTGTCTGATCCACAACAACAATTCCATCATCCAGTTGAATCTCTCTGGTACACCAGGGGAGGTACCTGGGTGTTCCCATTTAACCTGAGTGATATAAACCCAATAGATGGTCCTGGGGCTTTCTGCCCCCTGCTTCTTTGGGATTTCTCCCACCACCCCTTGGATCCAGACCACGACTGTGGCTTTGACCAACACTCATCAAAATTGCAACAATTCTTGTCACGAGGCTTACAGGTGGTGAGATCTTTCTGCTCCCATCCCTTCCTTCTTCTACATTTTCTCAAGTGATGTTCTTATGCTTTTATATTGTCATATTCCTATGGATAACAACCACCCAAACAGCTCCGTACCTGTTTTTCCTGCACAACCCAATTTTTCTATTAAAAACTCTCCATGTGTATATTTACAAACACTGATTGTTCAGTGTCATTTCACTCTAATCCACCCCAAGGCCTCTATTAACAGCAGCCTGGGTTATTCTTGTCCTCTGGGGTGGGGTAACAACCCTGCAGTTGATAATTCCTCTCTACCAGTCTGTGTTAGCCCAACAAGCAGCACTGCAGGGCCATGAGAAATGGAGGAATCTGAATAATTTCAAGGATATTTGGGAAGGATGGAAAATAATGCATAGGAATAAATGCAGTGTTTGAGGGGCTCTACAGAATTTTTGCAGCCCAAATCTCTCTTTCTCTTTTCTTAAAAGCTGGAAACACAGTTTGTAATTTTGGAAAATTACTTTCTTTATGGGATCACAGAATAGTTTGGGTTGTGAGGGACATCAAAGCTCATGTTGTTCCAACCCCCTGCCATGGACAGGCAAACCACCCACTAGATCAGGTGCTCAGGACCCATCCGACCTGGACTTGGACAGTTCCAGGGGTGGGACATTGTATTACTGGACTTTCTGTATAGATACACTGAAAAAACCTCACTACAAACAGTAATTTTTTCCTCTTGTTCTTGTAAAGAATAAACCTGTTATTTTCACTAGGGAGGTGGATGATGAGTACAAAAAGATCAAACCTTCTTTTACATTATTATGACCAATTAAAATCTTCTCTTTATTATATGAGATCTTCATCCTGGCAATTAAAAAGAGCCCCAGAACAGCAAACATTTCTTTCACTAATTTTATTAAATAAGAAGCTAGAAAAGACCACTTGGGTCATCAACTCCCATCCCATGAAATGAAAGGTTGCCATAGAAATGGATGCTCAGTTTAGAAGGGTCCCTAAAACCTCATCTGAGGTGGTCTATCCCCCCACATCCTGCACCACTTATCCCAGAAAAACATTCAGGAGCTCAGCTCAAAGTTCCTGTTGTGAAGTACCCCAGGGAGAAAGGAGGAGTGATGCAGGAAATTCTCAGTTACTTTTATTTTCTTCAAGAGTAACAGTATTATGTTGGATAAAACTCCCAAATGTGTACATAAATATCCATAAATTTTGAGTAAATGCTTGATTTTTTTTTTTCTTTTTTAATCTACTTTTCATTTTTCCTCAGGACCAGCAATTTGTGATATTCCAGTCTTTTCTTATTTATGCATCTGGAAAGGCGTTGTTGATGAAACACCAAGATCCCAAGGCTGTATAAAATTTTGATGAGACATTTTCTTCCAGGGATGAGAAGATTGAACATTTCACCCCAAAGTGCCTCTTTTACTAAAACTAGGCCACTCCAGCCTTTTGACTCACACAGCCAAGACAGCAGCCCACGCTTGGAGCTTGGATTTGCTGGTCAGAACAAATTCCTGGTGTGAGGAATGCTCCTCCAGCAGCCGCCAAGCTCCTTCCCAGCCTCCAGCTGGTTCCCAGCAGGTGTGTTGGATGCATATCTGTTTGTCCAGGACCTGCTGAGCTGTGACCTGCCCTGGGTGGAACAAACACTGGAGAAAACAGCTGGGACTGGCTGCTCCAGCAAAGCAGGATTTGTGGAGAAGAAAGGAAGTGTCTTTTCACCAAAAGAAGCACCCAGAGGAGGCCTGTGTTGTTGGAGAACCTGTGTTGTTCTCTCCACGGGTGGCTTTGGCATTGTCCCACCCTCTCCAGCTGTCCCACTTTCCCTGCAGTGCACACCTGGGTGTGTCTGCAGGAGGGAGGGATGTCCCTGCTGATGAGAATGTGGTGGCACCATCTCCTGTCCAGCATGAGACTTGTGACACCCAGGCTTCTGCTCTGCTGTGCAAGGGTGAGTTTCATTTCATTTTCACACTGGAGCAAGGGAAGGCAATTCTTTTCCCAAATACATTCAATAAAATACAAAAACAAAGTTGTAGATGGTGGGAATTGGTGCTGCTGCCCTTTACAGTCATATTCAAATTGACTTTAAGCACGTAAAATGATTTCTAAACTGCAGTGAACAGCACTGCATGTACATTTTGGGCATCCACATTTCCTATTGTGACTCACCCAGAGATGCTTTTCTTGAGTAATATTCTCAGGGCTTTGCATGTCAATGTGTGCATTTTCCTTATCCTTAACGTGGAGTAACTTTGAGAAATTGTAGTTCAGGGAAAAAATTATTTATGCTTCAGTATTCTTCCTGATGGGGTTTAAAATCCATGTGTTACATGGGCAGTGTCCCTGATCATGGTGGGGCTTTGGAACTTGGTGGTATTTGAGGTCCCTTCCACTTTGTGATTTTGTGATTCCATGAAAAAATTCTGGCATTACACAAGTGTTTGCATCTCCCTGACCTGTAAACCTGAGCTCTTTGTGTTGCATCTGCTCATTAAACCTGGGCTGGTGTGGAAATGCTTCAAGGACAACCAGGAACCAGCCCAGCTTCTTCTGGGAAATGGGTTCAATGGCAAAGCAGAAAATCCGCAGCATGTGTGTGGGAATTGCTTGCTCTGGAGAAAAGCAGGATAAATATGTTAGGAAACCCAAGCCTGGATGGGGCTAAATAACAATGTGCATGTTTCAAAGTATATGAAATATTTTTATAAGAAAAAAATTTCAATATTTTCTTGGTTCTTGGACTTAGTGACAATCAGTTTTTGGCTA
Source organism: Vidua macroura (assembly GCF_024509145.1). Classification (NCBI taxonomy): domain Eukaryota; kingdom Metazoa; phylum Chordata; class Aves; order Passeriformes; family Viduidae; genus Vidua; species Vidua macroura. Next base: position 3,944,980 of record NC_071578.1, on the reverse strand, counting down.
CCCTCACAAAGCTTTGTGAACAGCTCCATGTACCAAAACAATCTCAGGATATTGTTCAAGCTCCTTATTCTAGTCAGTACATTCCACATATCCCTTTTTGTCTTGTCCTTTTAAAGCAACCAGAAAGCAAACACTGGGATGGTTCCTTGCAGCAGAGGAATTTCTCCCCATGCCTAGATGCAAACCTGACCAAATTCTTTCCACTGTCCTTCAGTCTTCTCATCTGGAGCCACATGTGGGTAGGTTGGAATGCCTAAGTTACCTTTTCATTTCTTTTTCCAGGTTATCTCATAAGACAAGGAATTTTTGGTGCTATTTTACTCCCAGGAGAATACCAGTTTAGATGTAAAGCCAAGCCAGCATGGCTGGTTTGCCTCCTGAGGTTTGCCAGCCTTGAGGGGAAGGCAAGGTAAACCCAGGGCTGTTGTTAGGGGCTTCCTTGAGGTTTGAGGAGGCTGTGGGGATGACAAGGTCCTTAAGGCCTTCTGAATCCCAAGGAAGCAGGGCACAGCTGCAATATCATCATCCTTTCCTTCAGGTTTGGTGACTACAACCATGAGCTGGGTGTGTTGTTGTCTGTGGGAAAATCCTTGATGCATCATTCCTGGAAGTAAAGAAAATACAGAAGACATGAAAAACTAAGAATGTGTGGATCTTAAAAATGTAGTCCTTGGAGCAGTAACAGATTTTTGAACACCCACAGGTAAAGGTCCTTCAAATGTTAAAGATTTGCAGTTTAAAATGTCTGAGATACCTGCCAAGGAAGCAGTGAACAGTGAGCAAACATCTCTTGTTAGGTGGTTCTCTCGGCAGCTGAAAGACCAAATCACTCTGGCACGTGCCTCAGTTTCTCTAAAATGAATCAGCTCACCTTCACCAGGTCTGCACCTGGAGCCTTTCACCCCTCTCTGCCCTGAGTTCTTCAGTTCTCCAGCACATCAATTCTCCAACATAAGTGTTAAAATTCCCAATTTGCTGGCTCTGGCAGCTGTTATCTTCAGCAAACCCTGCCTCCTGCAGTGCTGGACACCTACAGCTCCTGCCTCCCGAGGTTTTATCATGCTCACAACCATTCACTTCTGCTAGTCCAAGTGCTTTGAACCTCCTGGCTTCAGAAGCTCAGGGGTTTGATTTCTTGCTGAATTGTTCTGTTTCAAAGGTCCTGCTGTGCTGCCTTTGCCCCCCAGCCTGTAATTCCAGAGCAAGAGGTACCTACTGGGGTGTTCATTAGGTAATATTCACTTCTGTAGCACGTACAGAAGAAAGGGAAACTATTGAGAGCAGCCTAATGAAAATGTATAAATTCAGTTCTTCTCAAATGCAGCAGTACAAAAGCTCGGGCATGGTTAGAATGATAGGACTGCTCTGCAGCACCACCTGCTGAAGGGAAATATTTTTTAATCTAGTTAGGATTAAGGCACATATTAACCATTGGAATAGGCCAGGCCTCCTGCTCATTTGGCTTTGGACTGGGAACAAATGTTCCAGGATTCACCCTGGTCTGTATGACACAGCCCTGCCAAGGACTGACTCACATTTGCCAGTTTGGTAGGTGTTATTTCAATTTTTTTTTTCAGTCCAAGAAACTTTTTTGCATGGATGAAGAGTAGTACTGAAGCAAAAAATGCTCCAGCAGTGCTTGGTTTGGTAATATCACTGTGAGGCACCAGAGCATTCAGGAAATGCTGTTAATGATTCAATGAATACTGAGCTGGCTGCTGAGTGTGCCACTGTCCCAGTGGGGGATGAATTGTTCATGTGTCCTTTTCCTGTCATAACCTGATACAGGAATATCCCACTGGAATTATAAACTCAGAGGAGCTGGGCTTATGTTTGCCACTCACAGCAAGGAATTGGGATTTTTATTTGGCACCTTCAAAATGGCACTGAGGTTTGAGAAGGGATTTGCATTCAGCAGCGTGGATCAGAGTGGGTTTCAGTTCCCCCAGTTCTGCTTGGCTCATGCAGGAGAAAGAAGTGGGATTATGATGCCAGTGGCTCTTTGTGAGGAGCATCAGTGAGGATGGACTTGATGACCTTAAAGGTTTTTTTCCAACATAAACAATCCCATGATTCTATACTGTGTGTAAATTACACTGCTGAGAGTGTTTCAGCCCTTTTGTCTAACTCTCCCACTTATGTTTTGCCTAAGTTATGAGTTATATTGGGTTATGTGTGTGTTTATGTTCCATAGGATGAGAACCAATTTCTCTCCACCACTTGCTGCAATTCTGGTGAAATTTCTGGGTATTTTGCCCACCAGACACACACTATCAGACATGTTTTCACCCTTTTTTCACCTTCCAGCTGTCCTTTGCTGCAGCTGTGATGCAGGACAAGGAGCTGGCTCTGGCTGTGGCACTGGATTTCCAGCTGCAGCTGAATTTCCAGCTATGCCCTGCCCTCTCGTGGTGTGCTGCTGGCCCAGTCATGCTTATTTCTTGCTGCTTTTACACCACTGGAAAAAAAAAAAAATGCTTGGTGACCCCTCAGAGCTGCACCTGGAGGGCTGGTGTGGCAAAGTGCTGCCTCTGTCAGCAGCAGCACACCCCAGAACCTAAAACCAATGAATTTTCCCCCAGACAGAGCCCAAAATGAAAGGCAGGTTGTATTTTTGCCACCTGTTATGCATCCTGCTCTTTTATGGGTCCTCTCATCTAAAGCCTGCTCTCAGGGACAGATGATACCTGAGACATCTCTAATGCCAATGCTTTCCTCTTTTTAGCCAGAAATGCAGCTTTCAGCCTCTCCTTCAGACTCTTAATCCAGTCAAGCACCTCTTGTTCTTTTTTCTGACCTTCCCTTCAATAATTGTTCTATTCCCTTTCAGTGTTTGCTCCTTCCCAAGCTTAAATGGAGCATTTGAGTCTTGTACAAGCCAGGCAGAAGAAGTGAGGAACCCACATTTCCATGGATCCCATCCCTGATGCTGAATTTAAACCTCTCAGTGCAATAAACAACAAAAGCAAAGTCTGCAGTGGGCTCAGCTGATGCCTTTCCAGTCAAGCCAACACACTTTCCCAGGTGATATGATTATTTTCCTTTCCTAAGTCTTTTCAGATGGTAAAAAAAAGTTCCACCTTTTCATCTTACAGCACACATCCCTTTCTGCTTATTTCTCTGTCTTATTTCTTCTGGGTTTTTTTTTTTGTCTGCCTTGCTTGGCTTTACTTTTTTCCATGCAATTTTTGTCATCAAATTTGTTCTCAGCATTCCAGGACTTCACTAGACACAGCTGCAGGACTTCTTTCTTATTTTTTCCCATTTTTCCATTCCTTTCTGTAGCTGTTTTGCCACAGCCTTTGCCTCCTTGCCCTGTAGGAGTGCCCAGTTTGTATTGATGGACAGAAGTTTTCATTGCTTTCTATCTCTGATTTCAACAATTTCAGCAATGTAGAGGAGGAAATGATGCGTGTTGACCTAATTAACCAACCAGACAGTGCAGCAGCAGCCCCAAATCTTTGGTCTCTGAGACACCCAATGTGTTCAATAATCAGGATGTACTGGTTTTAGCTTCTTTAAAAGCTAAACTCTAAGTTATTTGCAAGTCATCTATGGCTTAGGCCTCTGTAGCTTAAATTAAATGAAGTTTTGGGAGCTGCTCTGAGGCTGTCTATCTACTGCAGAGTTCTGAGTAGCAGCAGAGCCTTTCCCTTTCCTCATTCCTGTTCATTAATAGAGGAAGAAATAATTTTCTAAGCATGGGGGGCATTCCCAGACCGTGGAAAGAACTGGAAATCTGCGCCATTTTCAAGGAAGGTGTCCTGTGCAGCTGCCCTGCTGTTCAGTGTCACACAGCAGCTGCTCCTTCAGAGACTAAACTGCAATTTTAAACCACTTGAGTTGTATTTTTAGCATTTTTCAGTAGATCTTCCACACCCCTGCCAGCCCAGGGCACCGTCACACCAACTCCTGCTGGAAGGGGAAGTTTTTCACCCAGCAAAGGGAAGTTCAGAAATGATGACGGTGAAGGAAAGTGACTTTCCCCTGAGCTGCGATGCAGTGATTACTATTTTTGTCTCTTTCAGACCTTATTTTCTGCTAATTGTGCCTTAATACATACACAGCAAGCCTCTAATTTTAATGGCAGCTTCCAGCCTGGCGGACCATTAGGCCCCTGCCATGCTGGCAATAATTTTGAGGGTCTTTCTATTGATTGAGGCAGTGCAGAGTTTTCACAGGGGCTGTGACTCAAGAGCATCTGTCCCCAGCAGGACAGGGATGAACCCAGCAGAGGTGAGCAGCTCCCAGCCTCACTGCTGGTGACATCTTCCCCTGGATGAGGTGGGGTCAGTCTCTTCTCCCAAGTAACAAGGGACAGGACAAGGAAAGGCCTCAGCTTGTAACAGGGGAGGTTAAATTGGATTTTAGGGGAAAATTCTACACGGAAAGGGCTGTCCAGCCCTGGGCAGTGGTGCAGTCCCCATCCCTGGAGGGATTTAAAAGCCATGTGGATGTGGCCCTCGGGGACATGGGGCAGTGGTGGCCTTGGCAGTGCTGGGCTCTTGATCTCAGAGGTCTTTCCCAACATAAACAATTCTGTGATTCCACGATGCTGAGGCTGTGCCACGCCAGCACTTCTCCACACGATCACCAGCTCCTGAGCTGCTCTGGAAATTGTGTTCCTGTGAGCATCTGAAAAGAAGTAGAATTTTTTTTTTTTTCCTTTTGCACCTGCCTCTTCTTTTTCCAGAGTAGGAAAAACCCACGTTCATGGCACAAAGCAGCGCTGGGGCTGGCCACGAGATGGTACTACAAGACAAGAATTCCTGTTGGAACCAAGCTGCTCATGGAATTGCTACGGTTGGAAAAGCCTTCCCTCAGACCATCCCCCAGCACTGCCAAGGCCACCACTAACCCATGTCCCCAAGCTCCACAGGTCCTTTAAATCCCTCTAGAGGTGGTGATTTCACTGCCCTGCACAGCCTGTTCCAGGCTTGACAATCCTTTCAGTGAAGAAATTTTTCCTAAAATCCAACCTCAACCTCCCCCGATGCAAATTGAGGCTGTGTCCTCTGGTCCTATCGAGTGTCCCCCTCACCTGTGTGAGGGGGATCAAGCAGGAATGACTTTTTATGCCACTGTTGGGTCTTGTCTTTAACAAAAGAACGTTTGCCTAGTTGGAAAAATGGATTTGTTTCTTGGCAGAAAGATACATTCAGAACTCACCATTTCTGCTCAGTTTTCCAAGCTGAAGCCCAGGGCCTGTGGCCTGGACTCAACAGATAACACAAGCACATCCTTTTCCATGTCAAGCAGTGACTGTTTTCCTTTGCAGGAGATCCTTTGTTTTTATTGTACTTCTTCCAGACAGCCAAGGTGCTTGGCCCAAACACTCAAGGTCTTACAGAAAACACATTTCACATTCCTCTGCAGTAGCAGCAAGAACATTTGGAAACAACCCTTTCCTCAGTGCCTTTGCACTCAGGAAAGCTGCATCTTTGTCTGATTAGTTTTGTTCAGCAGAGATAAGAGCAAAAGCACAGCATGAGACAAAGAGGTCTCTGCAAGGAGCCACTGCTGTGCTTTGGCACAAGACACCAAAAATGAAAACATATTGTCTTGATATTAATTCCAACTTCTTGGCAAATTGCTCTTTTGGGGATGTGGGTTACCTCAGTGCTACAGTGAATAATAACAATAAAATTGAATTTTTTCACAGCTAGAATTGTCAGCAGAAAGGTAAAGGGAACTGGAAGAACTTGGGTGAGCCTTGTCCTGTGTAGAAATTTGCTGTGAAGCCACTGGCTGGCTGTGGCTGGAGAAGAGGGGCTCTGACACCCAGCACTGCCACATCGCTCGAGGAAATGCTGGTTTATTTCGTTCTGAGTCACCAGATCAATTTTATTTTTACAGCCTGAGCTAGAGAGTGAGATCCTTACCTCCAAAACGACTTCTTGACCAGTATTTGCTGCTGTTTGATTCTTAGTCATGCCACAACCCAACAGCATAAGGCTGCAGTGTGTTAAAATCAGATCATATTTTGGAGCTCATTAAGGAGATGGCAACATAAAAGCTGCCTCAATGAAGACTTCACTTTCAGAAGGACCACAGGCACAAACCACAGTGTGTGAGCTGTTCAGTGCTCAAGTTAATGAAAAGGACAGATGTATTAATTAGCTTCTAGGGCTGGTAAAATAATATCATTAGATCATGGCTGTAGCTGACAACTAAATGGAAATCTTTGACTGTGGCAGGCCAGGTTAGGAAACATCTGTATAGAGTTATCCTGACCACAGAGTGTTGATTCCAAATCAAAGCACAGCTGGGTGAACTCTTTGGTGTAAATAAGTTGTTGGTTAAACTTTTTACATCTGCAAATGGTGGCAAATTCATTCTGGTTTTCTGTTTCACAGTCCCATGATACTTTTTTATTTGTACTGCTAAAGTAGTCCACTCTCAGCTCTCCAACCATTTTTGGTCTGTGAGCATTTCTGAACTAGAACTAATCTGTTTTGGTTGTCTAGAATACTTCAGTAATTACTTATTTTAGGCTTTTCAAATCCCAGATTGAATCCTTTTTTAAACAGCACATTACCAGTTGGCAAAGAAGCTAGGAACACTCTTCTGTTGCAAAACATCTCACATGTCAGCAATCATATTCCCGTGTGAAATGTGCAGGGTGCACCAAGTTTTCAACATTAATTCTCAGTTTAGAAACACATGAAATGAATAATATGTTCCCATGGATGGGGACAGGGAGAAGTTACCTGTAATATTTGTAAATGTACTTGTCTGTGAATAAAACTGCATTGTGGTCAAAAGGACACATGAAGCCAATCAGAGAGGATTCTCTGGGGTTCTGATAGCTGTCAGCTGCACAGGAGCTTCCTTTGACCCCCTCAACCACATTCAGGAGAAAATAGTTTAGCCCATGAGAGGAAATGATCAACAGGTAGCATTTATATTTGTTTCTTTAAAAATCTCTTACTTAGGTGGGACCAGCTGCAGAAGGCTGCAGACTGTAGCTGACAGTGACCTAACCAGGTGTGTTTGAAATTAAAGATTGAATTGCTGCGCATCCATAGAAAAAACTGATCTTTTCTGTCAAATAAAAACTTTCAGGTAGTCCCAAGTTTCTCCATAATTTCCAAAATGTTGGGGTTTTTCCTCAAGTCTGTGTATCTCAACTTCTTTAACTAAATACAGACATTTTTCCTTAAGAGGGAAACACATAATCTAATTCCTCAGGTAGCACATCCTTTCTGTAAGGTACTGAGAATCCTTCTCATTTTTGATTTTAATAGCAAAATTTCATATGGCTTTTAAAATGTGTATTCCTTCACAATGGAGAAGAGTAATCTTGCAGAATTTAGCAGAAATATCCATAAAAGCTCTTCATGGCCAGGAATGGACTTTTAAATAAAAGTGGTTTCCAGGGGAAATGTGTGAGTGATATGAATAAATTATACATATTCATACTTATGTGAACAAAATATGCAAGTCAATGAATTTGTTATGCTAAACACCAAATTGGCCTGTTTAGGTTTCAGCCATCCATTCTCACATGGATTATAAAATTTTCTTTTCCAAGAACTGTGGCTAGGAAAGCCCATTTCTCTTGAAGACATAAATGAGACTTGGAAATTTATGTGAATGCACTTCATCTTTCTGTCACAATTAAGGAAACACAGTGCTAGTGAAGACCATCTTTAAACAAGCTGACAAAAAGAAACAGAATTTTAGGTTGAATTCAATTAAAAATTTTAATGACTAAATGACATTGATTGCTTGAAAAAAAAAATGAGTGAATAACATATATTGAAAATGAGAGATTATAAGTGTAATTGTAGGAAACTGATGCTGACTCTGTGTTGCAGCATCTCAGAGAAGGTTACACTTCAACACCCCTGTGGAAGAGTGTAAGACATCATTGTCCTAATGCCTGGCCACTCCTTTGCTGGGGTGAAAGAAGTTGCAATAAACTGATTAAAGCAAGATGCTTTCCATTCTCCCAAGGAAAATGTGGTAGAGCTGTTGAGATGTGTGCTGGCTGAAGGTGAGAGTCTCAGCTCACCCATCAGCTGCTCTTTGGAATGGGAAAAAAAATGTAAAATATCCACACACAAAAATAGAATTTAAAAAAATAAAAACTCCTCTGAGCACTGTAGTTGTGGCAAGAAATTTACACGTTATGTCCTCTTCCATAAAAAAGCATCATCAAAAAGAACTTGTGCCAGTTTTGTATTAAAAGGCCTATAGAAATCTCTTAAAATTGCCTTGGTGGTTGGCAGCATCGGGCCCAGGCTTCTGTCTTCAGGTCTTCGGGTGTTTGATGCAGGACTCTTGGTAATCAGAGCTTCTTGTTTCTCACTCAGAGGTCCTGTGGAAAAAGAGAATATTATCTTCAAATATTTCCCCCAAAAATGCCCATCTTAAAGAAATCTAATGACTAAATCAGAAGGTTTGCCATGGGGAGAAAAATGTCATTTTTGTTAGCAGCCAAAAGGTTTCAGAATATTGAATACAGGTTTAGATCACTAAAATGAATCACTATGGGAAAATATGGAAATAATACATGTTCCTCTCCCATTAATTAATGATCTCTATAAAAAGCAGCATAAATCACTCTTGGAGGAAAATACCTGTTTTCAAAAAAACCCAATGGTTGAAGGCAACTTCCCCTCCGTTCTGGAGCTGCAGGTATTTTATGTTGCTATTTCATTTCGTGCTGTGAGTTGACTAATACCCGACAGAAACTCCACAAGCTTCACTCAGCAAAGCCCTGGTTTGTTTGTTTTGGAGGCTGGCAGTGGGATCAGAGTGGACACAGGTGTAGTGACACCTCACTTTGGGAATAAATGTGCATCAGCAAGATAAAAACCTAGGGAGTTTTCCAGCACAAACCACGTTCAGGAAGCAGGTGCCAAGCTTTTCATCTGTTCAGCCTGCTACATCCAAGCTTTCTCATCATCTAGACCAATCCTTGGACCAGACAGACGATTTTTCAGCCATATTTTCATTCTCTTGCTACTGTCAAATCAACATTGGGCAACATTTTGTCTGCCGGCGTTTCTTCCGAGGATTAGCAACAGATGTCTCAATCAACACAGCAAAAACACAATTTCCCCCTTCTCCTCGGCTACAAACACAACCTTTCATCATGCTCAGCCTTAGGTTCTGAGCTGGTAGCACTTCAGTTTGTTAAAATTGTGGGGGATAACTTTGCACCTCCATAAGCCCATGGCAAACAAGTCCTTGAGTGCCTTCAGAAGCAGGATTGGCTTCTGTGTAAAAGATAAATCCCTGCATTCTGAGTGGTGTGGATTTTTTTTTTCTTTATATACTCTTACTAAGATCTTCTAACACCAGGCATTTGAGAATTTAATTTTGCTTGACTCCAGGCAATGAGGTTAATGCATCCTTCAAGCCAAATTCCTTTGCTTCTCTCTTAATAAAGAAAAACCAACCTAAAAGAAGAAGGATAATAATGATTTTGTGCACTTAAACCAGCCAGCAAGCACCTACCCAGATCCAGGAACTGGAACACCATGTGCATGGTGTACCTCATGTTTGATGCATGGTCCTCCAGGCGAAGAACAAGGATCTGATCTTTGTTAAAAACTGTCAGCCAGTCCAGGAGATACACAACATAGAGCCCTACCTGTAACCTCACCTGTAAGTACAAAAAAACCCCAGATTAGTTCCCCTTACAACACTTCTAGCTGTAAAAAAGCAACACTTATCTCTGTCATCTGGGCTAAAAATCCCAAAATGTGCTTTTAAGGAACAACAAAAAGAAAGCATGTGAATATTTTTAAATCTTCCTCTCGTTTTCTGAACAGCTTAAAGAAATCTTTGCAAACAGCTTTTCTGCTGGCGAGAGATGTCATTTTATCAAGCTGCACTTGCTGCACCAGCCACAGGTGTGTGTTGCACAGACACAAAGATCTGTGGAAGGATGCTCAGACACTTCACACCCAAGCTCTCTGTGCTTGGAGCCTTCATGGAGACATTGAGGGCTCTCAGCCCCCAGATGAACAGTGATTCAAGGGAAGATGCTCAGTCCTGCCCCTTCTCCAGACCCTAAGGCTGCTTATTTCAATTTGATTTCACCTTGGGGAAATAGTTTAGGGGTGGGCTTGGCAGTGCTGCATTAAACCTTGGACTCAGTGACCGTACAGGTCTTTTCCAGCCTAAATGACTCCATGATTTTCAGCTGCACCAGGTCATGCTGCCATGAGCAGGACAAATATTCTTCCTCACTGTCAGGTGTTAGATTTGGGTGCATTCTGCTGCATCCTCTGATTGTAATAATTAGGTTGAGATCTCAGCTGCAGCAGCATTCATGGTGCCTTGTCTGAGTACCCAGAGAGTCAGACCAGAGAGGGGGAAAGGCAGATTTTCAGCCTCTCCTGCCCTTATCTCTGTTTTTCTTCCCTCCTAAATTTTACATAACAAGTTGAAACATAAAAAGAATAGCCTTGGTGTTCTTAAAAAGTCCAGCCTCCAACTGTGCTTATAAATATTTTTCTAAATCCCTTCAGGCTCATGGGAGAAGAACATGAATCCCAAGTCTTAAGCATCTTTCATAAAAGAGACTTAACATCTTCAGCTTGCGTTACCACAGAGCCCATGAAGTCAGACAACAGCCCCTTTCACTTCTGACACTGCCCCACGACCTACAACAATACCTAAATTCCCCTTAAAAAGCCTTATTTTGAAGTATTGCTGAATTATTATTATCCTGTGTGATTCTGATATGTGTCTTTGGCTGCTTATACCATAAGTCTCCATATTTATCAGATTTCTTTATAGATGTGCTACACCAGAATCTGGAACCTCTTTTTTGATGAAGACACCAGGCTAAGATGGGATAATTCTGGCAGGGCAGCAGCCCAGCCCTCAGTCAGTGCCTCGTTGCACTCAGCACTGGGGCAAACTTGTGGTTTAATGTTTCTTTTCTTACTCCAGGCTCTTGTAAACAGATTCTCCATCTTCCTTGTACGTGCCTTCAGGTGCTGGCAGGGCACAACTGGGACCACCCTGGTCACTGTGCCTTTCTCTGGGTAATGTTCTTTTCACTGATTCCAGGTCCCAAATACCCCTTTCTTGCCCCCTTAGCATCCATCAGCAGCCAGGATGCCTAGGACACCTCTCTGGTTTCAGAAACACATTAACAAATAGCAAACCCCTTCTCTTCCTGGCATAGTCACAGAATTAGCAACCTAATGAGCTCACCAGGGACAGCAATCCTCACTTCTTCAATGCTCAGCAAACCACAAACAAAACAGATTTAGCAACTTGGCTGAAGAAGGAGCTAAAAAAGGCCACTGAGGAGCACAGTTGGCATGTGGGTTTTATTACAAACACCTGCTTGTGACTCTATGGAAGGAAAGAGGCCTCCTCTGCTCATTTCCAAAAGCATCTTCTTCAAGAGGGCTGCCGAAGACAACAAATGGAGATGGGTTCTGCACCCTGAGGATGAGCATAAGAGGAAAGTCTTTCCTTCTGGTTCTCTCTCTGCCTTTCTCTGCCACACTGGAAGGAATACATTTGTGCAAGCAGATGGCTGGAAAATTCTGTGATGCTGCCCAGGAGCAATTGGTGTGTGAGGAAGTCCTGGGGGCTGCAGTCAGGGACGAGCAGCTCCAGCCTACCTGGTAGGTGAGAGCAGTGTCCTGTTTGCTGTGCTGCTGCAGGGCTCCAGCCCATGGAATGCACTCTTGTGCTGTTATTTTGTCCAGTGAAAGAGGCAATAACTTCACCCCAGAGGCAAAGGAGGGAATTATTCCCTCCAAATCCTTTACAGCCTGAGCAAATAAGAGAGGATTGAACGGCAATCTGTCCAGATGAGATACTCCAAGTCTATCTCTTCCATATTATTCTCTGCCCTCGAGCACAATCTGAAGTCAGTTCTATGCTAAAATTGTGAATTTTGGAATCGTAAGCCTGTAATACTTATCCATTCCCCTGCCAGCAGTTTCTGTGTTTTCTTGTATAATTTTCTGGCATGCACAATTAAAAAAAAATAAAATAAAAAAAAGTTTTTATCTAGTTATTGGTAGCCTTTTCTTACAAAAGAACACATAATTTATTCTGATTTTGAAGCAATTTGGTACTGCAAAGATCTTTGCCAGAACCACTTTTTTGGAGACATCTGCAAAAAGCTTGCACATTAAATTGTAATCTTCACTAAATGTGCTCTCCATGCACTTGCACAATAGGAAAGCTGTGTTATCCCTGTTGGCATTCAGCAGGGAACAGGCTGAGGAGACAGCTGGGCCCCCACACCATCTTTTACATGTCTACATATATATTTATACCCTCCACTTTACAAACGACGAAGGAGAAAGGTTTGATTTCTCACTACTTCCTTGCACGGGATTTTGGTGTCTTAACAACCTTTTCACCAGATTGTCCAGCTGGACAGTGCCCAGGCAGAAAGGGACCTGGAGCTACTGGTCAACAGCCGACTGAACATGAGCCAGCAGCGTGCCCTGCTGGCCAAAAGGCCAATGGCTCCTGGCCTGGATCAAGAATGATGTGGCCAGCAGGAGCAGGGAGCTCATTCTGCCCCTGTACCTGGCACAGGTGAGGGCACACCTCGAGGGCTGTGCCCAGCTCTGGCCCCTCAGTTTGGGAAGGACTTTGGGACGCTCGAGCGCGTCCAGAGGAGGCAGCGAGGCTGGAGAGGGGCTGGGAACACAAACCCTGTGAGGAACCACTGAGGGAGCTGGGGGTGCTCAGCCTGGAGAAAAGGAGACTCAGGGCTGACCTCAGCACTCTCCACAGCTCCTGAAAGGTGGCTGTGCTCAGCTGGGCTTGGGCTCTTTCTCCAGGAACTGACAGAACCAGAGCACACAGCCTCAAGCTGCACCAAGGGAAATAAAGGTTGGATATTAGGAAAAAGTTTTTTACAGAAAGAGTGATAAAGTTCTGGAATGGCTGCCCAGGGAGGTGGTGGAGTCACCATCCCTGGGTGTGTTTAACAAAGCCTGGATGTGGCACTGGGTGCCAGGGTTGAGTTGAGCTGTTAGGGCTGGGTTGGACTCGGTGATCTCGGAGGTCTCTTCCCACCTGGTCAATCTGTGAATTCTGTGTGAAAGCAGCAAGGAGCCAAAAGTGCCAGGAAATACGTACGGGCATGGCGTTGTTGAGGGTGTTGTTGTAGACACAGGCTCGCAGGGAGAAATCCAGCACACAGCCCTCAAAGAGCTGCAGGGATTCCGCCACCTTCTCGTGGAAATCCTCCGCGGATTTGTTGGCGCTGGCGAAGTACAGATAATCAGAGTACAACCTGTGAGGGGAAAACGTGGCAGTGAGGGGCTGAGGGAATGGAAGAACATTTATTTACACAACAGATTTGGCAATTCTAATCAGCTACAAGAACCCAGGGAAAGGGGACATGTGTGTAACAGCATCCCACCCACAGCCTGTCACCCAGTGGCATTTTTTCATTCATTTTAATGAGTTTTAGCTCACAGGAAAACCCTCTCCAAGGGATTTTGAACAGCAGCCCCACTTTCAAGGTCTGCATCCCTGGAGACCTGACCCTAGAAATCATGTGAGCCAATGTTTTCTCCTGAAGGCAAAATTGAGATTTTAAATTCATGTTCTCTGTGAACAGAACTGGTTTCAGCTGATGTTGCTGCCCCTCTACACCTGGTGTTCCATGGACAGGAATGGTTCTTGTCTCTAAAGCTTAAAGCTGATTTTAGAAACTTCAGGTGGGTTAGAAAGAGTAATTTTTACATTTCTACCAAGTTGGCTACAGTCACAAGTTAGAAAGAGCCCAGATTTCCCATTCCTTTTACAGGAAGCTTCACCTCTAATCTTATGCTGACTTTCTATCAAAAACTTCCAATTTACAGCACCTGTTGATTTTCTATTTTTTTTTTTTAAGATGAAGCTGGAGTTTCTCTAAGCTACAAAGTATTATCCCCTCATTGCGCACTTTTAGCACAAGTTTTACAATTACTTTAAATCACTTTAAAAAGATAATGTAAACGCAAATTCTTTTGGGGGTGATGCAGTGAAACAACCCAGAACCTACAGGCAAGGAAAATATCACTTAGCATTAAGCCCTGAAGCCTTGATTAGGCTTTTGCCACATAAATGTGTTTTAAAGAGACAAAGGAAATACCCAGACATGACACAAATATTACATCTGGATCACAAATATTAGATCTGAACATGGCATTTTAACTTCCATTCATAATTAGACTTAGAATGACCAGAACCACAACAATACCACAGGATTTTGAAGACAATTTTGTATCACTTGAGGAGTCACTTCCCCAAGTGTGTTTGCAGAATAGATTTGATGCCTCCATAGTACCCTTCTCTTGATAAAATTCAAGAAATCCTACATATTTTTCAGCCTCTTTCAAAAAACCACGGGTGTTTAAGAAATAAAAACACCCATCTATTTAGGTTTCACTTATTACTGCAATAACCTTTGTATTGCACTTAGTTTATTTACCCTTTAACTTCCCTAGATTTCCATGGGTACTTAAAAACACCTCTTATGGAAAGTTTAGGCCTAAATCCAGCAAAGCACTTAAGCACAGGAATAGCCCCTCAGCACTCATTATTTATGTCAGTGTTTTGCAAGAATAGAATTTTAATTCCCATGTGAAACAAATGAAGATTCTTCTCTGAAGAATCTTCATTTAAAAGAGAGAAGAAAAGAAAAAGCTGAAGGACCAGGCCAGCTGAGTTCTCCTAAATTAGACACACAACAGCATCTCCTGCTTGCAGGAAATGTGGATATCAGGACTTAGCTTGTCCCTGGGATGTTGGGACTGAGTGATGAAAGGTTTCTTCCTGGGAAAAATCAGCCAGCAGGCATCAGGTACAGCACGGGCCAGGCTGAAGTGTCATTAAAAAGGTTTAATATGACTGCTTGGTATTTCTAACCATCCATCAAAAGAAATGCATCATTTTTCAGACTTGTTGGCATCTTATGAAAAACTATGTTCTTGAGGACGAGTTCTCCCTCTGCAGGGCAGTTGAGATTTCCTTTCCATTTTTCTTTTTCTTTCTTTCCCACCTGTTTTTAATTCTGAGGACATCTGCCTTTGCTGAGTAGGATTTCAGCTGTTCTGGCTCCTTGAAGTCCTTTCCTTCAACCTCTGTCCATTCCAATGAAATAATGACACCAGTTGACAACAACCACCTCAAAAAGAGATGTCACTCAAATATTCCCTGCTGGGGCTAGCCCAGACTTTGTGCAGGTTAGATCAGAGCCCGTCCCAGCCCCCTGCCCTCCTGGCTGCTCCAAGGAACCTGTCCCACTGCCTGGCACCACCAATGGATGCCTGGGCTGTCCCTTCTGCTTTTGCTCCTGCAGCTCAGATGAGCCATCAGGAACGCAGGGAATTGCAAACAAAAATGAACCAATTTGTCATAAACGCAGTCAAGGAGATGAAGCTGACTTTTTCTGTGACCCCTGCTAAAGCTGGCAAAGAGCTACACCTCCATTAGAAAGGGTGGTAAAAGCAATCAGGGAGTTTGTCACTAATTTACATGAGGAAGCCACTCCAGCCACTCTCTTGCATAAAATTACCATCTGTTAACTCCTGGGGTCAGGAGACGCCGTTGATGTTGAGAGCTGCATTTCCTGACACAGGAGCTGGGAAACATCTCCCAGTCCTGCTCTCAGCACAGCCATGTCCTGCCAGCAGGGCAGCTCCTTGGGGAGCACCACCCCAGCTCTGGAAGCTGCTGGGCAGTGGGTACAGGCTGCCTGCACATCCAGCACGGGTCTGCTGTTCTCCCAGAGCCACCAGAGCCTGGTCCTCACCATCATCTTCATCCCCACCATCATCTTCATCCCCTCCATCACCTGCATCCCAAACCATCACCTGCATCTCCCACCATCATCTTCATCCCCACCATCATCTGCATCCCCACCACCGTCTTCATCCCCACCATCACCTGCAACTCCCACCATCATCTTCATCCCCTCCATCACCTGCATCTTCCACCATCACCTACATCTCCCACCATCATCTTCATCCCCACCATCATCTTCATCCCCTCCATCACCTGCATCCCAAACCATCACCTGCATCTCCCACCATCATCTGCATCCCCACCACCATCTTCATCCCCACCATCATCTGCATCCCCACCACCATCTTCATCCTCTCCATCACCTGCATCCCCTCCATCACCTGCATCCCAAACCATCACCTGCATGCCCACCATCATCTTCATCCCCTTCCTTCCTTCTCTGAGTTTTTCTGGCACTTTGCCCTTGAGCACTGACCCTGCCACAAGTATTCTGACTATCCCTATGAAGCTACAGTGAGAAGGAGTTCACACCCCCTCAGTCTGATCCTTGTGGCCTCTGCCTCCATCCCCTCCACCCTCCCCATCACCCCCATCATTATTATCCTGCTTCAGAGGACACAGTGGGAAGAAATGTCCCAGAAATCTGGAGGAAGACTGGAGAGAAATGCAAAAAAGTGAAATGCAAGTGGAAAGCTCGACATTCCTGACTCTCCACAGCCATTTAAAACAGCCCATACCTTGGGAAAAGCCAAGCCCTTCCTCTGCAAACAAAGTCAGGAAGACCCAGGATGAGCTCCTGTAGCTGCTGGCTGTGCCAGCTACAAATGCCCAGTGAAACTTTACACGACTGTCTCATCAAGCACTTGAAAGAGTTTTAAAAAATTGTATCATTTGCTGACTCCAGAGCTATTTAATCCTTCTTAATCATTATTATTTAATCAGTTTGAACTGCAAACCCCATGAAAACATAGATTTCACTATTTAAATGAAACATTTCCCAGGACTACTTCTGCTGAGATCTGGAGATGCAGTGCCCTCATAGTCTAAAGAGCCCTGCTGAGAACCAAGGCATATTAGCTCAGGTAATGGCATTAGACTGCATTTGGAAACCTATAAATTCTTTTTTTTCAGAGTAGCTCAGGAGTCCAGGTATGGCACTCATGGCATTCACACTCACATGCTTCTCCTTAAAACATTATCACTGTTACCTGTGCCAAAATACACGGAATAAAACCCCTCTTGTCACAACCAAGTAGCTCTCAAACACCACGTGAATATTTGCTTGCATCCAACAGAGTGAGAGTTAAAAATATTATTATAACAAAAAAGTTCTCTTGCTCACCTTTCAACAGGGTCCCTCAGCATGATGATAAGTTTGGCATTTGGTTGGAAGGCATGGATAAAATCCTGGATTAGGAAGGGAGGTTCTCCTTCAGTACTATTGTCATAGAAGAAAACCCAGGCGTTGTTGTCCCACATTGTCGAGGCACTGGCCTCCCCTGGAAATGAAAAGCATCTCTGCTGGTAACTCATTCCATTCTTCATGTTGGAGTGGAAATTGGCTGAATTTTGAAGTGCTATAAGGCAGATCAAAATTGACTCCATGAATTTCAACACACCTCAGTTCTTGCAGACTGCTCTGGCTAAAGCTCCCAGAGCTGCAGCAATCCCACTGTCCCGTGCCTTTGGGAATGCTGGGATGCTTAAGGCAGGTTTTATGCAATTCCACCTGAAATGTTGCTCTCCATGACCACACTGCTTCCTGCTGGTGGCTAACACAAGCAAAGAGATTTAATTTGGGCTGGAATGGACTGCTCAGGCTTTTAGCACCTTTTCCAGTGAGGAACCATGGAATCACAGAAGGATCTGGGCTGGAAGGGACCTTAAAGATCATCTTGTTTCCACCCCTTCCACTAAGCCAGGTGGCTCCAAACTCCATCCAGCCTGGCCTTGAAGAGGCAGGAGTTGATCCCTGCTGAAGCCTTGCAATGCTCTTTGTAGCAGCCACAGGTTGGCCTTAATGCTCCCAATCTCAGAGAAGCAGCTTGCTAACAAATTGTAAAAATTTCCCACAGAAAAATGTGGAAACCATCGCCCCTGCTGATCAACAGTGTGGTAAACATAATCAGGAGAATCAGTGAGCATATAAGAAATATTTTAAAAGCAGCTGAGATGCGTCATTAAGGTTTGAAATACTTTTTTAATATAATTATTCATGTAGAACAAGTCAACTATTTATGACTAGATAAAGGGTTTATAGAATAAATAACACACTTTGGTAAAATACCAGATTCTGGTATCTTTAGTGTCTGAAGAAGCTCACTAGGAATGCAGTGCTACAGGGAGAAATGTATTCAGTAAAAATCTCTGCCAGAATGAGATATATGACGGTTCAGCTGCTAAATAAATGATCTGATATGTTGTTTTGAATTTTGCAACCTTCTCTGTCTTTTTAAGTAATCCTGGCATTTATGTGGTACAGTACTTTTCAATAAAACATGTACAGAAGCTTTTTGGGGACTTACACTTTCTGACAGTCTAATGAAAGCTAATTCTTGCTAATGAGGTTTTTCAAGTCAAAGGGAAGGAGATTAAAAAAATAATAATGTTGTAGGCTTATGGACTTGTACATTATTTCCCTATTTTTTCTTCCTTCCTCTGCCGGGAAAGCCCAATAAAGATTTAAAAAGATGGACAAAACACAACATGAGAAAGGTACTGGCTCCAAACTTCAGCTGAACATAATGTGATTCATTAATAAAGTCTGGGAGTTGTTAGAAAACACATTAATCTTCTGTCACGTTCATTTTGCCTCTTTTCAGGAGGAGGAGATCAGGTCCATTGGCTATAGCTGGGTGTCCACAACAGCTCCACTCTTCCATTCTAAATTAATTAGCCAAAGCACTGCCTAATCACCAGCAGGCTTCCACTTGTCAATTAAAACTCAATTAGCCCAGCTCCCACGCTGGGTGAGGCAGAAACACAAAGGATTAAACAGAGGCCAGGAGCTGAGACAGCCCTGCCACAGAAACCTCTCCTGAGCCACCAGGACGTGGGGAAACGCAAAGGGAACGAGCACCTGCAGGCAGGGATTTGCTGGACAGGGCACTCCAGGGATGGAGGTGACCTTGGGAAGTCCCTGCTCCATCCCCCTGTCAGGCACTGCCTGAAACAGCTCCCTCAGAAATGTTTGCCTCAATCATGGCAAGGTAATTAAAGTCTGTGACCTCATCGAGCCTCCTATTCCTCTCTGGACTAGATCTGATCATCCTTCACAGCTCTCTGCTCTGTTCTGTGATCACTGTGGGTGTTCTATTGGATTTATCCCAATCAGTGTGGCCAAACCTGCAAACACCTCCCTACCCTGCTGCAATGTGAACTACAAAACAAAAACAAAAAAACAAACAAACAAACAAACAAACAAACAAAAAAAACCAAAACCAAAAAACCCAGTGCATTTACATGTAAATGGGCAGATTCTCCTAACATCAGAGCCCACATTCCATAGAAACTGTGAATTCCATCACCCAAATGCTGCAGGCAGGACACAAGTCAGGGGAAATCCCATAATCATAAAGGTTGGAGAAGACCTCCAAGACTGTCAAGTCCAGCCCAAGATCACAGGCACAAAACCAAATCATGCTAAAGCATTAAAAGATGCTGCTCCAGCTCAGCAAAACCTGGGGTCAAGAGGGCAAATCTTCCCACAAGCTGACTGTCACGAATTTAATGAGGGGAAAAAAAATTATATATATATATAAAATAATTATTCTGGTCCCTGCTGACTTTTATAATTTTAATTTCCTGAAACAGGCAAACAAAAATTTTTTCTGACAACTTGATAGTGTTTGTTTTTGGTTTATAATACAGGTTTAATACCTGCAAAGAGAACAAGAGAACAAGCCATCCTAAATATGAAATAAATTAATCACCAACAGTTAATTATGTTTAATTACACCGGTGCAACTGAATTATTTTTTTCTTATGGACTTAAAGGTCTTATAAATTATTAAATTGTCTAAAGAATGGTGCATAACCTCCTCTTTCAGTCATTAATGGATTAACATCATATTGTGTTTTCACAAGTCATTCCTCTGAATTTATCTTATTAATGATTCCACATAAACAAATCCTGTTCAGAATGCCTCAGGCTGGATCAGCCCTGTCCTCTGGGGTTCATCTCTAAGCAGATGTTGGGGTGTTTTTTTTTGGAAAATGTAGTTATTACCTACTAGGTTTAATATCCAAAGGAGCCTAACTTTTCAAAATAATATAACATGATGAACTACTGAAATATTTACAGTTTTAATTTGATTTTTCTTTACAGTCATCTGAAATAAGAAAAGGAAGATTATGAGAAAACGTGATATTCATACAGATTCATTTTAGGCTAGATGGCTTTGTTTTTTTCCAAGGTCATAAAAGACTGCCTTAATGAGTATAATCATTCAAGACTTTTCCTGTAAACTTAATAAGAAAACCCAGCAGAACCTTAATGAAACAAGAAATGAGACCACAGGAAAAAGAAACACAAAGTGAACCCTACAAAAAGCTGCAACAGGAGGTGGGTAATCAAAGATGTACGTTGCCAATTAGATTAGTGAATTTAATTAGTATAAGCACTTCACCCATCAAAGGACAGGAGATATTATTATAAGTAGCAGGAAAATCTGCAGATGTCCTTGATGGCAACATTTCTTAAGAACCCCATCTTGCAAGTGCTGCTCACTGTTGCAATGTTTAATAAAGTGAATGATGGACTTAAATGGAGGCTGGGGAAGTATTGAACAAATGTGACTCAGACAAGGCTCTGGTTTAACCAACACAAGGCATCATCACTATCTCACCCAGCCAGCAATAGGTTAAAATTTCAGGTTATTATGAGACCAAACCCCCAGTAATTCTGAGGGCAGGCAGTAAAATCTTGTCTCTATTTTCTGTAGAATTGTGACTTCAAGCCTACTTGAAAAGTCTTTTTGACAAGGAACTGTCACTTGCACAACTACTTTTTGCATGGAATGTGTCTGGTTTCCCTGGGAAATAAGACTGGTAAAATTTCCATCCCCTCAGTTTTCTGGTTTTAGCAGACAGCAAAAGCAGAATTTAGAGGTTTGTGATGTTCCTCATGGGCACTGAAAACCAGTACGCCATAGAAGAGTGGATGAGCCCGGTGGATTGACCACTGTGTGCCATGGAAAGCAATCCAGGGATGCCTCCCTAGAGCCCCGTGCTCACCATGGACTTCCATAAAGTACAATAAAACAGCGCTGCTAGACCATTCTTAGTGGTAATTAGGCAATTTAATGCCAACTAATTATATCAATTTCTTCTGTTGGAGCTTAAGAGCCACTGGGAGCTTTTGCTCCCACATCTCCCACCAGCTCCAGGATTTCTGCAGCACCCAGTGTGTGTCACACCACCACAGTTACTGATTTATCCCAGACATTGCTCCAGCATTTGGAAGGGAAGCCACAATCCCAGCACTGCAGGCAATCCCCTCATAATTGTGCTTAAAGTGGATGTGGCACTTGGGGACATGAGTTAGTGGTGACCTTGGAAGTGCTGGGGGAATGGATGGGCGCGATGATCTTAGAGGATTTTTCCAACCTAAATGATTCTGTGAAAACAAAATGAAAACTGTGTTTGAACGAGTCACCAAGGTCATTCTCATTCTTGGGAAAAAAAAGCCACATTAATTAAATGCTGATGCTCATCAGATATACAGCGCTTGCTCAGGAATTTTCTGAAGATAGTCACAGCTTCTTCACAAAAAAAGAAAGAAAAGAAAGCCAAGAGCTTCCAGGCACACCAGAGAAGAGCAACATCAGGGGCTCTGTGCTGAGAACCAGCCACGAAATCCCCCTCTGGCACCTCAGCTCTGAGCACTGCCAGTGTGGAGCTAGAGAGAATTTTGGGGCTGGTTTTGCCCTACCAATGATGATGTTGTTCCTCTTGCCATGCTCCTTCACTGCATCGCTCTGCAGCACACTCTGGATCTGATGTGCTGCCAGGTCGAACAGATCCAGGTAATCTTCCACCGGGTAGCGGTCGTGAAATCCATCCCTCAGCCGGATGATTCCTGGAAAAACAGCCAAAAAGAGAGA
Source organism: Vidua macroura (assembly GCF_024509145.1). Lineage (NCBI taxonomy): Eukaryota > Metazoa > Chordata > Aves > Passeriformes > Viduidae > Vidua > Vidua macroura. The sequence goes on along the minus strand of NC_071578.1, from coordinate 3,923,135 downwards.
ATTAAAATCAGCAATTATAACAACAACAGGGCAAGACTAACCACTGGTGCAAACCAAGGTGGTTGGCCCTGAGCCAGCCAACATCAGCACGAGATCAGACCAACCAAGTGCAACCCTCAGACAAAAGTGCCAATAATGAAGTGGCTGAGATCTGAGATACTGAATGATTACACCATAAATTCACATATTTTAAGTGCTCTGTTTTGTAGTCCCTGCATGAATGAGCTTGGATTTATCGTCTTCTAAATTTAGCTTTTGGAAGGAATATAGAAGATAAGATTCTACTTCCACTTGCACCCATGTAAATTGCAGTAATATTGGACTCCCACTAGATTTACTGTTTTGAGATTGAGCATAGGCTCTGATGCCAAATATGTAAATCAACACACACTGGGAAATCATTCATGGGTTTTTTCCTTTCACAGGTATGCAAATAAAGCTCCACAGTAGTATCTTATTTTTCTCCTCTTCTTCCCTACACTCCAGGGTGAGTTCAGTATCACCTTCCCCCTGTGTTTCTCTGCATCTTGAGCTGCATTCTGTGATTTTTATACTCATTTTCCCACTCCTGTTTCCAAATTTAGTCCCATTTCTCCATTTGCTGTACATGCTCCCCACACAGGACTTCTCAGCTCTCCCTTTCTTGTTCCCACAAGGCCAATAATTATCAATTATGTGAGAGGAAAGCTCAGCAAGGGAGTTCTTTTGTCCATTGCCTCTGATTTTCCCCTTTAGGAAAGTGGGATTTAATGAGGGTAGAAGAAAGTTCAACAGCATATTTTGACTTGTTTTGAGGGGGGAAAAAAGTGCAAGCGTGGTGCTACAGACAGCCTTGGTTTGTTGCCACCCCACTCCTGGGAACAGAAACAGTGGCAAGGAGCCAGGAGAGAGAGACAGTCAAGCTGAGACAAAGTCCTGTGGAGCATCAGCCATCCCAGCAGAAGGGGAAAGGAGTGATTTGCAAAATGGGGCCTCCCCAGAGGGCTGTTTAACTTCAGCTGAAATTAGTCAGTCTCATAAAAATCCACTGAATCAGAGGATGCCATTGAACAAAGAGACTTTCTTGTTCAATTTAAGTGTTAGAAACCAAACCAAGTTAATAGCCAGGAGCATAGGAGTCATAGCCACTTGCTGGCTGTCTCAGTTTCACTTGTGAGTGTGTTTGTCATATTCTCTGTTTTCCTTTCCTTAATTTTTAAATAGTAACCATTAGGTAATGTACTTTAAAGGCAGAATTAAAGGACTGAGCCACCAGGAATAAACTTGACCTTTCATTCTCAGTGGCAGACAGCTGAGATGAGCAGAAGGTCATCCCTACAGATCCCTCTCCCATGAGACCACAAGCTCTGCAATGTTTCCTCATTCTCCAGCTTTACAAAACAACTTCAAAAAAACCTGAATTATGCAAAGAATGTTCTCTTCAAGGATCAGCACTCAGTCCCCAGTGGCTGACCACAAGACTCTGCAAGTGGAGGGCTGGTGAATGCCAGCACAGAGATAGGAATTCACCCTTGTTCTCAAGTTAGATGCACTCCAGCCTGATTTTTTACATTCTTCTGCCTGTTTGGTAGGTCAGGTTCAGAGCTTTAGTGAGTCTGGTCTTGCTGAAGTGAGGCTGGGTGCATTACCTTCTCCAAAATTCATTCCAAACATTTATGTTGAAGTTAATGTAAGTGGAGGTGTAAAACATTGTAGTTTAAAAGGTATCAGTTGGGTTCAGCCTTTTCTGCCAGCACTACCATAGAACACAAAATCCTCCACAGATTTTGCTGACAGACCCTTCTTTCCATGACTTTATCTAAACATGAGAAAAAGCTGTGGCTGTCCCTGGGTCCCTGGGAGTGCCCAAGGCCGGGTTGGATGGGGCTTGGAGCAGCCTGGGATAGTGGAGGGTGTTTTTGCCCCTGGCAGGGGATGGAACTGAATGGGCTTAAAGGTCTCTTCTGACCCAAACTATTCCATAATTCCCATGTTTTATCTTCAGCCAGCTGCTGAACAAGTGATGAACAAGTCCCTTCTCATGGGTCTTCAAGGAGCACCACGATGCTTCTCTTTGCTTGACTTGGTTTCACTCCCCAATTCACACTGGTGCCTCCAGTGTTTCTCAAACAGGATTAAATTATCTCAAAAGCAAAGCTGTGTTTTCATCACATGGCTTTACATCTTAGTTTACAACAAAAGTATTTAGGAAATGTCCAAAGTATTTATTTTGGCAACTTTCTTATGGTGTTTGCGAAGGAAGAAAACTGAAAATTTAACAGCAAAATCATCAATTCCCATCCCTGTGGCTGAGAGCTCTTCACCAAGAAGCAAGGAACAAAACCCTGTCTGCAGGAGCTCAAAGGTTCTTCTGGGATCCAGGGCAAAGGGAAACAAGATGGAAATAACAAGACCACATGTAGGAGAAATAAAGAATTTGAAGTAGCACTGCCAGTGTCCCAATGCCTCAGAAAGTGTCCTTTCTTGCCTTTAGCCACAGAAATTCAGTATTTTCCCATTCCAAGGAAGCTTAGAAAAGCACCAAAAGAAAGTAGTGATCAAAGTCCTCATCTACACTCCAGTGCCAGTTTTTTCTGTTCCAAAGTCTGTGTCTGTTGCCATAAAGCAAGAGCAAATGAGAAACAGAAATTAAGAAGTCACTAAAATAAACAGAATCTTCCTGTTGGAAACAGTAAAATCAGTGAAAAGTCCTTGATCTTTGATACCAAAGTCATACAAAGTGAGGGCATGCCAGCACTTAACAGCCAGACCCAAGAAGAGGAAAATCCAGTGTCTGGGTGGAATACAGAGGGCACAAAACTCATCCACATGTAGAGGTGAGCAGTCAGGAAATTCAAATGGGTCTTCTGCAGCTCATCTAATCTCTAACCACAAGACAGACCTTCTTCGGCATCCAGAGAGAGATAAGAAGGAGAAAAACACTTCAGATGGATGAAATTCTGTGCTCAGCCCCACTGCCTCAAGACACCCTTTGGAGGTGCAATCACGAGGGGTGGATGCCTTTTGCTCCAGTTGGCCACAACCCCAGCTAGTTAAGTCTGCCTTCAGAGATGGAAATAATGATAAAAAGGAAAGAAAAAGAAAAAGGATCAAAAATATGTGCCGGGCCCTCAGTGAGAGAGATTCCTCATGCAGAGCATCTCTACTGACCAGTGTTGCCCAGAGCTGTGGCACTAATGAAGTTCCTGCCACAGTTGTATTTATTGAACCATAAGGACTGAAATTTTAAATAGCCACCCATCATTTATTGATGCAAGAAAGGCTTTACAGAATTTTGCAGTACAAAACTATCACTGCTGCTCTTCAACTCCCCCATGACAACCTAACAGTTTCTCTTCTTGCCTTTATAAATTCATAAGGTCGGTCTTACGCACTGTTTTTGTTTTCCCTTAAATTTTCCAAACTGCTGCAAATAAACCAAATTAAATTTGGCAAATAAACCAAATGAAATGCATTTTCTCAAGAGCCTTAACCCAAAACACCATTGAACAACAGCAGGTTGAGCATCCACCACCTGGATTTCTCAAAACCATCAACTCCAGCGGTTTCTTGTCGCCCTGTTCTTTTAAAAGTTTTAAAGTTCTTTTAAAAGTTTTCTATGCCTTCTGATGTTTACATATTTCTACTGGAGTTCTCACACACTATTCATGTAAATAATGATTATTTTGCATTCTTCTTTGTGGGAAGAGAGAATTAATAGACTGTTGGTTTAACCGGTGTGGTTGGAGAGGTAGCAATTTCGTCCTCCAATCCACTGTCACTTCTGAAATTCTATATATTGCAAAGTCAGAAACAAAAGTTACTTCCTTTTGCTCTTTTGATCTTAGTGTGAGTGCATGAGTTATTTCGTGTCGTAGTACGACAGTTTCTAGGCAAGCCAATACAAAGCAAATTCATCCCAAATACTTACAAAATTTTAAGAGGGGACAACTTGCCTAGCAAAGGACATTTTGACTCACCAAAGCGTTTCCTGGTCCACCAGTGGGGCTCCTTGATGGCCGAGAAGCGAACGTCGGGGTGCAGCCGGAGGCGGTCGTACAGGTCTGTGGTGCCGCACTTGGGCTGCCCGATGATGTAGAAGTGGGGCAGGCAGCGCAGGCGGTAGTGCTTGTCCTTGTAGTGGTACAAGTGGTTCCAAAATACCTTCCTGAGGTAATCAAAGATGATCCGAAAGCGCTTGGAGTACAGTGCGTAGGAGTTGGTGGCGTAGGGATCCGTGGTTGTGTTCCCGCGGTACTCTTCGTACCAACAAGGGTTCTTGCTGTTTGGAAGGAATTTGTTAGGAATTACCGAAAACATCTGCAACATAAAGAACAACAATTTCAGTCAAGGCAGCAAGCAATCAACTTTTCTTACTTAGCACTTTTCTTACTTAGCACGGTGAGAGAACAGAAACACTACCTGGATATTTCTACCTACAAAGTTGGCCCCATTTATTCCTTCTGATGGCACCATAACCAAATCCTGTGCAACCCACTGGGCTGGGAGACAAGTATTTAGAAATCCTTTTATTTTAAGGCCAGAAAGGGCCTCAATAATCACCCCAACGCCTCTGTAATCCCAGGAACTGATTTTTAAAGTGAGACGCCCAATACTCAAATCAAATTACCTTCCAGTTTTTAACTCTGAAATACAAGGTTTGCAATGATTTTTCAGGAAGACACCCTGGCAAGCAGTTATTAGAAAGTCTCTTTTCTTATTTATCATTTCAGGTGACAGGTAAATGTAAGTCACAATGATTTTGCATGAGAGAAGGTGAAAGTTCAGTGACATTGTACAGCTATCAGAAGACTGCCTGATTTTTTGCTTCAGGTGTCAAGACCATTTATAGAACCCATCCATCCTGCCCGTGACTCAGAGGGATGTGATCTACAATATCAACTTCTCAGCTGCTACGAATCAGGAGACTCTAGATGGTGTAAATCACTGCATGAACATCCAAGCAGTTGCACTTTTTTATATCTAGGCAAAAGATTGATCCAAAAGCCTTGAAATAAGGATGTAAAAAGCAGCTTAAGACACGCCTCAATTTATACTTACATGTGGCTCTTGCTTTCTCAGCTCTTCTAAATCAGGGCGCTGCCTCGTTATAAACTCTATCTTTGAAGTAATGGTGTCAATAATTAATTTAATGCTTGGATAATCCTTTACATATGAAATATTCATTTTTGAAGGCTGGTAATAGTCTTTCATGTCACTAAGGCTTTCATTGTCCATTAAGCTGGGATTGCTAGCAAAAGCTCCGTAATGGAAGGGAGATGGGATCAGCAGCAGGCCGTGCTTGGCTCCAGTCAGTATGTAGGATACCATCACCAGAGTCATTATGATCAACCCAAACATCAAACTGCAGAGCTTCCCCTTCCTCAGGCAGAAAAACCCATTCCAGCTCTCACAGTGATCAGTCCTCACTTCCAGAACCGCGAGCCACTTCATCTGCTTGCTGTCGGTGTACAACGGGATTTTATTTTCTCCTCTGCACACAGGACACTTCTGGTTATTGTGATCAGGTCCACGGCATGTGAAACACTGTCTGTGCAAGTCATTTGGTAATAAATGTATGCAGCAATTAATGCAATACCTCATATTACTACCGTTAAACTCCTACATTAATGAGCCAAGCACAGCCATAAAAAAGTTTCTGAAGCATATGAGTCATCTTCTGCAAGTCTGAAATTATTGTGTTCCTGGAGTGGTTCTACAACTACTCAGCAATGCAAAAGGACAGGTTCAAAACAGAATAAAAAGTGACATGTGTCACAGAAAGAAAAAGAAGCCCCAGCCACCACCAACACACAAAAATAAATGTACTCTGGATGTGGCTCCCAAGAATTTGGCTCAGTAAGAGGAATGTGGCGAAGTAAGGATCAGCTACAAAACTGGCTCAAGTTTTTCCCATTGAACAAAATGAGCAGGAAAAAAAATTGTTATGTAGTGTGAAAATATGCAAAAAATAAAAGTAACTCATTTTCCTCTGCTTTATGCTGGAATGGGCAAATATGGGTAGAAATTTCCAGGTTCCCTTAAAACAAGCAGGTTCCAAACTGCACTGCTGCTGCTGGAAGCTTCATCTTCCCAGAGGCGGTTCCAAAGAGATGCATTGTCCAACCTAGAGAAACAAAGCCAGATATTTATACACACCCAGACATCATATCCACATCATGCACAGCCATAGCAAAGCACAACCTACCACCAGTCATTTCAGATTTCTATTTGAAAGATGCCTGCCGTTTGCCAAGTCTGTTAATTACAGCACTCAGGATATTAAACCCAGGGAACATTTGGCTCCAGGTTCACAGCGAGCTGCCCCTGATTTTCCATCACCCATCTGCTCACATCAGTGACTGGTTGCTACTACAGGTAACTCTACACGACTCACTAACCCACCCAACAGATCTTAATCTGCTTTTGAAATATGGGAGCATTTCTGGACAGTATCCAGTAATACAGGTTTAAATAATTACACTCTATCTGCTCCTGAGGACCTTAAATGAACAGTCCTGAAGTGGGGTAGGACCCTGTTTGAGGCAGGGATAAAGTAACAGCCTCCTTTCAAACATGGGAGATAAAAAGCCAAACAAACAAAAAAAAAAAAATCAAAAGCCATCAGTAAAACATTGAGCAAAGTGAAGGGATTAAAAAACAGACACAAGGAAAAGGCTAATGACAGGATCTCAGGTTTCTGGACAAAATGATGGGTCCTCTTATTACTCACCAAATCAGAGAAGCATAATCATTACTATTATGAGTCCCACAATTTAACTGTTTTGCCTTTAGCTCTATCAACACCTATTTTTAATGCAGCAACACTGCTATAATTCTAGATAATAACTCCTGGTTCATTCCTACAAAAGTGTCCTGATCAAATGGGGCAGTCAGTTCAGATCCCACATTTATCATCATCCTTCTGGCTGCATTTTTGTGTGAGACAAAGTGCTTTTGTAGAAGTTATTTGTATTCTGATGTTTCTCCCACTGAACACTGTCACATATTGGAGGATTTCTGCAATCAGAGCAAGTAGGCTGTGTCTCAGGGACTCAAGAATAATTAGATAAATATTGAACAAAAGTATTTGCAAAATACTTTCCTTCCACCCTGAAAAAGTTCATTTCCTTAATGAGTTTATTCTCTAAGCCAGATTAGGCAGACAGAAATCACAGCATAATCATTACTGACTATATTTAAACCAAAGGGAAAGAAATCAGTGCAAGACTTCTCAAAGAGACCAGTCTTGAAAACTTCTCCAAAGGAGCAAAGCTGTGATGACTTTGACAGAAGTTTGAACAATTAGAGATATTAAATCAGATTCATATGGGTCTTTTTAAACCTAGAAAGTTTATGCTTTCTTATGTGTAAAACATCCCCCCAGTAAACATCCAAAATCAAAAGAGGAACTATGGAAAGGAGCCAAGGTTGGAAAGACCTTGATGGTTGTCCAAACACCACCAATGGTGGTGAGAAGAATGACAAGAAAGGGAAGTCTTGAGAGGAAGAGAGAAGTTTCCACTTCCCAAGTAAATATTTCAGGCAGAAATAAGACCCTGGTCAAACATTTTCAAAGAAGAAACAAAGGAGGCCAGAGACAGAGTCAGTGTCAGGGCAGATTCAGGCAGCATCCACATCCAGTGGAGGAAGTCATGAAAACAGAGACAGCTAAAAAAAAAAAAAAAACAAACCAAAAAAAACCAAAATAACCCCAAAAAAACAAAACAAAAAAAAACCCCAAAAAACCAAAGCAAAACAAGCAAAAAAAAAAAAACACAACAACAACAACAACAAAAAAAAAAAAAGAGAATGGAGATGAGGGCCTTCATTACAAAAGATAAAAGAGGAAGGTGAAAAAAGTCCCTCTGAAAAAAGAAGCACAAAGAGGCTACAGGTTAAAGCAGTACCTAGAAAAGATCTGGTAACCAAATCCCACCCCACAGCATCTCTTCAATTACATTTATCATGTTCTACAGATTGATTTTTATGTGATTTTTATCTACCCTGAACTCCTCTTATTTGACATCCACCTCAGTACCCTCTCAGATCTCTGCTCTCCAGCTTCTTGCTGTTTAGTTTCATAGACCAATCCCTATGCACTGGCTATTTAAAATAAATTAAAAATCCAATTTATCTTCCAGTCCTCTTCTAACAGGGATCTGCAACCTGCTCAGTGACACTGACTGAACAATTTATCTGAGATAACCTTATGGGATCAATTCCAGGTTTGTGCATTTGACATCAATTCTCAAATTTTTAAAAAGAGCAATCAGAAATACATTAATTAATGCAGACCACAGGACCTCAGAAAAACCACATAATCTTCTCTGTCCTAGGTCCATTTGTGTGTTAAAAAATGGACTGGAATTTATTGAACACTTCCCAGCTGCAGACACTTCTCATGAAAATCTGCTACAAATATGACAAAGCCAAGGAAAAACCATGTTAACTACATCTTTGGCAGGTGAAGAAAATGGTTTATCAGGAAGCTGACACAAGGGGGGGAAAAATAGAAACATGTTTAGCCTACAGTAAAACTGAGATATTAATCACACCAGTCATGAGGGGAAATTTAAAGTTCCACCAGCAACCATAACTCTGCCAGCTCATGCACAAGCACTGCATCAAGCTGCTTAATTAGCTGATCAGTTTGATGACCTATCACAGGACAATGACAGATCACTCAGCTAATAGAATAGAGACATTGATTTATTTTTTTTTTTTTAGTAACTGCTACTTGCCAACACACCATTTTACATTATTTTCCACTGTCACGTTCATGAAATAAAAAAGTGAATTGTAACAAACATATAAAAGGATCTAATTCCCTAGTGCCACCCCCTTCTCTTTCCCAAGCAGTTTTTGATAGAAGTTCATTCCCTTAGAATTTAGCATGGCATGAAGGACGCTCAGCAGAAGGGCAGGATCTTCCCCCAGCCCTCAGTTCCCTCCTTCACCCCATGAAATCAAGACATCCACAGTGCCCTGTTTTTGTTCCTTCCATCCAGCAGCTCCCAGCAGCCACAACCACAGCCACCAGCACACGTCACCTCTTTGTATTCTACTCCTGAGAGCAGAAGGATGTGGATTGCAGGCAGAGGGAAGGTTATGAGGCTTGAGCTGGTAATAAACCATGTGTGTCTCCTTATATTTTAGCTGCAAAGCTGCTGGCTGTTCACTGGCAGAAAATTACTCTCTTTACACAACAAGCAGTGTCTTTGTATATTGAATAATGTAGCATGTAATTTCCCCTTGTTGAAGGGAAGGGTGAATTATTTATGATCACGTCTATACTGCATTTGTCTGCTGTACATTAATGCGTGCCAGCCCTAACCACAGAGCAGAAATCAACAGCAACCTTTGCAAGCTCCTTGGCCAAAAGCAGCCCTCCTCATAAAAACCAGGATCTCTGGGAATAGCCTAAGGAGGAAATATGGATATACAAGATGACACACAGTGGAATGGGGGGAAAAAAGGAAAAGCTCTCCTAGATTTCAATTTATTCTCACTGAAGCCAGGGGGGACTTTGCTCCAAACTCAAGCAGGCTCAAGCTAACAAAGGTATTTATATGAAACAGAACTTAATAGCAAACAGGTGAGACCATTTAATGGCAGTTTCCCTGAGCAATTCCTGCATTCCATGAGAGGAGGGGCTGTTGGGGGCTCAGGATGCAGGAGAGGAGGCTGGCAGGTACCACTGGGCAGGAAACACGAGAGCAAACAGCAAAAGAAAACCAGAAAACCTCACACCAAAGCACTGAAAATACAGCACCCACCAGGCCCTACTCATCTCATACACAGGGTGAAAAGAGGCATTCCTCTCGAAAGAAAACATATGAGATTTTTCATCATCCACATGGGTTTTGTTAACTGTATAGAAAACATCTGAAATTCTGTATTATTCCTATTAAATAAATATTTCATAAAATTTCCTCCCCTTTCTCTTTAAAGATTGTAAGGGAAGACTGCAACCAAAATGGCTACAGAATCTCGGAATCATGGAATTACTGAGGTTGGAAAAGCTCTCCAAGATCATCAAGGCCAAGCATTAACTGGGCACTGCCAAGGCCACCACTGCCTCATGTCCCCAAGTGCCACATCCACATAGCTCTTAAATCCCTCCAGTGACGGTGACTTCACCACTGCCCTGGGCAGTTCCAGTGCTCAACAACACTTTGGATGAAGAAATTTTCTCTAATATCTGACCTAAACCTCCAATGCTGCAACTTGAGGCCATTTCCTCTTGTCCTAATGCTTGTCCCTTGGGAGAAGAGACCAACAGACTTTAAAAAGCAATTACTTTCATATGCTCAATCACATAGCTAAAATTCTCCTCTATGAATAAGATAAAACAGATTGAACAGATTTTACACGTATCTATACCTATGTGTATGACCCGTTTTCCAGGTCACCAGTTCCTGAATATTTAATGTGCTTTCCTTTCTTTCAAAACTCTTTAAAATAAAGATAAATCATTACATTTTTCCGTAGCCTCGTTACTTCTAATCACAGTCAGCTTCTCCTCCCACCACATGATAAGGTGGCTGTTAACCTCTTATAAACACATTTCAGGTACACCAGGAAGACATTTCTCACCCTGGGGTATAAATGCTCCTCTGAATTTATGTCAGTGGAGCTACAGCAGTTTGTTTCTTCCCTTCACACTGTATAATTGAAGATTTCAGGTGAATCAGTCCTGATGGGCAGCTCACAACCTAAACTATGGATGTGTAAAGCAAGTGAGAAAATAATCCACCAGCTCTCAGATTAGATAGGATGAAGCCTACTTAAAAACCTACAGATGCTTAAAAAGCTACAGATAAAATTAAGGATAAACACTTTTATCCAAAAAAAAACCCAAACAAAAGATTAGGCAAAAGATAATACTGCTGAATCATCTGGCCAGGAACATCACATTGCTCCTAATTTATCTAATGCCATTCTTACAGCTATGTTATTCTGTCCATAGTCTCCTAATTGTTTCCACTAATCTGGATAAATATTCCTTCTGCCTAAGTGCCTTCCCTGCCAAATCAGGAAGGTTTGTTTAAATCAAAGTCTCAGTTTGCACTGCTAATGTTTTTTGAAATCTCAAAGCAAAGCTGATCCCACGCCCTCCTGAACACTCCAGAAATGAACCTCCCTGTGGAAACGTTTCCCTCTGGAAAGCTCCTGTGAAGACAAGGCTGTCATTAGTCAGAGATGCAGCTCTGGAAGTGAAAGGCTGCCCACAGTCCTACCACGATAAACTTTCCATGACTCACATCAAGAGGAATGGAAACATGAAAGGGCGAAGTGAGGCTGGTGGAGTGAAATCCTCGTTACATTTTCATATGGAAAGAAAAAGCCCAACAACATTTAGTAGCAATGCAGCACAATCATGTAATTCCTTTTCCATTCCTCCATCACTCAGTACAACACTGTCCATGTACAACAGCAATTCTTCACCCCAAGCAGGATAAATTTATGACCTCTGGACACAAAAAAACTGAAAAACCTGACAATTACAGATATTTTTTAGCTATCAAGCTTGCTGGAAATGGTTAGAATTGAAGCAGACTATAGGCAGCATACAAACAACCTGAAGTATTTGTACAAGGGTAGTGGAGTACTTGTACAGCAGGAGGAAGTCCATCCTGTGAGTGGGCAGGTTGTACCATTTCAATAAAAAATAGCCCAGTAGAAGGAATAAAATCTAAGCTCAATTAAAAAAGAAAGAACATTATGTAAGGAAAGGAGAGAAATAATCGTAGATTTTCTCTCTCCTGCTTATTGGACACATTTGGCTCCTCAAGTTTACATTTTTGGAAATAAACTTTGCCTGAACTCACTTCTATTTACCACAGAGAAATCTGAAAGATGCCAGAAAGATGATATGTCAATAAAAAGAGGATCATGAATCACTGAGCTCTGCAAACTTCTGGCAAACAAAAAAGGGAAAAAAAAACCCAAAACAAAGCAACAAAAACAAGCAAAAAGCAATTGCAGTGATTTAGAAAAGCCACAGGACTCATTACAAAGCTCAGCAACCTCCTGCAGACTGAAGTTATGTAAAGCTCCTTTATTTACTTAAACCCCCTAATTTTGAAAGAATAATCAATAAATGCAACTCCCAAGATGCTGTATAAACCCATGGAATAATTTCCAAGGCAATCAATTGGAAAACAGGTACATCCTAAAAGCAAGAGCAGGTGGCCACAGACCATGGTTGCACATCAACCTGTTGAACGACTGCTGAGCACTCGTTCAAGTCTAAAATTTTCTTTCAAGAATGCTTTTCATGGCCTTTTAAAGCCAAAGAAAACCTCCTGAATCACCACTGAATCAGCAATCCCGCCTAAAAAACAACCACGGTTTCTTCCATAACCCAGCTGGTTCCTTTCTCAGAATCTAATCCAAACACAATCTGCTCCTTCCGCACCCGTACACATCCAAATAAAATGCAAGAAAAAGCAAGAATTGAACAAATTCTTTGCTCCATTTGCAAAAAAAAAAAAAAAAAAAAAAAAATCAGCAAACTCCCCTAAAATCAGCATAACTAGTCATTTCAATCACATAAGGATGACTTCTATTATTTGGGCTGCGATGCTCAGGAAATAGTTACTGAGCTTGAATCACCACACAGTTAGGGCACAAACACCGCCTGAATAAACAGATCCTTGGAAGCAAGGAAAAAAAGAGTGGGGATTGGGAAAGGGAACTCCCTGACCTGGATCAGTGACAGCAGGGTCATGTCCTTCCCCAGAAATGCATTATTGCATCTAAAGTCTTGTGCAAGTTCCTGGAAATTTCCGAGGTCCAGTTCCTTGCACTCCTAAAATGCCACAGCCACATGTTCTGATATGTTGTTGTTTGGTCTGCCTCGAGAATGTGAAAATATAAAAAATTCAGTATTACCCATTTTTAAATTAAAGCATTTTTCAGCAGGGAAAAAACCTACCCACCAATTATATTTAATGACTTCAGTGCTCCTTCTTTCTATTCTATCTGATTTAAATCAGTCTAAATCAAAAAATCTTATTTTTTGGGCTACTTGCAGGATAAAAATTGCAGGCAGGAAAATAAAATAGAACCAAAAGTCAGCAATTTCTCAAAATACAGGTCTAAAAACCCTGGAAGAAAAAAAGCAGCACCAGCAGCCACCCAACCTGTGGCAGCACACGCCTGGAGCTCCTGTGTCAGGGCAGAGCTCCCATCAATGTGTTTAAATCCTCCCTCTGTACAAACATGGAGCAGGGTGCTGTTTTCGTACATTTCTGTGGATGTTTGGAGCAGAATTTTGCCTGCAGTGCACACTGGCTTCTCAACTCCTGATCAAAACTTGCTGCCTACAATGTGCAAAAGCTCCAGCAATTCATCTTTTCCCTTCCCTTAGTTCCTATTCATCTCACATAGTGCCTTGCTACAGAATCACTGACAGGTTTATATTGAATATGAAAGAGTTGCACACTGTACAATAAAACTGTGTCTTTACATAAATTACTCCAGTGCATTTCTTCTCACAAAAAAGCCACTTTAATCCACTTTCAGAAATCATTCTGCGTGGTTGAAGTTTAGTATCTTTATTTTCAATCCTCATAGTAACTGTGAGCAACCTCCCAATAGACCCCACATGGTCCTGGGGTCCTTCCATGGAACCAAGAATAAACCAATGCATCCATCCTGTGGGGCTCACAGATTCCTTTCCCAAAAAATCTGGAGCCAGATTAGAAAGTTCTGACATTCAGAACACAACCAGAAATTGCATCTATTTAACAAAAACCAGCCAGTCCCTCATTAAAATGATCCATTCACCAAGAGCCAGAATAAAGTACTGATGCCATTGGGAGTTAATTTTTACCACTTCCTAAGAAAAAGTGCACCTTTTCTTAATGTACTTAATGTCCAGAGTCCAGTACTTAAATGTCCACAGAGACACCAATGCCAAAATTAGATAAAGACTGATGTAGAAGGTCAAACAATTCATGCAATGATTTCACATCCGTGAGAATTGTTCAGTCTAAATTTGCCCTGTGTACTTTCTTTTGTTATATGGGAAAAAATAGGCTAAGAGCTCTCTGAGAAGGCACAGGGATCACCTGAAATACAACTTCAGCTGCAGAAAGTGAATGTGATAAGGCTGGTCTTGCCATAAATGTTTGCATTGCATTTTTAATAAGACCAAGCAGCTGCTGAAGTTTCATTTCCAACACAGGACCTCACGATAATTTACAATAATAGAAATTCTTACCTGCCTGCTCTTTCAAGGAATACATCCCACTCTCATCCCACAAATCAGCCAAATTCCTGTTCTGAGTGCGAGTGCAACAGGGAACCACAGAGCACGAAGGCTGAATCTGTTATGAAGCTCTTTCACTGCAGTTATTTTTATCAAACAAACTGAAGAGGTTTGGGGGCTGGCAAGAGGGAAAAAAATATCATCTCTAAATACAGCTCTCATACGCCCTGCAGTCAGGCTGTAATCAGAAATAAATAAGTGTTTATCTTGAGAAAACACCCAAGGCAAAGAATTGGTCTGGTATTGACAGAGCTGACATCTCAGACCCAGCTGTTTTGTAGTTACCTGTTTCTTCCTGTGAATCCTGTTTAATGTCAGGCTCCCAAAGCTGCTTCATTGACTCTCTGGAAAGATATTGCTGCGATTTACTCAAACAGCTCTTCTGGAGCAGCTTACTCCACAGAGACACGAGGGTTTCCCTGGATGCAGAGCCCAGTTAGGTGAGCACAGCACAGTGATTCCATCACTCTACCTGAACACCAGAAAAACTTGTGGATTCCCCATCCCTGGAAGTGTTCAGGGCCAGGTTGGACGGGGCTTGGAGCAACCTGGGATAGTGGAATCTCTTCACTGTGCAAAAGAAAATAAACCTTCACGGTCAGTGTGGCAGCTGACTCTTACCCACGGGAGAGGAGGAGAGCTGGTGCAGCACAGTTGGATTTGCAGGAAGGGATCTGTCAGTGCTGAAGGGTTATTTTAAGCCCAGCTCTTTGTCTCTTGCATTGATTACTGGTCCAGAACCAGCACGTGGGGGAAAAACATTCTGAGCATATTTCCAACGTCCTGCCAAGCATTTTCAGCCTTGACATGCTGCAAAATAGTGGGTATAACTCACAGTTATGAGTTACTCTGATTGCCATCTCGTTCCTTTTACTCATTTGATTTCCCTTGATTTTAGCAGCTGCTACCTCAGGTTGATTTAAAGCAAGGAACATATTCCATCCACCATCTGATTTCTAATACTTTCTGCCACTTTGCAAGGGGTATGCAGCACAAATTGCTAAATCCTGTGGGTTGTGAGAGATCAGCTGCTAATTTAAGGCTGCTTTTGAGGGATGAATAACATTGTGTGGAATAAACAGAATTTGTATCACTTAATGCCTTCGGTGCCTGTTTATCTCATGCTGTGGTAAAATGGTTTTGCATGCAATAATGCAACCAAGTGGTATCTACTAGAATTCATCTGATACACCTTCACACTTCATATATAAGCAGTTTTTCTGAAAGGGGACCCATTCTATGTGAGGCTTAACTTTGCTTTAAACACAATACAGTTATGGCAATTCTAGAGCAACGTAAATGCTCGCAGCTGCTCATTTGATTTTTAGTGGCTGAGAAGGGATTTTCCTCCACCCCCAAGCTGAATTTTCTCTATAAACTTTACTATCTTAACAGAGTCATCTGAATTCTTTTTGTTGTGACTCATATATGGTGCCTTCTCTGTGAGACATATATTGAAATGGATGGAAAAACGTATCTCATCTGTACATAAGTACCATGTAAGTGCTTTTTCATGAATAGGGCATTTCATCTTTCATCTAGTGCTGAGTGGGTGAAAGGAAACATACACAGCTGCATCCTGAAAAGACAAACTCAGCATTAGAGTCTGTCATTAAAGTTTCTTGTAAATTCAAACAAAAATTACTCAACTCAAACTATTCATTGATGCCAAATCACAACTGGGGCTTTGTTTCAGCACTTTAAAAGAACCCAACTCTGTTCCAAGCTTAGTAGTAACTTTTCTAAATGTTCAACAACTTTAATTCTTTAAGCAATGACACATTAGATAAACCTCAGTCCATTAACCAAGAAACCACTTCATTCATTACGAAGTGCAGCAGACTCAGAGCCCAAAGTGGAAAACCCAAGAAAGCTCTAAATGTTCTCAAGAAATTTCTAATTAGTTATCTCTAAAATATCACCAGATAAAATTCTTGCAGGTAACTGCTGGCTACACCTAATTAAACAAAACCTTTATGATATAATATCATTATACTGCTTCCAACTTCCTAGAAAAGTGTTTATTCTGCAGAAGTCAAGCAACATTTACTTCCAAAGTCTCCCACCATGATTCCTAAGTGTTTCATCAAAGGCTTGGACTCCATCACTCACTCCTCTGTAGTCTGTGCTTTTTAACTACACAAAAGTGCAATACATGTTTATTAAACATTTTTTAAGATCCCATCATTCTGAAGACATTTCTGCAGCTCTGCACCTCGGGCTTTGAGGTGTGTGTGGTTGGCAGAGCACACAGTTGGTGTGGAAGCTAAAGCCATTTGATAATGGATAAAACTCTCACAATTGTCCTCTCCTATCTTCACATCATTGCATCTAAAGAACAACACTTCTATCACAAGCTTCAAAGGAGTTCAAATATCTTAACTTCCACGAGTGGAGGAGAGAGGATGTGCTGCACTCTGTCACCAGCCTCTCAGAAATATCACAGCTCTTGGTGCTGTTCTCATAACAGGGCAAAATCCAGCCCAGGAGTCTTGCAACTGCACAAAGCCCCCAGTTTACAACAGTCATAACAAAAGGGAAAAAATTCCGTGCTACCTATGGAACCCAGTGAGTAAATATTGCAATAACCAGGACAATAACAAGAAAATCTGTTCCTCAGCCACTGAACCATTGACTCCATTGACTCCACTCTCTATTCCTGCAGGTTTCTCCCGTGTTTGGCTTCAGTGTGCTTGTTTTCCACTTGGAAAGAACACAACCACAAATACCTTTTCATGCCTTACACTGCACTTAGCTGGCCTCCAGATTGTAAACAAACAAGATAAAAATCTGAGAATGTTCTTTACTCAATCTCCATGAAAAGAAACCAAGGGGAAAAATAAATTAGAAAAGCAAACCAAAACCCCAACTCTGCATAATGATGTATGTACCAAGAGAAATTTGGCACGCACTCCCTCACACCATGCCTCTTCTGCAACATTTTCTGCAATATAAAGACAACATTTAGCTTAGCAAACTAGATGGTCTTTATTTGTGGGCAAAGGAAACCCAAGGCAAATGCTCCAAGAGACTTTTTTTTTTTTTTTCCAATGGATATATTAATTACTTAACTTCTGTTATTGGGAAACTGTCCCAAACTAACCTTCCACTCTCCCTCTGCTTCAACTGCAGAAGGGTCAAAATTCACTTTTTAAGGTTTTGAAGTGAGAAATTGAGGAGACAAAGCCCACCCTTGGTGGAGCTCCGAGATAGCACAAGTGCCTCATTCAGATCCTTACTGATCCTACCTGAGCACATTTTGAGAGCTGCACAGGGATGCCTGGGACCAGGATGCTCCAAGATCTGCTCTGTGGGGTAAGAGCATCTCCTGAGACAGCCCAGAGTTCTAAGGAAGAAAGGGAGCACAACTGCTCCCAAATGCTCTGCTCCAGCCAGAAAGCTCCCACTGCCATGGAAAACCCCCATGCCCCCGGAGGCAGCAGAGCACAAAAGTGAACAGTGGGAGGTAAAATGAGGTTTTATTTCTAAACAGCAGTGCTTGT
Source organism: Vidua macroura (assembly GCF_024509145.1). Classification (NCBI taxonomy): domain Eukaryota; kingdom Metazoa; phylum Chordata; class Aves; order Passeriformes; family Viduidae; genus Vidua; species Vidua macroura. Next base: position 3,905,372 of record NC_071578.1, on the reverse strand, counting down.
TGATGCATTTGGTTCCAGACAAATAGAGGAGGACGCGGAGTCGCTACAGGACATTGCAGCTGAAATGGCACCAACACGAGCTCTGAGCTCGGGTTCCACTGCTTGAAATAAATCCTTCACTGAGGCAAATCACACAGGGAATCTGAAGTGACACGAATTCCATCAACTGCAGTTGGCAGCCAGATTTTCAAGAACAGATGCATGACTGTTAATGATAACCCAAAAAGCTCAGTTTCTAATGCAGAAAGACTGAAACTGTTAACATTATAAAACTGCAAAGAACTGGAAGCATCTCCAGAATACACCCCACAAAATACTTTGCAGGAACTTACAAACTCCAACTTAAGCAGAATTAACATATCTAACAAAAAAATCTCCAGCAAAAATGTCTCCCAAGATTTGAAACACATTTCCATCTGTTAAATTTCTCTGTTGCTGATGGTGTTTACCTTGAGTCAAAGATATGAATCTTTGATTTCATGAGATTAATGTAATAACTTGGTTTAGGCTGTTAATGCATTCAAAGCTCTCAAACATGCAGGAGACTAAGATGGCATCAAGAGCATACAGATACATTTGGAGGGGATGTTTTTAATGTGAAATAAATTAGAAATGCCTTAAACTATTTCTGCAGCAAGGACTACACTTACATAAAAGCTTCCTGGGGTGTCTTAGGCTGGAAGAGATAGCTTCCAAGCCCATTTATTCCTTCTAAGCACTGCTATATAACCTAAATAATAATGCTAAGGAAAACCCCTAAAGCCTTGTCAGGCAAGTGAGGACTCAAGCTTCGAGGAATACAATGCTCATTTCTCAAAAGTGATACCTGGCCACAGTGAAACAATGATAAATAAAATATTCATATTATATGCAGATATCGGTAGAGAAAAAGATATCTGTATTGGTCAGCAGAAGAGCTCAGCCCAACTGATGCATTGAGCTGCAAGAGGAAACACTTCTGTTGGTGCCTCAGGTCCAGAGAAATGTGAAAAGCAGCTCTATCCTCAGCTGTCCTATCACTAATGCTACTGAGTTACTTTTTAGTGGGCACCAGAAGGAGCTGCATGGTTTTGGGAATAAGGCATTGTAGAAGCTGCCCTTAGCTTCCTTAACATTTTCCACCCTCAAGAACGGTGTTTAAAAGGCACAGCAGGTGCCACCACAAGCTGCATCAATCATTGTCTCCTGCAAAGATCACTCCACACCCATAGCTAAAGACAGCAACGTGCAACAAAATGCCAAGAAATGCCACACATTCCATCAAATCTTTGGGAATGTGACTCAGCAGCTGGGCTGGAGCAGTTCTGGACACTGCAGCCCCTCCATCCTGCTTTGTGTCCTCCACAGGAGACATCCAAAGACACCCCAGCAGCTCTGGCTTGCCCTGGCTTCAACAGCAACTGCTCCAGTGTGAATTCAGCAGCCTGAGCAGAGAATTGTTAAGGCTGGAAAAGACCCTTAAGATCACTGAGTCCAACCATCAACCTCAAGCTGCCACCTTTGATGCCTCAGGTTTTAGCTTTTCTGTTTTTCAGATTCTGTGCTGCTTTAGTGTGTGGGTCTGAGCTTCACATCAGGGGATGGTGAGCTCTCTGCACAGAGCAGGGAGACAAAACAATTCCTGCTCCAGCTGGGCACCAAGGACAAATGATCCAAACCTCAGGCCCAGGAGCACAAACAGCGTGGGCTGGAGAGAGAAAAACAAGCAGGATGGGAGTGCATGGGCTAAAGCTGGAATGGGACAATGAACTGCAAGGTGCAAATGGAGCAGAGCTGATCCCAGTGAGAGCCCCCGGGAGCGCTCGTGCATTTTGGGACCATTTTGGTTCCTCTTGGCTGCAGCCCTGGCTGGGCTCTGGTGCTGCCCAAGGTGGATCCATGGAGGAGATCCTTTGAATAAATCCCTGCTTTATTCTTCAGCTCTGTCCAGCCTCTGCTCTAGGGCAGCCTGCACAAGGCATCACCTTGACCACTGAACCATGATCACCACTCCAGCACTGCCACCCAGCTGGGAGAGCCCCCCTGAGTCTGAAGCCACATTGGTTGTTTTGGTTGAGTTTTTGCCTCATGAACTCCTTTGGTGGCCCTGCCATGAAAACCTGATTTCTCTTTTTTTTTTTTTTTTTTTTTAATTTTAAGATTAGAAGCAGTCCTAGATTTGATATGGGCTTCTTCATTTTACACAGCACCCCACCAAGGATTTTGGAGGAGAACAAGTCAGTTTCAGACTCTGGCCAAAGAATTGCTCCAGGAGCTCATCTCTGCTCCTGCTGTTGAGGGGAAGGTGGCAGCTGGAGTGTGGTGATCCCCTGGTGCACCTCCAGCGTGCCTGAGGAGAGCAGCTCCTGGTCTGCAGAGCTCCACACCAGAGTCCACAAGGGAAGGCAGTCAGGGATGGGTCCTCTGGCTCCCCTGGACAAAAATGAAAGGTTGGATGAGGCTTGGAGCAGCCTGAGGTAGTGGAAGGGCGGGAATGAGATGAGCTTTAAAGTCCCTTCCAACCCAAACCACGCTGTGACTCTACAATTTTTCCATGTGAATAACCAAGTTCTGCTCCTTTTACAGCAGTTACTTCACCAGTGTGTGGAAAATCAGGCATTCTAGAGCACCAGCCTAGGTGCAGAAGAGAAATAAGTCTCACCACTGATCATTTGATTTAATTTGAAGTTTTTCCTGCATGTTTAAATCCTGGAAAATGCCTTCAGCATCCAAACCATTTATAATCAAAGTAAGTGACTGCAGAAGTTCAGAATAATCTATAAACTCAAAGTATTCCACAGTTCTTTTCATTAAGTGAAAATATAAATCATATGCTGATAACACACCTCAGTTTCTTCATTATTGAATGGCTCAGTGGTTTAAATTACACTTTGAGAAGAATAGCAAATCAGAATGAAACCTTACAATTATATGAGTTTCTTTCTTTGCATATGGAAACTTGCATTTGATGTTATTCTTACTATTCCTCCTTTAGGTTACTTATACAGGGCCAACAAAACTGATCTGGAACAGACAAAATGTTTTATCCAAACATGGAGAATTAAATACAACGTGTATTATTTTATCAGTGTTTTTACAGAGATGCTTCTGCCCAAGGTGAAAACTAATTAAATGAGAAAATGCAGCTGTAGCCATTCAAGCCCTGCTCAGGAGCCCCAGGCCAGAGTGCACTCAAATGTATCTTGGGGTTGGGTTATGGTCCAGGAAGGGTGTGGAACTCCCAACATCAGATCTCAGAGTGCTTTTCTAAGGTGCTGTTCCACCTCTGGGTGACAAAATGACAGAGTTCTGACATGTGTCACCTGTAATTTCATTTGGACTAACACGATACAAGTCTAAGAAAGACCTAGATCTCCTAACTCACCATCCAGAATCCCATTACCTGGGAATTGAGGGATTTTGAATGAAATTCAGATATGTGTTTCACAAGACAGAAAGCCACCAGCAATCCAATTTCTAAATAAACCAAGGCAGACAGCATGGACTCTGACTTTCCCCCAGTAACCATATTAAACAAAATGAATTTCAGCCTTTCATAAGCTCAACAGACAGAGAAAGTGAATTTTCCCAGCTTCCCAAGCTGCAGTCATGCTCCCCATCCCAGAGCTGTGCCAGAATCTCCCTGCACAATAGTGGCAGGGAGCATTTTTGGGTCCAAAGCTGGCAGATGGCACTTTCAGGAGCAATGGTGCAAGACCTGCAGTAGGAAATGAAACCCTCCCTGTCATAAACAACCCCCAGTTAAGAACTGGAGCCCTCATTAATGTAATTGGTTTCATATGAGGTGCTAAAATACAAATTTGCTGCATTTAGAAGCCAAGACTGTTTCTATTAGTTAAGGGGTGTTTTGCTCACCTCTATTTTTGCTCAAGCACAGAGGGAAAAGGGAGGGGGAAATGTGTCATGTACTCTGCCTCCAGCTAGAGAATGCCATGCTAGAGTACATTTTTCACCTCAGATGAAAAATGAAGGCAGGTAGCCTTTCAGCACAGCTGCTCCTGGGGACTGAAATGGAAAATTATTTGGAGAGGAACTCTCAAATCATTCACTCCAACCTGCATGAGATCCACAGAGTGAGTAGAAATCCATCCCAAGCTGAAATCTGAGGGAGGAGACATATTTAAAACGTAAAAACAAACTACAGTACTACCACTGGGGAGGGAGGGGGGGAAATCACAAATCATTATCCTCCAGGAAAGTACTCAATTTTCAACCTTTCTGCTTCAAGTCCAGAAAATTAAATTTCCTCTTTTTAATGGCGGTGCCTTTGAGTACAGGCCAAAAAACGAAAGAGCACGAGGGTTATGATACCAGGGTGCAGAAAAAGGGTGTGCACCTCTCAGGTAATGGGAGGGAAAACCCACAGTGGAACAGGACACACCCAGGACAAGGAGCCCTTTGCTGGCTCTCACTGGTGAGGAATTGTCACCTCCTCCAGCTGCCTGACACTGGCCATGCCCATCCAAGCCAGGAAATCCAGCTTTGCATTGGGTACCAAGTGTTGTTTTTCCTCTTCAGGGACACGTCCTCGCCCCCCTTTGCTCCACTTCTCCTTGAAGCCTTTAAACCCTGAGGATGGATTGTTAAGGCTGGAAAAGACCCTTAAGATCACTGAGTCCAACCATCAACCTCAAGCTGCCACCTTTGATGCCTCAGGTTTTAGCTTTTCTGTTTTTCACATTCTGTGCTTCTGAGGATGAGCTGCTCCACTCTAGAAGCAGATGTTGGTCTCTGAATTCAGAATTATTCCTTTTCCTCTCCACAAGGACTTCCACCTTCTGTATGACTTTAAAACTCCCCCCACTGCTTTTGTCTTGGCTGAAGATGAATATCTGTGTGAGCTACTGGCTGAGGTGTCTTTAATGATAGAATAGTTCATAAAAATAAATTCCTCCTATCCTAATGTAAAATGCACATTCCCCCTTCTGAAAATGGAGTAAGCCTATTAAATATTTTCTTAAAGATTGAATCTCAAAATGGCACTGCTGACATTTAAGGCTCATAAAAAATGCAAGTCTGTCTGATCTGTGAGAAATGAGTTTCTATTATCTATTTTAAGATGAAAATATTTATCAAGGAAGAGTTGCCAGTTAGGAACACAAACAGAAACAAAGCCACTTAAAGTAAGTTGTCCTTCTTTGTTTTAATCTTTTCCATGCCAAGGACATGCTTCTCCCCAGAAGAGTGGTGCACAAAATAAGTGACATCTGGTGGCTTTATGCTGTAATAGAATAAGGCACCTCGTTTCAATGCTGTTAACCAAATCAATTTTTAAATTTACTGCTTCTTAGCAAAGCTTTTCAGATGTTTTATTTATTTATTTTCATGCAGATACTTCTGAGGCCCCTGGGCGTCACAATCCCTCTTGCAGGGTGACAACTGCTGTTATCCAATTAAAGTGGGACTGTCATATTCACATCAGGAAAAACACAACTCCACAAAGGAATTTGGAAGGCACAGGAAAAGAGCACTAAGATTTAGCTTGACAGCATGAGTGAAAATCACATAGAGCCAGGCTGTAAGAAAAGGCTTTGCAGAATTTTGTGAAGGAAATCCTTCACCTGCTCCAATTATTCACATTCTCAAAGTAATTAATATCAACTTAGGTGTCTCTGAGTTGTCTTTTATTGGATTGTAATTAAACCCAAAAGAAACAGCTGCATTTTTCATTCTGAGTTTAGAGGCATCCTGGTGGCTACAACTTTTACAAATTTGAAACAGCTTTTCCCCTTTTCATGCTTTATTGATCCTCACCAATGGCCACATCTAATCCAGCCAAACCTCCTGCACCTAAACCTGCACTCCAGACATAAAGCAATTACAACTCCCCTTCAAACTCCTCCAGCCAGAAATACACTTCTCTTTTAGAAAGCCATAAGCCTCTCCTGGATAATTAATAGAAGTACTGTCAGCCAGCCTCAATTAAAATTACAAAATTGCTGGCACTGCAATATCAAGGCTTGCAACACCAATTTCTGCAGTAATAAGTATTTATGGGGGGAAAAAAAATATCTGTAAGCACTATGTAACAGAAATGAGATGAAAGATAAACAGACTCTAAATATTTATCAGCAGAGGAAGTCCAAAAATATACCAGTAAAAATGGAGCGGATGGCAGCTAAATCCAGACCATTGAGGGTTCCTCGAAGGATGTGCGAGGAGGAACTTCATTTTCAGCTTGACATGGCTAAATCAAATTAATTCCTTCCTCCCATTCAATTGCTGCATAGAAACCCCTGATGCCAAAAGGACAAAGCTAAAAATGTCCCCAGAGCCCTGTCTGAGGGCTGCACTTGCGCCCTGCAGCAGTGCAATAAATAAAGAGTTGGACTTTGGGGCTTTCCCATCACTTTTAAGGTTTAATATCCTTAAGAGGAATGTCCACCTGCACGGTTGGCTCCCCTCAGCACTGAAAGGGGGCTCCACATCTGCAGGATCTCCATAAAAAAGGGGCCTCTGGGATAGCACAGCTACTGATGGATTATTTCAAAGGGAAATATTATTTCCTGCTCACATTCCCTCATCCCCACCAGACATTATCTTCACCTCGAGACCTCCTGGCTGAGCTAAATAACATATGCACAGAGAAGCACAGCTGAATGGCTTTAGCTCCAGCCACTCATCAAGAAGAAAACTTTTTAAGATCCCATTTCAATTTATTTTTTGAAATGCTGGCATGCTGAAGTCAGCAGGAAGACGTTTCAGTGGCTTTAATGAAGGCAGAGGTTCATCCAGAGAATTGCTGTTTGGAATGAGCACAGAGTTTATGTTATCTCATTTGAAACCTTCCAAGTTTTTTGTTAAATGCAACTTAATGATATTTGCTATCTCAGAATTATTTGCTATTTTTCAAAATACAGAAAGGAGGGTATTAAAGCAGTGCACTGTAAAATGTTTAGTAATGATGGATGGGCTACTCTTGTTTCAGTAACAGGCATGTTTTTAATGCATAAATATTAATTGTCATAAAGTGCCTGTTCATTTTGCACTTTTGGAAAGCTTTAGCTTGTAGGAATTGTAATAGTCCAAAAAAGATACTGTTGGTATTTACATATTTATCAGTATTTTCACAGCACATTTTTAGGGCTTTTTTTTTTTTCTTTTTACATTTATTATCCAATGTACCAGCACAGCAAGACAAAAAAAAAAAAAAAAAATGGAAAACTGGAGAGATTACTACACTCACTTAATGGGTATCATTACAGGAAAACACTATCAAAACTCAGCAGAGGCTTTTTATGCATTGCTCTGTGTTACACCAAAATGAGTTATTGCAACATTCAACTCTGATGCTACACCAGGAGAATGCTCAATTTTTACAGCTGAAGCAGGAATGAGCAGCAGGTGAGTGGAACCATCTGAGAGAGTTATTGACTCCAGGCAGAAGCTGCTCCCTGGCAAGCCCTGGAGGGTTACCCAGGTTCTCCAGCCTTGCCACACTCCGTGGTGAGCACAGGGCTCTGAATTCCTCCAAAACAACTGGAAAACTGTTCCCGCTCCCACAGCGTTCTGGTCCCCCTCACACCACTGAAACCCAAAAGGTGAATTACTCCTGATCCAGCCTAATGCCAGAGAAATGCACGTGGGATTTCCATGGATACCAATCTAGACTGGATTTACTCTGCTGTATGTTTTTGTTTTGCAATGAAATTTTGCAATATTTCATTCAGCAATGCTCAAAAAAGTCTGAAGAGTTAAAAACTTCTCTACTTAAAATCACCTGATGTCAGACAAATTTTTATTTCCTTTTTCCTCAGTGAGAGGATCAGCTCAGAATCCACTCTTCCCTTCTGCTCACCTCTCACATCTCATTTCTTGTTTTAAAGATGGTATAAATAGCCTTGCAAAGTAATTCTAATACTAAGTGTCAAGTGCAATAGTGGCTTCATTCTGATTTATCCTTATCTGATCCTCAGGCAAGTTAATCCTGAAGCTGAGAAACTGTTTTCAGAGCTTTATAATTGATGAAACTTTTCATCTAAATTATTTACTTTCCGAACGGTTCCGATGAGTCGCTCAGGGCATAAAGCTGTAGTACTCCATGCTGGAGTGCTCAAGAACATGTTTTTGTCTTCTTAAATTAACAGCCCATCACTGCATCTCGTGCTGCAGTTTCTATTGGCAGTCTTTAAGGCACAGCAGCGTTTTTATCTGAATTTTTATCACTTGCAATAGATGCAGTTACAACCCAGATGTCTCGGTGTTATCCCAGCCCGGAGCTCCAGGGAGACACAAAGCAGGCAGAGGATCCCTGATCCTGAAGGTGTGAATCTTACAGAGTGAGCCAGCATTCCTTCCCTGGAATCACCTGGGCACGGGCTCCACACCTGATGGACACGTTCAAAACCTGCTCCTCTCCCATTGCAGCAGCAGCACCCAAACTCCTTTCCAGAAGCAGCCCCAGGAAATGTCCTCAGGCTTCAGCAATCCCAAGGATGAGCTGCACAGCAGCAGCCCTAAAAATGCTTTAAGAAATGGTAGAAGACAAGAGCAGGAGCCCAATCACAGCAGCAGCCTAACACAGTGAAACACAAAATGATGAACTTAAAAATTTGAGATTCATTATCCATTCAACTTACTTAACATTACCAATATCTGTTTAACATTATCTAATATCTACAGAGCTGAGCAAAAAAAGACAAATTACAACTAAAAAGCAGCCAAAATCAAAGAGGCTGGGGAGGAATATTAGATAAGGTATTTGACTGGCTTGCAAGGAAGTGTTGGTTTTAAGAGCTGCTAAAGAATTTCCAGGAGATGAAGCTCCCCTGTGAGGAGCTGGGCCTGCAGGCAAACCCATCTCATTATGTGATACATTCTCTTAATAAACTATTAAACCATCCTTCTCCACTTCCTCCTATTTCTAGCTTTACACAGACAAACCTCCTGGCTGCCCCAGTCAAAGAGTCCTTTTTCTTTGGATTAATAAATTCTGGCACTCAGACCATTATATCCCAATTTAGGCACAGCAAGGTTGACACTGGGCCCTTACATTTCCTCCAAATTATGGGCAAAACCCTGCAGAATCCTAATTTCTGCTACTTTTTTTTTTTTTTTTTCCCTGAGGTCTCTCCTACTTGTTGGTATCTCACTACTCATTTGGTGCCAGTTCTAAAGCACTTTAATTAAGTGTTTTTTCTCCACACTGTTCCAAGACCTGGAATTGGGCAAACCATCCAATATTACAGACTCACATCCATGTCTTGCCCATCCTCAGAGCACTCTTTCAACACTGTGAGGCTCCTAAGTACACATGCTGCACATAAATCTTTTTTTTTTTTTGCCTTTGTATCTTGTAGAGTTTTTCATTTTTCAAAGCAGTCTTATCTTGTTTCCTCTGTATGACTTTGAACTTTACATTTTATCTTCACTCTTGTCTGACCTCAGAGCTCTTCCCAGCTCAAACTCACCTGTAGCTCAATGACTTATTTGAAAGAAATGACCTTCCCTCTATTCCATGCAATCCTGAGAAGTTACAAGTCTAACTTAAACTTGTCGCATTTAAGCCAAACACCAATAAATGCAAAACCAAAGTAAAATATAATAATACAAAAGCCTTTTTCACTCCCATCAGTTTTTCTAATTTTATGGTTAGATGGCAGGGTACATTCACCCACACTGAAAATCAAGGTTTTTCTGCAGGAAAAAAATATCTTCTTGTGAAACTTATTTTTTCCTACTGGAAGGCGTGAAGCAAATGGAAAATGTCAGTTGGAGTATTTTGCTATTTAGGTACAGATCTGCACCTTTTACAGTGAGGAACAACCCACCTTAGATACAGATTTGACCTAAAACCTCATTCATTTATAAAATGCTGCACTTATTTAGTGAGTAAATCATGGCATAGTAAGTTTTAGAATTTTAAGTGTACATAGAATATCTGGTGCTGCTTGGTGTATAAACAAATAAAAGCCTGGGTTGCTCCCTTGCCACTCCAAACCCCCAGTTCTCCAGGGGATTGGGTTCCTTTCCAAGGAAACCCCGTGGCACAGGAGGCATCCCCAAGGCTGCAGGGGCTGTGGCTGCTTCCAGCAAACCAACAGGGGAAGGGTCACACCACCAGGAGCTCCAGAAATGTGTCTGGAGTTGAGGTGGGCCACCTCATTTTTTGGCAAGGACGGCAGGAAAGCAGCAGCCAGGTGCTGAGGTTTGGGAAATGAGCGTTGCAGGCAGCTCAGGCTGCTGTGGGAGGTGGGGGAAGGTGGGTCTGGGAAAGAGGAGGGGGCTGGAGGGTGGGTGCAGGAGAGGTGCCCCAGGCCAGAGCGACCAGAGGGATGGAGCATCAATCCTGTCAGGAAAGGCTGAGGGTGGGGGTGTTCAGCCTGGGGAAGAGAAGGTTCCAGGGAGACTTTAGAGCTCCTGAAGAGGCTCCAGGAGAGCTGGAGAGAGATTTTGGACAAGGGATGGAATGACAGGAGAAGATGAATGGCTTCAAAGTGACAGAGGCCAGGGTTAGATGGGATATTGGGAAGAAATTGTTCCCTGTGAGGGTGGTGGGGCCCTGGCACAGGGTGCCCAGAGAAGCTGTGGCTGCCCCTGGAAGTGTCCAAAGCAAGGTTGGATGGGTTTGGGGCAACCTGGGACAGTGGAAGGTGTCAGGGTTGGAACTGGATGAGCTTCACATTCCCTTCCCACACAAACCAGTCTGAGATTCTGTCTTGTGACCTCCGGCGTGCTGCCACCAGAGGGGTCAGAGGCAGTGGGACAGAGTGTGCCAAGGGTCCCTCACTCCCATTCTCATCCACCTCCTCACCAGGCCTCTCATCCTCCCCACAGCTGCCTGTCCCTGCCATCAGCCACCAGTACCCATCAGGACAACATTTTTCCTTCTCTTTCTTCTTGCAAGGCATCACCAGCCTATCTCCCCTCGGAGGATGCTCCTTAAATCTAAAGCTTATGTTCAACAGCTGCTGGAAACCAGGTGTAACATAAATTAATAAATATTCCATGGAAAAGCTACATTAACTGCTTGCCCCTAAAGTGCTGTTTAGTGGCATGTCAGGCACAGCTGTGTAATCAAAGGATTACAGTGCTCCCATTGCAAGGCTCTCCACCTCCTCGGGAGCTTCCCTTGCCTGTAAAAACCCAACCCAGGCACCAGGACAGAATTGTAATAATGTCTTTGAGCCCAGGAAACACAACCCAGCAGGCTGTGGAGACAAACACAACACGTTTTCTGTCACATACACAGGCAGCCACACAAATTTTTAAGAGAACAGGTCAGCAAAGCTCTAGATGATCTGGGATTTTAGTGAAATTGCAGTGTAAGTGGAGAGATGGGTGCAATTCAGGCTGCTTCAAAACAAGAACTTGCAGGAGGTTACAGATCCCTTCCCCTGAATAGACTCCAGATCTGACACCTCACTTGGTCAGCAAGCAAAACTGGGCACTTCACTAAAAAACAAAAATAAATAAGAAGTGCTAATTTGTGGGGGAAAGCGGTGGAATAAATGCTCTCTTATTGGAAATCTACCATGGTTTTCCACAGCACTTTGGATTCTTCTAGCTGAGCAACATAACTCCAGCCAAGGAGTAGGGTGGGAATTTAGAACTGCCCCTCCCTGTGGGAGGTATGGAGGAAAACAGGTGGGTTAAAGGGGAAAATGGGACTCTAAAACCAGCAATTAATGAGCCCAGTTCAAATCTGGGTGCATCTTCTGCAAACCCTCTGAGATGTTTGAAACAGTGTTCCGCATCAGGCAAGTACCCAGAGCAGCACTGAGTGATTTAAGAGCACATTTCATTGGAATTTATGACTGTGGGATATACATTAACTGTAGGGGCAATTAGGAGGGAGAGGGGGAGATCAGTGCCTGTTTATGTCATGGCTTTTCTTCACCTAAGTGATGCATCTGTGCTGGAAGAGAAGCACAGCTGGGTGTTCCAAGTTCCTAAATCCACGTGTCATTTAGGTGAGATCAGCCCTCTGCTGCCAGCTCACCTCTGGAGAAATTGTACCAGCACGCAGTGGTGACACAGTTACAATAGTGAGATTTAGCTCTGTGGACATATAAGGAAGAAATCAGTGTAGGAAAAGTAGTTTATAACAGGAAGGATTCCCTCCCTAGTCAGCAGAGGAACTCCACAAGAAATCCTTGGCAGAGTTTGCTGCCATCCCACTTGATCTTCAATACAAACCAATGCTTTGAGAGGTGCTTTAGTACCAGCCCATCCTTAAAACCACATTCAGAAACACTGAGATCACCTGGGCTGCCAACAAAAGCTTTGAGCGCTGAAACTCCCCATTCTCACAGCGCTCCTGCCACAGGTTGCTTAAAATAATGTTAAAATAGAACATAAGCAGTACCTTATTTGCATCTCTGTGATTATGCCTACATAGTCCTATCCTTGTTCATGCTGCTGCTGGATTACACACCTTCATCCTTCCCCTTCAACCACATGAAATAATTCAAAGATGAGAGTCTGCTTCACCCTTCTCATTTATGTGATTTCCAGATACCTGCTTTTAGTTTAGCAATTAAGATAAAAATCCATTACTGCCTTCCATTGCATTAGTGGAATTAAGTGTTTTGCAATGTAAATCTCCACTGTTTGATCATGTTCCTGTTACAAACCACCAAATAAAACACTCTGAATTTGAGATGAGTCCTCCTATGGCAAAATCTGAACCATAAAACTATTTTGCTATTGATTTCAGAACTGCACCGTGGCTGCAACGCACAGACACAGGATCTAAGTGCTATTAAAGAAAAAAAAAAAAAAAGAAAGAAAGAAAGAAAGAAGGTAGTTTCACTACTAAATCTTCATACAAGTAGTTTCCTTCTTTCTGCATTCAAATTGATTTTCTTTCTTTTGGCACATGAAGAGCCAGATGAATCCTTTGACTCAATGCCCAAGAGTGAAATGGCACCAGCAGCAGCAGCAGGGAAGCTCTCGGGGCAGACGTGTGACAACATTTTAATCACTGGCAAAAAGAGGCTTCAAGGCAGCTACCCCTTTAGTGTTTGCTGCTTTTAGGTGAGATTTACTGTTTGTGAGTGACTGTACATAAAAAAACATATCTACGTCTATAATAGCATAGATATAAATATATATGTATGGTTCACGTCCATTTGGGGATGTTTTATTGGTGGAAATTTCCCTCTCTGCCAAAGATCAAGCAGTCCCCAGTCAGTATCAAGTGCAGCGCTGTTCAATCAGGTGTTTGTTTATCCAAACAAGCACATACGATTTGCAGTTAAACCTTAAACATATTTATTTTTCATGAACAGTTGCAGCAAACTTTGAGATTTAATCTGTGATGTGCCCAGCTGGCCACTCTGCTCCTTCTTTTAAGTCTCAAATCACAAAACAATGTGTTTGTTCTACAGGAGATGACGATGATGATGATGATGGGGTTTTGGTCCGGCTAACAATTCAAGAAGTGAAACCATTTTGATGTCATATGCAAGGAAGTCAGTGTGAAGGGGACTTCAGGTCATAGAATGAGATAATAAATAAAATAAATTTTTTTAAAAAATTCCAAATCTGAGAGTTCGGTAGGTGTTTGGATGCACCCTCCAAGCAATACTCTCACATATCCTATTAACCTACAAATCTGTCTGTGCCTAAGACAGCCAGATCCCTGCAGAGTACGGCTGTAGTATTACAATGAAGCAGCTGAGGAAAATTAAAAAAAAAAAAAAAAAAAAAAAAAAAAAAAAAAAAAAGGAAGAAGGAGAAGAAAAAGAGAAGCCCACATATGAGACCGCCAAAGTTCAGCTGGTGAATTGTTGCTTAACATGACTCTGACCATAATAACCCGTCACTGAACCTTGCCGGCGTTCTCAGCAGCTATGAGGCTATTTTTAACAGCCAACAGCTTGCGTTTAAGAAATCCCCCTCTTCACCCAAAAATATTCACAGCGAACGGCAGCATCCCCGCCCGGCTCGGTCCTAGGTGGGATGCGCTGCCGGGATTGCACGGCTGTCTCAGGAAAGCCCTGTACAAGTGTCTGCTCTCCCCGAGCCCCGAGCCCAGCGCCATCCGCGGCTGCGGGCAGTGACAGCATCCGCGCCACCCCTGTCCCCGCGGGGTCCCGCGGAGCACGGACCCGCTCCGGGCCGCCTTCCCCCGCTCCTGCCGCGGCTGCGGGGGATGCCCCGGGAGCGCCCGGGGTGCCGCAGCCCGCCGGGAGCGGGGACAGTCCTGTGTCCCCTGGCCGGAGCCCCGCGTCCCCCGAGCCGAGCCGTGCCCGGCGCTGCCCCCGCGGCTGCCGCTGCCCAACTTCCCGCGAAGTCCCGCTGCCTCCAAACTTGGGGAGCCGCGGCCTGGGGGCCCCCCGCCTTCCCGCAGCACCCATTCCGTCCCATCCCGTCCCATTCCATTCCATTCCATTCCATTCCATTCCATTCCATTCCATCCCATCCCATCCCCGCGCTCCTACCTCCGCCGCCTCGGCTCTGCTCTGCCCCGCGCCCGCCGCCTCCGCCGGCTCTGCCCTGGGGGAGGGGGGCGGAGGACGAGGAGGAGGAGAGGAGGAGGAGGAGGAGGAGGAGGAGGAGGAAGAAGGGGGAGGGAGCAGCCCCGCCGCTCCCCGGCCGCGCTGCGCAGCCCGGGAGGCGGAGTGCAGCCGCTCGGCTCTGCCCCGCGGCTGCCCGGGGCGTGGGGGTCCCCCCGGCGATGGGGGTGCGGGGATGGGGTGCGAGCAGAGCGGGGGATGCGCCGCGGAACCCCCCGGGGTGGGATGCGGGGCATCCCCTGGGCATCCCCCGGGCATCCCGGGCCCCAAGAACCGCCCGCGGCAGCGCCGGGGGATGGATCGAGAGAACCGAGAAGGGGATGGGCCCCACTTGAGCCGTCCGAGGGGAATTCGGGCTGTCCCGAATCCCGAATCCGGCTGTGTAGGCAAAGGTCAGCCCGAGGAGACTCACGGCACGGCTCGGGTGCTGCCGAGGCTGGAGAGTCAGACCTGCCCTGCTGCACACCTGGCAGGCTGCAGCAGCATCCTCTGCCCTGCTCCGGGCTTGGAATGGCAGCAGCACAAACGTGGCTAAGGATCCAAAATCTTCTACTCAGCTGAATGCAAAGTTTGTTCTCAAATAAGAGATCCTACCTATACATTTATTTATTTGTTTGTTTATGTGTAAAGTGAATATACCTACAAACTGTTAAACTGTCAGAGGGCAAGCTGAGATTAAATTTTAAGAAGGAATTCCTCCCTGTGAGGGTCGGGAGACCCTGGCACAGGGTGCCCAGAGATGCTGTGGCTGCCCCATGATCCCTGGGAGTGTCCAAGGCCAGGTTTGGCTTGGAGCACCCTGGCATGATGGAAGATGTCCCTGCCCATGGCAGGAGCATTGCAACAAGAGGTCTTTAAGGTCTCTCCCACCCCAGACTGTTCCATGGTTCTATGATGATAAATATATGGTTAAATGTATAGTCTGGTTATTAAATCTGTGACACACACACACACATCCCTTCTGAGATGACATGACATTTCCCTCAAAGGTTTAATGCAACACTTGCAAAGCCAATATTATCAAAAGGAAAACGCTTCATATTTCCCTCCTTATACTGTTAAGCTTGAATCCACATGTTTGATGGTCAGCAATAATATTTCTAAGAGTTTGAAGTGATGAAGCACGAGCTGAACATGAAAGAACAGTGAATTCTCTATTTTAGTACTTCCTTTTGTGATCAAGCCCATCTTTGGTTTTAACTTTCAGAAGCACCTAAAACTCACACAGCTCTGTGGGAATCTGTTTTGCAGTGAAACCCTATGTACCTTAATAGTAAAATGCAAAGCAGGAGTTTATAAATTACACAGCTCTGACTGGGAGCCAAACAAATTAACGACTTCAAGCAGGTGATTGCACACCTGTAAGACCATATAAAAAATTCTAAAAGCTTTTAAAAGTCACACATGCACCCATTTCCTACAGCACCACGTATGGATCTCTGTTCAGGTCACATCTGAATCTCACCTGGTTTTTAGGGAAAAAAAAACACCCAGAATAAAGAGCCTGACAAGGTGACACCTGTGATTTATAAAATACTCACACATATTCAGCATTTCTGTTCTGAGTTAAAAATGCTGCCCTCCAAGGCCTTTTTTGGCCTCGTGGGATGCTCTGAATAGCAATTATCCTTAGCCAGATTTCTGTGTAATTACACTCCCTTCCTTTTTCTGTATTTTTAAATAACAAAAAAATCAAAGAAGCTGTCATGAAAACAAGATCTTCATTCCCTGGGGAAGTCTCTGTTTACATTATTCCTCACCAAGCAGCAGCTGGAGTAGAAATCTTGGTGGTGTTTTCCACACGTGGCAGCTCAAACTTCCAGGCACTCCATAAAGGCTGGGTCTGCCCATCTCACACACACTTACAGACTGTCTTCAGTGTCACCTGGAGAGATGGGGAGGAAAACACTAACTTTAATGGCATCATAAATCCCTCTCCAGGAACAGTGTTACCAGGAAAAATCACAGAATCCAAGAATGGTTTGGGCTGGAGAGACTTTAAAGCTCATCCAGCCCCAGCCCCTGCCATGGGCAAGACACTTTCCACTGTCCCAGGTAGCTCCAAGCCCCATCCAACCCATCCTTAAACACTTCCAGGGATGAGACAGCCACAGCTTCTCTGGGCACCCTGTGTCAAGGCCTCACCACCCACACAGGGAAGAATTTTTTTTTTCTAATATCCCATCTAACCCTGCCCTTTGTCAGTTTGAATCCATTATCCCTTGTCCTGTCACTACATGCTCTTGTAATGATTGCCAGAGGAAGGAAAATCAGAATAAACAGCCTAAAAATCTAAAAGCTGAGACTGACCTTTAATTCTCATGATTCAGAGTTCAAAGAGGAGGGAAATGAAGAAGTTTCAATATAGAAATTATAGTAGAGCTATCTCTGACTGGATTGGTTTTCATAAAAAGAAAGGTCCTGACCTCCACCTCTGTAAATCTGATTTCTGCTGGTTGCCATGCTTACTCTGCAACATATGAAGAATCATCCCACTTTTAAAACAAGTTTGAACATATTTCTTAGCTCTGAGCAGGCTTATGTGGTGAAAAAGATGGGCGAGTCCTTTAGCAGTCCTGAAAAGCAGGCCTGCAATTAGTGGTGAAAACCTGTGAATTTAAAAGGTGACTTTTAAACCGTGTGTGTCCTTTCTCCTTGCTGCTGGCTGTGCTTTGGGGCAGAAATCTGGTGGACAGGTCCAGTGGCTGTGTTTGCCAGTAGCAGAGCTGTGCATTTATAGCCAGATTTAACTCTGGGATAAATAAATCAGATTGTGTCCTCACTATCTGTGATGGGATGCTAATCCTGGGAAAAGGGCTGCTTTTCCTCCACGTGCCTCTTCCAGCATCAGCATCTCTGGGTTATTCTCACAGAGAGGGCTTAGAAATGCAGATGTTTCTGCTTTGTGCTTCCTCTCTCCCAAACTCATAAAGCAGAGGAAGGAGTTCATTGCCCGCAAGGACCGAGGAGGATTTTGCTTCCCACTCCAGCTGCTTTTGGGGAGCCCTTTTCCCATGACCTCCATCCCCAGGCAGTGCTTCCCAAAGCCCTTCTCAAGGGATGCTGCTGCAGGGTGCCAGCACAAAGTAATATCCTTACATCAAATCCTAATTCCACCAGGAAGGAACGCGGGCAGTGACAGGAAAAGACCAAAACTTCCCCAAAACAACTCCAACCCCTTTGTGCCACGAGCTGCCGGGAGCAAAGGGACCTGCCACCTGCAGGACTCCCCTTTCTCAAGGAAGGCAGAGGTGTGGTGGAGCTGGAAGCAAACAACTTCCTGGGTTTAAAAAAAAAAAAAAAAAAAAAAAAAAAACCAAAACAAAACTGTAAATCCAGCCGGGAGTTTCCGTGTAGTGAGCCTGGAAAGCCACCAGGTGCTACGGATGTTGTATTTAACAGCTCGAGGGCTCAGCGCTGAGCAGAGCCGCAGCTCAGCCTAATTCCAGGCGGATTTCCCATCCCGATGGATGCAGGCTGGGCTTAGGATGTGCAGCCACAGCCCTCCAGCACCCCCAGAGATTGTTTCAGCTCTTCTCCCAACTCCAAGGCTGTGAGTTGGCGCTGTGAGAAAATTGCAGGGAGATTTTGCTATTCTTAGTTGTCTGCTCTCCCATTAAAATATTGGTGTAATTCTCACTGGAATTAATGGAATGTGTATATTTTAAAGAAATGCATTATTACTCTCATTTTGCCCCTGGTATCCTGGCAACAGGCACATTCACATCACTAATTTCATATCTTGTTCATGCTTCAGCTCTGAGTAAAGGGTATATCAGCCTTTTTTTGCTGTTTTCCCAACTTGGGCTGGGAATTATTCCTCTTGGCATGCACATCATTGGAATGCCTCTGGGAATTCATGCTCAGCCTTTAATTGAAGTCAATGCCTTTGTCCCTGGAACAGGCAAAAATTAAAACTGAAACTTGATTAGGTAAATGTGGCAAAATCTGGTTTCCCACAAATGGTCTGTTAGATTTTAATGATTTTTAGTTTTTTTAGTTGTCTTTTGCCTGATGCCATCCTTTCATCCTGAGCTGTGTGTCCTTCAGCACCCTCAAGTTCCCTTTTATTGGTGATCTTTTTGCCCTCCAAGTACTTGTTGAAGGGTATCATTCCCCTCTTAGTCATCATTTAGCCAAGTGATGCATATTAAGTTCCTTTAATCTTCACTCATAACTCAGCCTCTTCCGACCTTTAATCATTTTTATTACTCTTCTTATAAATTTCTCCCAATTTGTCTGCATCTCTCTGGCAATGAGGCACCCAGGATTTACTGCCTTGTTTTAGATATGCTCTCCCTGCAGCAATGCAGAAGATGCTACCTCCTGCTACTTTCATCCACCACTGATTTAACAATATGCTGGAGTTGTGAGGTAGCCTGGAATCAATTAAAATAGAATTGAAAAGGTTCAGTGCTCAGAATTACTATAATTCTTCCGTGGCACCACGTGCAACGAGCAGCCTTGGAGCCTGTGAATACCTGCTGCTTCTGGAAGCACGTGTTTGTGATTCCCAGGGCAGGCAAAGCTTTGAAACCTGCTGCATGCACAGCTCTGTGAGCCTCTGAAGGGATATGAAGGAGGAGTTATGATCCAGAAGACAGCTGGGAATGGGTTCAGATTGGCACCAGGAACAGCTCACGTGTGGCAGCTCCACGCCGCTCCTCCTGGAGCTCCCAGAGAGGTGACAGCACCCAAGGGCTCATCCCAGCAGTGGCAAAACTGAGAGAGGCAGCAGCCCAGAGCTTGACATCAGGTTGCTTCAAGCTCTGTTTAAATGGTTTGCTTTAATAAAACATTAAAAAAAAAAAAAAAAAAAAGCCCTTAGAAATCTGCACTGCTTTTGAGCTTTGAATAATGAAGAGCTTGAGATAGCTGAGCAGCAGATTAAATGATGAAAGATGCTCTAAGACTTCTCAGATCTGCTAAAATGATCAGGTGGCTTCTGTGTCCCCACCATGTCTGGGTTTGATTCAAGGCACACATTGGAGTCAAGAGGATCTCTGCTCCTGGTTCCTCTTTTCCCATCTGAACAGCCCCGTGGTTTCACATTGGATAAGGAGGGAAGGCTGTTACTCCTGGGGCTGTTTAGTTCTTACAGAACATTTTCCTTTTCTGTCCCATACACAAACTGTGGCTCTCCAGATGTATTTGGTGTTCTCACATTTGGTCCCTGAGCCACTGGAAGGGAATTTAAGGTCATTGGGCCTTTACATGCACACTCCAACGCCCTGAGTTTTCACTTTCATGTCATTTATTACTCCTCCTCCAGCCTCTGAATTCAAAATTAAGCGTTTAAAATTTGATCAGGGGTGTGTTCTAATGAGTGCTTGGGTTATATGTGTGCCTTGTTTTCTTCAGTGATTTTTACCTTTCTGTCTACCTTCAGAAAAAAAAAAAAAAAAAAAAAAAAAAAAAAAAAAAAAAAAGATTAACTGCATTTTATAGGCTTTTTTCCCTACATACTCCAGTCTTTCCCCTTTCCCATCTGTTGCTCTTCATTCATGAAGTTCCTTGCAAACCCCAGCATTCAACAGTGGCTCAGGAATTAATAAAACAGCTTGTGGCATGAAGCACATTTACATACAAGTCCTGTGCGTGCACACATAAATCTTTCCGTAAAAATTATTTACATTCTGGACAAACATCTCATAGTGCTGGGGGAAAAAAATGCTTCTTTTAGCCATAATTTATAAATATTTCAAGTACCAAGTCTGATTTGTTAATGCTCAGTTTGTGGGGTCTACTCATGTAGACATAGCCTGTGCCATCCTGACTTTTCCCTCAGGAGCAAAAGATGGGCCCTGCCCCTGTACAACTGCAAATAGATTAATTTACAAGCCTGCTTTTGCTGTATTAGCCTTCATTTTACATACACAAATAAAGTAATTTAACTTGTTAGATGTTCTATGAAAAGTACCAAGATAGACCTACTGTCTTTACCTTCAAAGTTATGAAAACCATTATTAAAAAGATCTATCACATAACCTCCTTGCTGACATAATGATAAATGTTTCCTGCGAGTGTTATTCTATCTTCTAATTTCAGAAAAATTAATATACCTTTTTTCTGCCTTTTTTTTTCCTTTCTTGCTAGCTCAGGCCTTGTTACAAAGCCATTTTAATTTGCAATCATTCTTCCAGTGCACCTGCAATGATACAGCTGATAAACACTTTCTTAGATGATAATTTTTAATGACTGCCACGACTGCAAACTGAATTCTGGCTTTAGGAAGAATGCCAGAGATGGCAGAAAAATGAGAGACAGAAGAAATAGCATGGGAGGGATGCACTTCATACAATGATTATATTGAGCAATTTGGTCTAGTGGAAGGTGTTGGGGGTTGGATGAGATGAGCTTTAAGATCCCTTCCAACTCAAAACATTCTGTGGTTCTGTGATTATCTCTTCTCACTGCATTTTATTTTTCTGGTAACTTCCTACTCGTACAGTTAAAACATTGCCACTCTCAAATCCATCAAAAACCTCTCAGTTTCTCCTTTTTCCCAGTGCCTAAAAGCTGAAACATAAGAGCAGGGTTTCTGCACACTGCTGCTATCTTGCTGAATCAGGCAGTTTGGGGCAAAGCCAGCTCCTGTGACTCCTGTGGTCTCGCATGAGGAATTGCTTCTGTTGGAGAAGCGTTGACCATTTAATATACAGTGCTCATGACTCACCATATATTCCCAGAGCACTTGGAGGTATTTCCATGCTGTCTCTGTATTTTTACAACCTAAACATATTCCCCTGGAGATTTATGCAGCTTTACATTCTTTTCTCTCCATAGACATTTCCAGGAGTTTTATGAGGGAGCAGAGAGGGAGCCCAACCAGCGCGGGCAGCTCGCTTAATTTAGCACAGTCCTGTCCTTTCCAGTTCACCCACCTGCAAAATGGGAATAATAATAAGCACTTAAGGGAGAGTATTCACATGTCTAGCTTGAGACCTTTAATGTTCATCTCTCCAGAAGCTCAGCAGAGAGAAACAGCTTCTAATTCAGATGCTTTGAATGGGCTTCTAATGGAGCTTGCTTCTCTTCTGGCAGTCAGGGAGACCAAGTTCTCAGCTCCAGCACCCCTCCATCAGGCACTGGGTGACATGCCAGAAGCCAGACACTGTGAACATCCTCTTTCATGGCTCATCCTGCAACCGCTTCCACGCTCAGCTTCCCACTGGTGGAGCAATACCTGATTAACTCAGTGGTTTTCCACATCTGCAAAGTGGAGTGGGCTGTGGGATGAACACCATGCAGAGCCCCAGTGATCACTGGAAAAATGAGCATTTCAACAGCACTTTGTGTGTGTTAAACCCAGTGGAAGCACTATGAATTATCAATATGGCCAGTCATTAGTATTCATTAGGGCTCAGAGCAAACTACTGAGACTCAAATCTTCCCTTTGTGGTGTCTGGGTTGCAATCGTGTGATATTGAGCAAGTCACTTCTCTTGTCCTCGTTTTTCCTTGTCATTAGGAGCTCTGCATCATCCCTGAGTGTGATGTGAACCTTAATAAGGCTTGAAAAGGGCTTTGAGAACTTGTGGTGAAGAGGGAAATATTAATGTCAAGCATTGCTGCAACAGCAGATGAGACAGAGCAGGAACCTCGTCCCGATCCAAAGGGCTCGGAGCGGTGCCATGGAGCACTTCAATGCCTTGTGGATCCTGCCCAGGAACACTGAGGACAGAGAGGCACACCGAGCCAGTTCTGCCCTCAGTCAGAGCCAAGAAGCACCACCAGGGAGTTGAGATTTGGAAAACCCAGCCCTCTCTTGCTTTTCTTCGGGTTGCACAGGCAAGCTGCCCGTTGGTATGCACAAATGGATATTTAGGCTTCTAAACACCCGCTCCTGGACACAGAGATGCAATTTAGGACTGTGTTTAGCATGGAAAGACTGGCACAGAAATCAATCTTTATTTCAGAAAATCTTCTCTTCAGTGTTTAGCCTTGATGTTGATTATATGAATTAGATCCCCATTACAAATGAGCCTCATGTCCCAGAAACTAATGTGTTGTGCTCAAGAAGCAAGACTTTCTGCATTTCATCATCATTCTGTTCCTTAATGATTCCTCTTTCCTGGCAATGATGAGAAATGTTTATTTCCCTGGAGTATTTCTGGATGGTGAAATTATGGTGTTATTTGTGGGCAGTGGATGCTGCATTAACCTGCCAAGGCTGCATTGCCATCTGTAAACATTCTGTTTGGAGAGCTGGCCACCTTCCTTCACACCTCTGGTTTCCACAACACCCTTTGGCCACTTTTTATCTATTCAACCCACTTTTGTGCTGGAGGCTGTGGCTGCCAGCTTCTGCCTGCTCAGAGGCATAGGAGCGAGAAAAAGTGACAAAGTGACAGTGAGATAAACACTACTGAGAGGCCTTAGTCTGCATTTTGAGGACTGCTGTAAATCAGAGTGATGGAGAGAGACAGATTAGTGGTGCCAGTGTAGAGAGGTGAATGTGCCTGCTGGGATCTACATATTGCTGTAAAATGCATCTACTTTCCTTTTATAGCCATTGATAGGAGCACTGTCATAATGTTGTGGAAAAGAAGGATATGTTGACAACAAGGTCAGGCTCTTGCACAGTTCCTCAGGCTCTTCAGGAGTCATTGCAGGAGTTAGTGCAGGTTCCTGTAGTGCTACAGCCACCTTTTCTTATTTCCATCTCCAGTTAGAAGCAGGGCAATCCGTTATTCTACGTGATCATATTAAAGGAATTCTTCATTTCATGTTCTGTCACCAGGTGTTGGCTGACACTCTCCATTCTGTTGTGAAATCCAGCTGCCTTCCCCAAACTGAAAACCCAAACACAAACACCTGAGATGAGATGAGTTCTATACCCAAACACACATTTGATGTTTGAGGCAACTTCAGCTAAAGCAAAATCTCGGTGAGTTTGACACCCCCCCACCAAAAGATTGTACTTAAGAAAGTTAAATCAATGCAAAGTCAGGCCTGAAATCTGCCATCTGCTAAAGCAGGGAACCCTAAAGTTAAATTCATCATTGGAGTTTGGTTGCTCTGCAGTTACCATCTGTAGTTATTTACATTGCTGTTTGTTCTGTTAAATTTATGCCTTAGTGTGTAAAAATGTCCCCAAACTACAAAAGCAAATGAGCAGTGTGACAGGGCTCAGCCCAGTGAAGACAGTAACTTTGACATTATCAAATTTTTCAGACTTGAAAATCTCAAGGCTTAATTTCACATAAACCCTTGGTTTTACAGTTTGAAATCTCTGCTTACTACTGGAAATCTTGCAATGCTCATTCCCTCTGACTGCACTCCCAGCACACTGGAATTTCCTCTGTGTTGTACTAACACAGAGCTCTGTGCTCAGAATTGATTCTTCTCTCTGCTGCAGAACATACAACCACTGGCATCAGCGGCTCCTGTTGGAGTTTTTAGGCCAACACAGGTGAAAAAAAAATCATGCAGAAAAGCTTTGGTGCTCAGCTCCATGTGCTCCCAATCTCAAATTCAGCCTACATATGAACAAAGGAGAACATTTGGGAAATGTACAGGCTTGCAAAAATCACCATATTTGATGACTTGCTCGCAGGTGACTTTTTCTTTCATGCAAAGGGATGCAATTTAAAAGAGAGCAAAATTCCCTGTGGTTGATTCATTCAGCTTTTTGGATGAGAAGAGGCAGAACTGCTTAGAATGGCAGTGTGGACCCATTGCTTTTTTTTTTTTTTTCTCTCTTCTAGTTCAGAGAAGAAATGTCAGTCTGACCCATCTGCTGGAATCTGAGCAGAGCCCCAGAAGACCCACACACAGGCTGGAAGACAAGTGCCCATATGGTGTCTGCATTCATTCATTGCAGAGCTGGTAGGCAGCAGAAATACCTCAGGGAAGAATTGGGGATGAGAAGATATTTTTAATAACCCAGACTGCAGTGATCTATAATGGGAAATAATCACCAAGCCTTTTCCACAAATATCTAAATTTCTGTCTCTCCTACTTTGCCTTCCAGTGCTGGCATAAAAAGCCAGAAAAGAAAGGTTTCTTGTACTGTAAAACACTCAAATATTTCCCAGTTACTGGTGCTCTACTGTATCAAGGTTACTGTAAATGTTATTAATATACATTTTCATTTACACCACTGCAAAGCCATTAATGTGATAAGAATGTATTATCTTTATAGCAATAAGTATTTATTAAAAGCATGTACAGTGAAAACTGGTAATAAGATGAAGCAATGCAAAGTAGAATGCAATGAATCTCTTAGGAAGAATAATAAAGATTTCTGTCTCTTTTTATTCCTCCCAACAACTTCAGAGTATTAAAAAAAAAAAAAAAAAAAAAAAAATAACAACACAGGCTTGAAGTCACTTATCAGAATTTGCAAGGGCTCTGGGTGTTTATCCTCAGTGAAAGCTGGAAGGATCCATTTCTGGAAAATTATTGTTGCCTGCCCTTTTAGCAAGAAACTGTCTTGCAAGTCTTGTTTAATTAAACTGCCACTGTCAATTACTGCCTGCAAATAACACAAAGTATTGCCCAGTGAACTTGGGAAGACTCTCAGCAGCCACCAGGGTGTTGTGAGCTCCCTCTGCACTCCCTGCACATCTATTGAGGGTGGGAGGTGATAAAATTCTCCATTTCTGTCCATTCCTTCAAGGAAATAAAAATAACCCATCATTGCTGTGGCCCCACTGATTGGAACCTGCTGTGAGTCCTTGACCATCCCCAGAGGAAAGTCCTTGGTCAAGCAAGTGGAGTCAAAGCTGGGTTTTGGTGAAGGAAGGGGAGGATTGGAGGAGTTCAAGACAGGAATCTTCCCTTACAAGCCAGAGTGCACTCACTGTCTCTCCATAATGTGTAGGTAATGGGAGTAAGGTGAATTAAAAAGGCTGAAAATATTCCCTGGAGAAAAACAGGTCCCCAGTGAGTATAAGGAACTGAATTTGTGTCACACAATAAAATCAGAGCTTCCATTCCAAGCTGAAATATTTGCTTTAGTCCCCAAGGCTCCATGTTTGCTGAGCCTTTCCTGTTGCCCTGGCCAGGGCGTGCAGCGGGATGCTCCACTCCGACTTCCACTCACCCCCTGCACCTCTGCCCTGCCAAATTGGGCACTCCTCTTCCTCTCCCTCCTGCCACATCCCTCTAATTCCAATTCCACAGTCGAGTTTTATTCCTGCTCCTTTTCTCTTTTCTTTTTTTCTGCCAGGAGGAATTTGGTTGGATTTATGCTCCGCCGCTGACCCTGGCTGCCGGGCTGGCAGCTCCATGGAGGTAGAGCATTCCCAAACCCCAGGAACACAGAGCCAGCCCTTCCTCCGTACTCTATGTTCCCTGCAGCTCTGCTGGACACTTCCTCAGGCAACAAGGAATCTCACCACTGGCTGCAGCTGAGGCTGGCAAGTGCTGCTGCCCGAAAAAATGACAATCTATTTTTTCCTTTTCAACTGGTCGCCAGCTGAGTGAAGGCTGCTGGTGCTTTGTGCTTTGGGGAGATGAAAAGGTGACCTCTGATTAACTTTCTGGGCAAATGACCTCTTACATTTGCTGTGCTGTAGCCAAGGAGTGTTGCATTGCTCTGGGGAATGGTTTTTCCCCCCCAGAGACCCCTGTAGCTGTAACCGTGTTAGTTTAACCCTTCCTTCCTTTCTGGACCCAACTGGCTGGGAGCCAATTGTCCTTTCTGAACAGAAGGGTAGAAAAGGCCATGCTCTTCCATTTTTCATGCTCTTTCCCTCTTTTTCCCTCTTTTCCCCCTCTCTTTCCCTCTTTCCCTCTTCCTCCTATGGAATAAACGTCTTGGACCACATCAGGGGTTAGAGCCTCTTTTGGAATCTTTTGCCTTAACCCTGTAATATTTTCCCCCAAAGCTCTCTCCGATCTGGGCTAGCCTTGTAACTCCAGAGGGCTGCAGGGGTAAGTGTTAACAAAGGAGCACAGCTCAGTTGTTAACTGCTCCAAAATTCCCCTCCCTTATCCAAAGTCTCCCTCTTTTCATCCCAGTGCTGGGCCAAAAAAGTGACAGGACAAGTGTTGCTGACATGTGTGGTCTTAATTGAATTGGATGCAATTCTGACCAAAGTATCCAAATTCCAGGAAGATATAACCAGAAAAGTTCCACCACCAAGTTTTGGGGTTTCTTTTGGAGTGCAGCTTTTCCATAGGGAACTCTTTCCAGTGGATTTGAAGGCATTGTGCTCTTTCCAATGACCATCCACAAAAAAGATTGTTCCCCCCAGATTTAATTGTTGGGGAGGATTTCCCACACTGTACATTCAATATAATCTGTACCTGGACTCCAAACTTTATTTTCAAGTTGTACAGAGATAAGAACCACCACAGGAGTAGAGTGCAATGTTAATTAGGCTCAGTTTCTCTCCTGTCTGGTTGCCCAGCACAGTTCACTGATTTTATTTGTGGATAGATTGGAGATGTGTTCACGTATTTAAAACTCTCCTGCCATGGCAGGGACACCTTCCACTATCCCAGGCTGCTTCAAGCCCCAGTGGCCTTGGACACTGCCAGGGATCCAGGGGCAGCCACAGCTGCTCTGGGCACCCTGTGCCAGGGCCTGCCCACCCTCCCAGGAAAGAATTTCTTCCTATGAACAGGGTAAAACAGAGGTGAAAAATCATAGCTAAAGTGTTGCATTTGTTGTATGTCCCAGATGCCTTCACTTTTTCCTTTCTGTTTGAATTCTCTTCCCTCAATGTTACAGCTCTAGCTTTGATCCATCCCAGCAGAATCAACAATCTTTCGTAAAGTGTTCTTTTCAGTCCAAGTCCTTTCTGTGATAACAACAAAAACAGTACAAAAAGAAGATTTGGATTATGTTTATATGTGACTAGACTATTGATCTCACAGCCCAGGAAATGAAAAATAAGATGAAATGTGATTTTTAAATCTGACCAGGAGGAGGGGATCAGGATGAAGCCAAGCACAAGTCAGTGGGGAGTGTGATTCTGCAAAAAATCCACCTCAGAAAATCAACTTGCAGTGTTTGTATGACACAAATTCAGTTCCTTGTACTCACCGGGGACCTGTTTTTCTCCAGGGAATATTTTCAGCCTTTTTAATTCACTTTACTCCCATTACCTACACATTATGGAGAGACAGTGAGTGCACTCTGGCTTGTAAGGGAAGATTCCTGTCTTGAACTCCTCCAATCCTCCCCTTCCTTCACCAAAACCCAGCTTTGACTCCACTTGCTTGACCAAGGACTTTCCTCCGGGGATGGTGGAGGACTCACAGCGGGTCCTTCTCTGAACTTCACTGTTTCTTTGGTGAAGAAAACCTACTTACTCCTGTCACAAGGTCCTTGTACCCCACCCCAGCTGCTCAGGCTGCTCCTCATTTCCCCGAGGACTTGGCTCACCATGGCCACGACGAGGCGGATTGTTCCGAAGGGACACGTCTGATGGCGCGCCGGGAATTTGTGTCTTCCTTTTCCTACTGTAGAGCATTCTTCCTTCCCCAGCCTGCCCTAGAGAATCTAATTAGTGGCCTAATTACCACCCCCATACAAAGCCCTGGCTGACCTTTGCTGGCTCTGTTCTCAGCCTGCATTCCCTTGTCGATACGATGTTGGGCCGCGGGTCTGCGGGGTCTGTGCCGCTTCCTCTGCGTCACCGCGCTCCACTCGAGGCTTATTTTTATTCCCTGCTCCAACAAAATTGAACTGTGAAAGCACTGTAAATTTTCAGCCTCGAGAGGCTCTTCATTAAGCAACAAATAACTCTCTGCACCTCCTTGATATTGCCCTCCTGTTGGCTGTTTGTCACACGGCGCTTCCCCCCTGCTCAGCCGGCTGTGGCCGTTCCACTCAGCTGACAGAGCTGCTGCTGGCCAAAAAAAATTCACATTACAGCCCGTTTGCAGAGCCTCTGACTTCAATATAGAAGCAACAGCATCATTTTTATCCTTATTTGGCTCAAAAGGCCTGTGCTATCTCGCCGTTGTTATCAGATATCAGCGGGAAATGTTTCACACTGGTGCTATCCTACAGGAATTGGGATTTTACGGCTCCAGCCCCACTGCTGTAGCTAATGGTGCTTCCACACAAAGAGGTGCTGTCCAAAATAATGAGCTGCATTTAATGCCTCGATGCTCTGTCCCTGACACTGCCCCACCAGGGTGCCTCTGCAGCCCAGCTGCCCCCAAGTCTTGGGAAAAATCTGGGCTCCCACCCCTCTGCAAATCCTGCCTTGCCCTGGGGTTAAGTGGTGTCTCAGCTCCCTGATAGGTGCGTTGGTAATTTTCAAGGCACAGTGCATCTAAAAGCCAAGCACCACCCTGGGAAGGATGTCATAAAACAAATATTCCTTTCCTGCTGAAATGCATTATTAAAGCCTCCACCCCATAAATCCCAAGTAGATAACACTCTCCGTGGCACCTTGTAAAATAAGCAATTTTGTGCTGCCGAGGAAACAAATTCTTTTTCTCATTCCTATCTGAAGTCCACCAACACCGTGACAGACACAACACTGCATCTGAGTTGGGTTTTGACAGCCTCATACATTTCTAACTCTGTCAGGAAGAATAAATGTTTGAGGCTTTTCACTTTTAAGAGCTCTGGAGCAAAATGGACTTTCTGGCTTCACCCTTTGTGTCTACCAGCCATAAAGTTTCCCACCATTTCCAGCACTGCTTCATTGCAGGCCTGAGGTGGAACTGAAGCGCTGAGATAAAATCTGCACTTCAGAGAGGAAGTGAGGCTGGGAATAGAAAGACACACATTGTAGATTCCCAAATATTTGCTTTTTTTCACCCCAAAACATATCAGGATGAAGCTCACTGAAGTCTCACACCCTCTGGGTGCTGCTGGGGCAGAAGCAGAGAATGTCTGCAGCTGTATCCAAAAATCCTTGCTAAGACAGACATAGAGCAGCACTAGGACCAAGCTGGTTTTATAGCAGCAGTGTTTGAGCTGACAAATGAATTTGGACTCCATTTTCTAGTTTCCTGATGAATCTGTCAATGTTTCATTTCAGTAAGATGTTACCTTCAGCTTTTCTTTGGGTTTGTTTGTGTTTTTTCAACTATAAAACCACAATAACTGCTAACTCAGTGATTATTGCACCAGCAATAATGTTAACATTTTATTCCAGTTTAGAATGAGAAGGGATTAAGGAATTCCAACATTCACCTACAAAATGGAACTGCTGTTTTCTAAATAGCTCTAGTCAGCCACCAAGGTCACTGTCCCATTTTCACCCATCAGGAACCATGCACATGTGCAGGTTTATTTCCTGTATGAAAGGTCCATGAGATCATTCATTTCAGAAACTTATGTAATGTCTTATGTTCAATTCTAGAGCAATCAGGGGAGTTAACTCAGTAGTTCATTGTTATTTTTCTGCTCTGTGGTGCACAGAGTGTGTCTCCTGTGTATTGAGCAGCTCCAGCAGGGTGTTCAATATCAGCAGACCTTACCAAGGTCCATATGTGGTCACAGATTTTAAATACTGACTTTTCCTTTTTCTTTTATTCTCTCAGAGTTGAAGCTAAATTCAATAAATTTTTATCTACATTATCATATATTCAGCGATCAGCCCTGAATATATGATAATGTAGCCCTGAAGCCAAACTAAATTTTCTTCATATTATGAGTGAAAAAATGGCTTGTTCTCCAGTTCAGCACAAATCACTCAGCACAAATCCCTTGTGTTAAAGCCTCCACTCCTCATTATCAGTACAGAATCCTAATAAGAAGGAAAAATACTTTCCTTTTCCTCCTCATCCTCACAGTTCACTCAAGATGCAGCCTGTGCTTTGAAAACACAATGTCACTCAATCCTGCCGTGAAAGCCAATTAAAATTCCTTCATAGGGAAACCAGCTTTGGGTTGGGTTTGTTTTGGGTTTTGTTGGTTTTCTTTTCAGTCTGCTATTATAAATAATAGCAAGGAAAAATAAAGTATTTAATTTGTGCAAATGCCTTGACAAAGTTGTCCTTCATCCTTGTGTAAATATTGCTCCTGTAACACTGCCAAGGAATGGCCTTGAGTGTCTGCAGCCAAAAAAAAATCAGACCTGCTCCTATCTGAGCCCATGAGACCTATGTGTAACTCATGTTTGTGGCTGGTGTTCCAGCTCTTCAAAAATTGCCTCTGAGCCTCTCCTGACTGGAAATCCAGGCTGCTGTTCCCTGACTTCTGTGCAGCATTTCAGGAATAGCCATGGCAAGATTTGCAAGGAAAAATACTTCTATTAGACAAACTGAAAAAGCTGGAGGGAAAGGCCAAGGTCTCCAACAAGGAATTCCTTTCCAAACATTTAGATTTGCATGCCTGGATGCTTATCTGTCCTTTCAGAGTAATCCAATAAACTTTCTCCTCCTAAAAGCCTTTACTCCACTTAAACCCTAGACCATCATGGTTGAAATTCCGTGGCTAACTCCAAAGATGATGATGGAGACAAGGAGAAGAGAATCTGTTTATCTAAAGAGGGACACATTTGTACAGAATGGACAGAAATGGCATAGCCCTGTTGCATAATCTGGCTGTGTTCCTCATTTCAGTTCAGTGGAGAATGGAGGGGAACTCCAGGCAAGACCCTTTCAGAGGTGGTGTTTGTAAGATGTGTCTCAGCTCTGAAGCTTCCATTGATTCTCTCTCTCCCATACCTCATTTGATAGGAAAAGCTGCCCCTTGGGCACAAGGCTTCCCCCAGTGCCTCTGGAAACTGGAGGGTTCCATTAACTCTCATGGACAGTGATGTGAGAATAAACCCAAGTTTCCAGGAACACAGGCTGGAGCTTGCAAACCTGCAGGCATTTTATGGTGCTGACATTTCTTTACCCATGAGCTTGCAGCTTTGGAGACAAAATTAGAAATTACAATTTCAATTACATTGAAGTAGAATTCAATTTAAAAATCCCACAGGATGAGCTCCTTGATTTTGATGACATGTTCAGACTAGACCTTTCTGTCCAAGATGGTGCTCACTTACATTCCAGCCAAAAATTCATGAATCCACATGTAGGGTGAAGTGCTAAAGAACCACCTACTGTTTTCCTGACTAGGAGAATCAGTTCCTCTGATGCCAGGACAAGAGAAAATGGGTTCAAACTGCCAGAGGGCCAGGATAAATGGGATATTGGGAAGGAATTCTTCCCTGTGAGGATGGGGAGGCCCTGGCACAGGGTGCCCGGAGCAGCTGTGGCTGCCCCTGGATCCCTGGCAGTGCCCAAGGCCAGGTTGGACACTGGGGCTTGGAGCACCTGGGACAGTGGAAGGTGTCCCTGCCATGGCAGGGGTGGAACTGGACGGGATTTAAGGTCCCTTCCTGCCCAGACCCTCCTGGGATTTTATTCTATGATTATTCACTACTTTTAGGGCTGTTTTTAGAAACTTCATTTCTGTGTGTACCTTCCTCTACCAAGCCCCCAACCCTGGGACAGCAGTTCTCTTCATCCCAGTGAAGAGATGTATGTTCTACACAGTTCTTTGCCATTGAAGGCATTTGCTAAAAATCTGGTATAATTTTAGTAAAAAAAGATGTGCTGACAGGTTTTAAGTATGGGAAAGGCCTTAATTCCAATTTATCAGTAGACATCACTGTGGCAAACCAATTGAAATAGTTAAATTAATCTGGCTTTTAAGGTCAGGAAATGGTGAAACTGTAGCAAGAAAGCATATTTTACATAATGCAGAATCTCAGTCCTGAACCAAAACACTGAGAATAGCCTGGAGGAGATCAGCACCTTTCATCCAGTTCCAAGAGAGTCTGGAAACATTCACATTTAAATTTGTCAGCCACCCTTTAACCTTTTCTCCCTTTTCTTTCCATCTACTGTGGTCTCTCCACATGCACCTCCTTCCTGTTTATGGGGTATTTTTCCATTAATAAAACAAGGGGAGACCTCTTTGATCACTTCCCCCAGGCTCAGCCTCTTTAGGGTCCTCTTTAGGATCCTCTGCCTCCAGGGCTGTTCAGTTCAAAGGGAAATCAACGGTCAAAAAAAGTACCTGGCTGTGAAAATCTTTCTCTGCAAAATAAAGGTATATCTGCCGCACCTGTGGTTCACAGATAACCTGGGAGAGGGGAAAGTTATCCTTTCAGTGTGCTTTCCAAATTAAAAAAAAAAAAAGCAAAAAAAAAAAAAAAAAAGCAATACATTCTTGACAATTGTGCAGTATTTGCGGTCTCCAAATATTTAATTTTCATTTTAAAAAAGAGCTTACTCCTCTTCCTGAAATCATTACATCCTGAGTACCTTGGTTTACAATTAGAAGATCAGAAGAAAGTGAAGAGTAAAAGTTTGTCTTTCATCATCCATCCATCCATCCATCCATCCATTCATCCATCATCCATCCATCCATCCATCATCCATCCATCCATCCATCCATACATCCATCCATCAATCATCCATCCATCCATCCATCCATCCATCATCCATCCATCATCCATCATCCATCATCCATCATCCATCCATCATCCATCCATCCATCCATCCATCCATCCATCCATCATCCATCAATCCATCCATCCATCCCTGTCCATCCATCCATCCATCCATCCATCATCCATCCATCCATCCATCATCCATCCATCCATCCATCCATCCATACATCCATCCATCAATCATCCATCCATCCATCCATCTATCATCCATCATCCATCCATCCATCATCCATCATCCATCCATCCATCCATCCATCCATCATCCATCCATCCATCCATCCATCCATCATCCATCCATCCATCATCCATCCATCCATCCATCATCCATCATCCATCCATCATCCATCCATCCATCCATACATCCATCCATCAATCATCCATCCATCCATCCATCCATCATCCATCCATCCATCCATCATCCATCATCCATCATCCATCCATCATCCATCCATCCATCATCCATCCATCCATCCATCATCCATCCATCCATCCATCATCCATCCATCCATCCATCCATCCATCCATCCATCCATCATCCATCCATCCATCCATCCATCCATCCATCATCCATCCATCCATCATCCATCATCCATCCATCATCCATCCATCCATCCATACATCCATCCATCCATCCATCCATCCATCCATCCATCCATCATCCATCCATCCATCCATCCATCCATCCATCCATCATCCATCCATCCATCATCCATCATCCATCCATCATCCATCCATCCATCCATACATCCATCCATCAATCATCCATCCATCCATCCATCCATCCATCATCCATCCATCCATCCATCATCCATCATCCATCATCCATCCATCCCCCATCCATCCATCCATCCATTCATCCATCCCTTGCTCCATCCATCCCTCATCCATCCATCATCCATCCACCATCCATCATCCATCCATCCATCCATCCATCCATCCATCCATCATCCATCATCCATCATCCATCCATCCATCCATCCATCCATCCATCATCCATCCATCCATCCATCCATACATACATCCATCCATCAATCATCCATCCATCATCCATCATCCATCATCCATCCATCCATCCATCCATCCATCCATCATCCATCCATCCATCCATCCATCCATCATCCATCCATCCATCATCCATCCATCCATCCATCATCCATCATCCATCCATCATCCATCCATCCATCCATCCATACATCCATCCATCAATCATCCATCCATCCATCCATCCATCCATCATCCATCCATCCATCCATCCATCATCCATCATCCATCATCCATCCATCCCCCATCCATCCATCCATCCATTCATCCATCCCTTGCTCCATCCATCCCTCATCCATCCATCATCCATCCACCATCCATCATCCATCCATCCATCCATCCATCCATCCATCCATCCATTATCCATCCATCCATCCATCCATCCATCCATCCATTATCCATCCATCCATCCATCCATCCATCCATCCATCCATCATCTGTCATCCATCTATCCATCCATCCATCCATCCATCCATCATCTGTCATCCATCCATCCATCCATCCATCCATCCATCCATCATCTGTCATCCATCCATCCACCATCCATCCACCATCCATCCATCCATCCATCATCCATCCACCATCCATCCATCCACCATCCATCCATCCATCCCTCCTCATCCATCCACCATCCATCCATCCATCCATCCATCATCCATCCACCATCCATCCATCATCCATCCATCATCCATCCATCCATCCATCCATCCATACATACATACATCCATCCATCATCCATACATCCATCATCCATCCATCATCCATCATCCATCATCCATCCATCCTCCATCCATCCTCCATCCATCATCCATCCATCCACCCATCCCTCCTCCAGAGTGCCATTCCCGCAGGGGATCAGCACAGAGCGCTGGAGTAAGGAAGTGCTCTCGGAGAGGGTCCTTTCCACTGCAGCTGATCTGGGATGCAGAAGGAAAGCAGCCTCTGTCTTCCCCAGACGGACGCTGGGAGGTCACTCCCGGGTCAGCACGGGCTTGTTTGCAGTGGAGCAGAGTGCTCCCTCTGCCAGCCTACCTATAATTAACAACCTGCAGTTTCCTACATGTGTACTCTTAAAACATCTGTAAGCATAATTACAGCAACCACTTAAACAGCTCAATATGAGGCGGGCGTTCTTTTTCACCGGGAGATTGCTTTTAATGACTCTGTGTACAGCAGAGTTTGCAGATAAGGCCAGAAGTGCACCCAATTATCTCTCTGCTGGCACTTGTTGTGCTTAAACTCACATTTTCAGGCTTTTTGGTTTGCTTCATGAGGACTTCCATTCCTGTTAATGCTCAATTCTCCCTGCACCACTTAAAAATTAAGGATCCAGCCCCATGCCTGAGCTCTGGTTATGTGGTTATCCCTTGGAAGATGCTGTAGAGCTCAGCCCCATTTCCCTATGTCTTCCCTCTTCACTTTGGCATGTGCTGATAGCATTCTTTTGTGAACTGAGGGATAGATTTTGCAGGAATTTGGCCAAAATACGGGCTGTGAGGTCAGTAGTGTGGCAAAGGGTGTTTAGAAGGGGGCTGAATGTCACCCTGTTCTTTTGAGTCTTAAAATTCTTCTAAAAGTTCCTATACCTTCTGATATTTACATATTTCAACTGAGTTTTCTCATGTAAATAATAATTGTTTTGCATTCTTCTTTGTGAGTGGAGAAAATTGATAGACTGTTGGTTTGACCAGTGTGGTTGGAGGGCTGGCAGTTTCACCCTCCAATCCACTGTCACTTTTGATATTGTATATATAGTGGAGTCAGAAAATAAAGGGTTTTTTGGGGGTTCTTTTTCTTTCCTTTTACATCTAACCTGCTTCTGTGAGTTATTTCATGTCACTGTGTGACAGACTGCAGGTAATTCCCAGCCACGTTACAGCTTCTGTGTCCACAGTGTCCAGCTTTCTCCAAGACTCCCAGTAAAGCAGAGGTGTGGGGAGCTATTTGATGTGTGAAACACAATTATCACTTGGGGGATTTTTCAGCCTGAAAAAAGAGCTTAAGGAACCAAATTAAGAATATCTAAAAATCTCAGCTGTTTTCCAGGGAATTTACTGTTGTCTGTTTTCATTTTCCCTTTCCTGCCTGCCTGAAGAGTCGCCCATCTCCAGTTTTCACCCCAAATGAAAACATAGGAAAGATCTATTGGATAAACTGGAAGATCCCACAAGGGTGGGAGTATCTTTGTTGTGAAAGGCACTGCAAAGCTTGAAAGTAAAAAGCAGAACTGTGGAGGTTTACACCATACACAAAATCTGCACCTTTTTTTTTTAATATGGTAGGCAGACAGAAAGAGAAAAGCAGCTGCCTAAATAAAGAACTGGCTTAGAAAACATTTTATGAAGAAGTTGTTGTCTTGCAGCTAGAGGTCAAATCTGGGTTGAGGAAGAACACACAGAGGGACTTAAAAATCAGAGATCATAGAACCATAGAATATCCTGAGTTGGAAGGGACACACAAGGATCATGAAGTCCTTGTTCTGCGCAGGAGAGTGCTTGGGAGTGGAGAAGGAGAAACTGAGATATCAGTGCTTGCAAAAGCCAAATAGGAATACCCAGAGAGGTCAGAAGAGGAGGACACAGAGGAGGAAAGTGCTGACAGCTTGAGGGGCTCCTTCCCTCCTGTTTGCCTGCAAGGTGGTGAGTGCTGGGCAATGAAACACTGGTGCTGCTGCTTTCCAAACACAGGAGCACATCCCCAGCAGCACAGGAGCTTTGGGTTGGATTTGTGTGGGTTTTGTGTCTCTTGATAACAACATTCCAGAGGAGATGATCCCGGCTGATTGCACACGCTTCCTGGGATGAGTCCTCTCTTGCGTGACCCTTCCTGTGTCACGGCCGGATTCCCTCACCACAGACACCAATTGCACAATCCAGACCCTATTTTCCAGCCCATGGAAAAGCAGCCCATGTCCAGCTGGCTTCATCCTGTCACAAATGTGACCTGTGGAGCTCGCAGATGACGTAGCTCCCACTTCCCCCCTGACTCACGGACCTCTTTCCCCATCTGCCATGAGCAGACCAAGCCACCGGCTCTGTTTGGAGCTAGGCATGTGCCAGAGCCATCTCCACCAGGGGAGGACACACCTGGGATGGGCCACAAGAAACCTCCCAAAGGCCTCCCTGCAGCTTGAACTTTGTCAGGAAAACTTCCATGGAGGCAGACCCAAGGACGGTGAGGCAGAGACCAAGGGTGTGCTCAGACTGTGACCTGCTGTGTTTGCTTTGTCCTCACCCACCAAAGCCTAAAAACCTATTTTAAAAATTCATCTCTTCCCTTAAGTTCCGAATGCCAGAATTGCATCCTCGTAGTCCCATTGATCCTATTTCTATGGAGCATTCCAAGCAGTAAATAAAAGTGTATTTTAATTTGCTGAAAGAC
Organism: Vidua macroura; assembly: GCF_024509145.1. Taxonomy (NCBI): domain Eukaryota; kingdom Metazoa; phylum Chordata; class Aves; order Passeriformes; family Viduidae; genus Vidua; species Vidua macroura. The sequence goes on along the minus strand of NC_071578.1, from coordinate 3,868,118 downwards.
TTGGGCTGTCGGAAATGACACTTGTCTGTGTCTGATGCTCAGCTATATTTCAGTGTGTTCTTCTGATCAATAGAATAAAACAGACTATTTTTTCCTAATTAAATTGGGAGGCATTTTCAGCCAATTAACATTTACCTATCAGACCAGTGAGTGCTAGAAAGCACATACATTCCTCTAAATAACTGTAGTTGCATTTTGCGTGGATTCTGTTTGGAGGAAGGTGGTTATGAAGACAAGCCTTGGCCAAATATTTTAAAAGAAGACAATAAATACTGTATAAATAAGACACATGTAATCTTCTACTGTATTCCTGCAGGATCTGAGTTCTGTTGTGGTTCAAACTAAAGCAAATAGAATTTTGCAGAAGAAGCTGAAGTGTTTCTTCCTCTCCTGCTATAATTAGAGGCAGAAGCAATTTTAAAAGCAGCTTTTCTTTTTACTAATTCATTAAACGTGGATTTTCCCTGAAAACATTTCTCTATGTCAAGTGGCCCTAATAAGAAGGATATTATACAGCTATGAGTCCAGTTCCTGCTCACAGGCAAGAAGTTCAACAGTTTCAACACGAGGCTGGGCTTCAAGTGGTCTGGATGTCCTTCTGTGCCTACTTGTGTAATCCTGTGACCATAGATAAGGCAGTGCCTGAAACTCAGCCATGCTCTGTGAAAAATGAAGCTAACTCTCTCCTTCACAGGGAAGAGGTGAGCTTTAACCAAGCAGAGTGAGTAGATATCAGCCTGAAAAACAGCAAAGAAACAGCAGTGACATTTTTCCAAGGATATAAAGAGAACATCCTTTGCACATGCTTTTTCCTCCATGAGTCACATTTTTAAAGGTCTTCTCCCTACTATTGAAAATCAACTTGGTTTGACTTGCAGGATTTCATTCAGCTTTATGTGAAGAAATATTTAGTAGCCATCAATCTTTCCCAGCTACCTTTGATGTGGGAAGTGCAGCCATCCAGGGGGTTGCTGCCTGAATTCTGATACAGCAGGAGAAATCCTCAGTTTTACTGGGAATCTGGGGACTTCATCATTACACAAGACAATAGTAGAAAATTAGCTATATTTATGTCCAAGGCTTTTCTCCTTTGGTCCATCCTCACTGGTGTCACCTGTTACAACACTGACTCTTTGGGCTAAGCAATGGGATGGCTGTGATGTCTTTGGCAGGGCTTGGAATGAGATGAGCTTTAGGACCCTCCCAACCCAAACCATTCTGATTCTATGATACCAGGCTCAGCTAAATTCAGATTTGAGTCAGTTTTTCTTAGGAATGGCTCTCAGATGGGCTTTGCTAGCATGTTTGCAGAAATCTAGACAAGGATGTCTTTAAAAAGGGAAGCAGAAAAATGTGAACAAATTGGGAACAATTAATTGCTTGAGGATTCTGCTCAATCCAGGGTAACTGTATCTGCAAGAGATTTGTTTGTTATTGTACAACAGTGTATTACAAAATCACTCTTCCTGTTACAAAACTATCCTACCCAAAATTATGACAAACTTACTGTAGATAACCTTGAGCAGATGTGCAAACTCAGTAGGGTGTTTTATTTAAAAAAAATAAATCGGTATGGGCTGTGAATTAAAAAAGTTATCAGCAAGGAAATCATATCACAGTCTGTGATATTGCAGTGAACCATTAGATTATGTCAGTCCAGTAAATTATTCCAGCTGGGAGGTGATTAATAGAGCTCACAGATTTACAGATCAGCTACATCAGTGCTGGCTGCTCAGAGGGTGAGCTCTGACACCAGCTGCCACTGGGCAGGATGTAACTGATTCCCCCAGCAGTCAAACACAATAAAGATTTGAACCTGGGAACCTCTCTCCTTTTGGCAGAGCTGCAGTCATTCCTCTTCCTGGCCGCTCTGGAGAGATTTGATCCGTGACCACACGTTTCACATGAAGCATTGGAAGCTACTGGATTAGAGCAGTGCAGTAGGAAAGGTCACACACAGAGTGGACTCCAAGCAGCTCAGCCTTTGCTGAGTGTCCTCATCAGGAGGGATAAGCAGATAATCACCCTGAGTGCTGCTTCACCACTGATTTCTGCCCCAGCACTTTGCAGGTGTCTGTGCAGCTCAGTGCAGTGTTCCAGTGCTCTTGAGAAAGCATTTCAATAAGCCCTTTCTCTGAAGTTCACCTAATATTTCCATGCAGTTTTCCTTTGGGTGAAATATTCCGTGGCTGCAGAGGTTTTCTTGGAAAGCCAAAGGGGAAAGTAAATTTAATTTGACTGTTTCTTAGTTACCTGACCTTTCATATTCTGTGGCATTGGGATTTTCCAATAGTCTAGAATCTTAATTAGCTCCTTCTCTCATACTTCTCTTTTTTCTTTCTCAATCCTCCTACAGTCCCTTCAGTTGCTTCCAGAATTGAGATCCACAAAACAACCCCAAATAAAATGGGATGAGTCCTTCAGATGGGATAACTCATGGTGTCATTGCTGACTTTATTCTAGTCTAGTACTGAAGTTAAATGAAAAACACTGAAAATTCAGCTGAAAAACTGTAAGTATCATGGCTTTTCCATGTGCTTCCTTACAAATTCTTTAATAGGCACTTGTTTCCCATAATTATTATTATTATAGATGCAGATCATAAGGACCGGGATTTTTATTTGTATTTTTGTGTGCATAATCACTTTTTATATACTCCAATTTCTGTTGTAGCTGAGACTTATACTCTACAGAGGGTAAAATTCATTAATTTTTTACTTAACTGTGCCTTTTATCCTGCTAGTTTTCAAAAGCTCTTTGCTCCTTCCTGAGATAGTTTTGTCCTATGAAGCAGATTTTTTTTAAACCATCTCAGAAATCAAACTCCAGTTCCAACTCTAGACAGTTTTATTTCATATGCTAAACTGTCACAATCAAAGGCAGAATCTCTGCTGAACAGGTTTGGGAACATCTGGCTTGTTTCTTCTGACTTTTGAGGCTAATTATCTCAGAGCAGCTTGGGTGAGTATGCTGCCTGGCCGCAGCAGTTTGGGAGAGGTTGGGGTTTGGTTTTGTTTTTCTCCCCCTTTGTAAGTGTTTGCCCCACAGCCTTAAATCATGCTGAAATGCAAAGAGCACAAATATGTACCCAGGGAGCAGCCCACATGTGCTGGCACTGGGAGACACCACCACAGGAATTTCTTGCTGTGTGTTACAAGAGCAGACAATCTGTGCAGAAATCAGGGACTGGAGGGAGCTTGGGAATTGGGACCAGCAATGGGAAAGCTGCTGCCATGGGGAGCCTCTGCCACTGAGCCACTCCACACAGCCCAGGGAGAGGTGTTAGCCCAGGGCTGAGAACCCCCTGGTGCTGCAGAAGGTGGGGATGGAGTGTAGCTGCTCCAGGGGGCTGCTCTGTGCTGGGTGGAGCATCCAGGCTGCTCCAGCATCTCACACCTTCCTTCTGCATCCCTGGCGGCCAGGGAAAACCAGTTCTGACCATTCTCTCTGTCTCTGACTCTGTCACCCAAGCCCAGATGTGTAAAGAGTGGTCCCAGGGATCTCCCTGCCTCTGCTTTCACACCTGCCCATGGAAATGAGGGCAGGGAGCTCCCTGAGCAGAGGAATTTAAAAGCCTGTGCCACTGAGGCAGCACACTTCGAGCTACAGACAGTGGAGCACAAAATAAAGTAGAAACTAATTTTTTATTAAACTGGGGGGAGAATGCTGGGGTCTCCAGTTTTGCCTGTTGTAATCTTTGCTAGGGGAATGTTGCTTCTTTCTGGCTTTTTTTTTTTTTTTTTTCCTGAGTATTGCTCCCAGAAAATTCAAAGGGAATGAATTGAAAACATGTCAGCTTGGGAGAGACCAGGCTTTTTTCTCCCCCAAAAGGAGCAGAAGTGCTGAAGGATCTGAGGATCTGAGGTTCTTCCTTTGTCATCTACAGAGTCCCACCCTGCCCCAGGATCAAACCCACACCCCAGCCTCTCCTTCTCCCCTCAGCTTTCTCTCTGCCAGGTAGTGTCTAACACAAATTCCCACACTGAGGAAGAAAAAAAAAGGGAAATAACAACAATGAATCACAGCAAACCAAGCCATCTTTCCATCCAGCTTGGAAAAAGCTGATGGAAGATGTTATTTCTGCTTTCAGACACGAGTGAAGGTGTGAAGGTGAGGAGCAGGTAGGAGGGAGTGCACAGATGATGGGAAGAAAATCCTGAAGGAGGAAAGGATTTGTTCCCTGTGTGCAACCCAAAGAATGTGAGGGTCAGTCAGGACAGAGGTTTCCCAATTTCAGCAAGGTTTTCCAGAAATAAGTCCACGCCTTGGGCACAGGCACGTGCCAGACACACTCTAGGCAGCAGACATTTTCCTGCACTTCTTGATTTATATATCCCAAATTGTGTCCTGGGAACCAGAAAAGGCTTCCTGCCATGGAAATAAAAAATACTAAATTCCAGTGAAGAAAGAACTTTGTTGAAAAGGCACTTTTCTTTGTAAATGACAGATGGTGCTTGGTTGTAGAGGGTGAGGGGAGTCATCCATTAAGGCAACTTCTCTTGCTGAATTCCATGTTTTAATTATGCAAATGCACTCAGACATCACAACATAGATGTGATCCACAGGAGAAATGATTATATCTTTACTATTCTCTTAATGCTCACCATCGCTCTAGGAAACACGAGAAAGCCTGGGTCAGGAGCACTCTACAGGAGTAAAGCAGGCTGAGGCTGGAGGAGAGGACACGCTCCTGGTGGCATCCAGCACATCAAGGCCTCGTGCTGCCTTCAGCTTGTCCCTGAATGTGCTCTCCTGGTGATGGATGGCCCTGGAGCACACACACACACACACACACACACATCGAGTTTTTAACCCCAGCAAGTCCCTGGCAGCGTTGTGTGATGCCATCCACGCCTTCTGAGTGACTCTGGAGAGACTTTGGTGTTTTTTATGAATTCAGAGCATGCTGGGGACTCCTCAGGAGCCACTGGAGGCGAGGTCAGATGGCTTTGCCACATCCCCAGAGGCACAGCTCCAGCCTGGGAGCAGGGGTCACTCCCCCAGGCTCCACGGCACCCTCCTGCGTGCACAGCTCATCATTCCAAGCTGGAATGTGCTTCCCTGGGTCTCCATCAAAGCCTCCTGCTCACCCCCCCAGCACACGAGGCTCTCCTACTGCTCCAGAGGCAGGGAAAGCTGCCAGGGGGGGTTTGGCCATCAGGACTTTCACTTTCCCATGGTCCTTTCCCCATTCCAAGCCCCACAGACACTCTGTGCTCTGTGTCTGGACAGCCAAGCTCAGAAAGAAAAACAAACAGGAGACCTGTGGGGTTTGAAACCACTTCAATGTCCACCCCAAATGATGGTCACTGAGGCTTCTGAAATAATTTCTCAAGTTAGAGGACTCTCAAACTTTGGGTGTAGGCCTCTTAAGAGGTCTCGAGTCAATAAAAGAAATCACTGCTCACTGTGTAAAAATACAAATACCAATTCAGCCCATGAGCAAGCCCTTGAAATCTCAGGTGAAATACCTGCTTAAGATCTCACTGCCAGCTCCTTTCATCATTTCAGCCCCTTAACATTGCTAATTTCATACAAGCATCTCCACTGATGCCACAGGGGATCTGCTTAGCAAACAGAGCACTGCTCTGTCACTGTTTGCCCCTTGCCACTACCCCAGATTTTCCACAAAAATTCGAGGAGGGCAGTGAAAGTGGGCACTGGTCCACCAGAGCTGCAGGATGAGTGTAAAGGAAAATCAGCACAGGAGCTCACGTGCTGCAGCTGAATCCTGTGCCTTGCCCAGCTCAGCTACTCAGGTATCACAGAGAAATCAGGAGATTAAAGGCCAAGAAGGAAATGGTAATTTTCTCTAAAAATCATCTGGGGATGACCAGAAGAATTATCTGAGTGGAAGGGTAGGATAAGATCAAATGGGTATGTATATATATATATAAAAGTGCCCTGAATACATTTAGGTGTGGAATTAGGAGGTCTCTAATCACTACACTGAATTTTAGAAACCCTCCATCAAATATAATGCTGGGAGAAGGAAGAAGGAACCTAAGCTGGTTTAAGATGGATCTTGGCAGCTTTCTGGGTGGGATTTGGTAACAGAACAGAAGGAATCTTAAATTAGAAATTAAAGGTTTTGAACGATGGTTTTGCCCACAGGGAGATGAAAGGATATTTGCTGAGTAGTTGTCAATGAATTTTGATTGAACCATTTTCAGACTATTAAATAATTCTGTTCTTCTCAGCTCTGGTTGCTTGAAGGACCACGAGAACCTTTTTCTTGTGTTCCTACAAATCAGCAGGGGCTGGCTGGTCCCACTCTGGGCTGGGTGTGATGCCACCCCCACTTGGGTTCAGAAATATTTCCAGGATGGTGTGGATGGCCAAAGGTCTGAAAGCTCAGCAAGGAGCATCCCCCCAGCTGCACCTGGGAGTGAGGGAGGGATTCCCACCCTGAACATCAAAGGGGCAGCTCTCACCTCACTTCCCACCTGTTCTGGAATCTGGCCTTCCTTTGGCATTGCTGCAATTTTAGTGGCTTCAAGGTTTTTTCCTGCTGATCATTCAGATTTATTTCACAGGGCCTTGAAATGCTCACAGAAAGTGCAATTTCCAGCTCCTCTACATTCCACTCTAAGAGAAATTCCTTCCAGCAGACTAGCCAATGAAAGACAAATTTTGTTTAATTAGACCAATTTTATGATGCATTTTATTCAAAAGAGCCCCTCATTTTTATTTGGAATCCACCATTTACTGTTACACTGACCTTGCAAGAAATAAGCAGAGTTTGCAGGACCTCAGCATTTTAATTGCCTGTTTTTCTACAGTCAGGACTATGCCAAGAGGTTGAAAACCCAGGGGCAAAAGATACAGAGAAAATGAATGAATATTGCATTGTAAAAAAATAAAATGCAATAACATACAATAAAATACAGTAAAATAAAATAAAAAAATAAAAAATAAAATAAAATAAAATAAAATAAAATAAAATAATAAAATAAAATAAAAAATAAAATAAAATAAAATAAAATAAAATAAAATAAATAAAATAAAATAAAATAAAATAAAATAAAATAAAATAAAATAAAATAAAATAAAATAAAATAAAATAAAATAAAATACCAGAAGATATTTTAGCCATTATTTGCTCTTTTTCCATTGCTCCTATTAGTCTCTGCAAAGCTGAGCCATCACACTAATAAGTTTCTGGGAGAGCACTTGGCAAATCTGACATGAAAAATGCTGCAGGATCATTTGCTTACCAAAAGGAAAAAAAAAAACTTTTCAAAAAGGGTGCTTAAAATAATTTGCTTTTTAAAAAAGCCACAGGAAAGTCAGACCTGCCCTCAATGAGGTTTGACTGAAATCTATTTATGGAATTTCCATAAGACTTTGTTCGAGTTGCTGAAATTTCATGGCAGGGAATTACTGCTCCTTTCATATTCCAGCCTTCTTAACAACCCCAAGTTATTAAACTTTCAGAAAGAACCTTTCACTTATTTTTACAGCTTGCACTCTCCAAGCTTGACAAAGATGAAACCATCATGAAAATTACAAACTGCAGGTATAAGACTCACTGTCATCATTAAACTGTTATATCTTTAAAAGATAAAATAGAATTGGGACATTTATTCTTTTCTAGGACCTTAAATTGCCTACACATTTGGGTTTTTTCTTTAATATAAAAGTAAATTAAGTTGTACCTTGAATAAAAAAGCATTTGGCTGTGGGTCAAAACATGGTCAATGTTAGGAGATCAAGGTTTAAGAGTAGAAGGAGAGTGTTAATTATCCTGCCATTGAAAAAAAACTTTTATTTCAAAATGCAGAATAGAAAGAACTGACCTTGAGGAGCATCAAAGGAATCAGGGAAATATGAAAATAATTAAAATTTTGATGTGCATAATTGGGAATTTTGCATTCGTCTGCTTTAATCTGTGTTTAATCCATTTACACTGAACCGCTCCTTCGTGTGTTCTTCCTGCCAACTTCAATCTCTTAATGCAACTCCTACAACTAATTTACTGCTTTTATTTCAGGGCCATATGAAACCCAGCAATGTGAGCCCTTAGGATTTATTGGTGTCTTCCTAGAAGTCTTCAGAGATGTGCATTTTTTGGTAAAATATTAAACAGTTGTCACTTCCACTTCCAATAAAATGATTTGTGCTTCCAGAGTATATTTCAATTTTCACAACAGAGGCTTATTTTGGCTCTTGAGTTTTGAATACAACATGCCAGAAATCCTGTGTTTTCATAATACTAATTAAAAAAAACCATACATTTTAAATGTTTTTCAGCAACCGAGTGTGAAATGTTGAAGGAATCTGTTAACATATTGATTGCTTTGAGCAGTGCTTTAAATTAGCTTTCTGTTCCTCTCCATATGGTTTTCCATTAAATTTAAATAAATTAAAGTTCAATTATCTGGAAGAGAGGTACCGAGTCTTCCCCAGGTTGATGGATGAATTACCACTCAACGCTCCCTGTCAGGAATTCATCAGGACTCTGCCTTTGGGTATTGTGGACTTTACACCTTCTCTTTCAGGAAAGATTTCAGCACAAGTGCCAAGCACACTTTCAGAAATAGCCCTGCAACTGGAAATTTCTTTCGCTCTGAACTCTTAAGTGAGGAAAAAGAAAATCAAAACCCAAACCCAGGAGTTCATCAGCTGGAGAGGCTCTGTGTTGGCAGCCACGAGAGCTTCCAGCCTGCAGAGATGCAGCAGACATAAACAGGAGGATATGGCACAGATGGCGTCCTTCATTCTGAAAAATATAAAAAATAAAATGAAATTTAGCTTGTATCTGCCTGTTGCATGCTCAGCATGCAGAGGAGGGCGAAGAAGGGAGAACAGCATCTTAAGTATTTACACAACTGGGCCAAAACCAGTTTATTCCTGCCCAGTGGAGGTTTGGGGTAGAGAAGAGAATCCCAAAATGGTTTGGGTTGGAAGGGACCTTAAGGTCACCCAGTGCCACCCCTGCCATGGGCAGGGACACCCTCCCCTGTCCCAGGCTGCTCCAAGCCCTGTCCAACCTGGCCTTGGGCACTTCCAGGGATCCAGGGGCAGCCACAGCTGCTCTGGGCACCCTGTGCCACCTCATCTCACTCTAAAAAAATTTCCGCCTTCTTTCTAACCTAAATCAATCCTCTTTTAGGTTTAAAAAGTGGAACTAAACAGCTTAAAAGTAAAATAAAAGTGTATGGGGAGAAGTGATCTGCCAGCGCTTCAGGACATCTGGAGGACGCAGAGCAAACCTGGGATGTTCTCTTCCAAACCTTGGTCTGTCACCTCCTTGCCCCATGTCCTTCCCCATCCCTCCAGCTCCAGCCCACAGCAGAACCACCCTGGCACCAGTCTGAGGGAATTGTGAGGAGCTGTTTGAGCTCATGGAGGAAGACAGAATCACCATTCGAGATCTGCTGCTCTCATTCTCATTTTCTCTCTTACACAGGAGAGCATAAAACATCCATCTTAGAGCTTCTGTCAGAAGCAGAGATGATCCCAGAAGGCAAAACCTCCTCATTATAGTCTCTGCCTCAAAAGTCTCATTTTCCTCAGATGAAATTGCAGCTGTGAAGGGCATGATCAGAACCAAGAACAACTCAATGGAAACGTGATCTGTGAGAAACACTGCCCTGAGGAGATGGGGAACAAACCCTGTTTGCAGCAGACTGGGCACCCAGGCTGGTGGTGAGCCCTGAGAATGCTGGAGTGGCTACTGGGACATGCTGGGATAGAGCTGGGATGTGCTGGGATGGAGCTGGGACATGCTGGGATGGAGATGGGACGTGTAGGGATGGAGCTGGGATGGAGCTGGGACGTGCTGGGATGGAGCTGGGACATGCTGGGATGGAGCTGGGATGTGCTGGGATGGAGCTGGGACATGCTGGGATGGAGATGGGACGTGTAGGGATGGAGCTGGGACATGCTGGGATGTGCTGGGATGGAGCTGGGATGTGCTGGGATGGAGCTGGGCCACGCTGCCTGCTGTGTGTTGTAGGAAGGGGAGAGCTAGAAAGGCTTGGCTGTCTTTTGAAATGATCAGAAAGCCACAAAAACAGCAGCAAAACAGTCCTGGCAGTAATTTTCACTTAGTGGATACCTCTATGGTATAGCTTTGTGGTTATATAAAATAAAAAGGAAAAAAAAAAAAAATGGAGTTTTTACACCTTCTTGTGTGTCTGTGGCAGGTTGTACAGGGATATTGTAGATACAGACACATCTCTACTGCTCACTTCTGGCCTATCACTTCATTTTTTACAAATCACAGTGCATCAAACCTTTGTATGGACACAGTGACATTTCTGAGGGCACACAGAGGGGCAGTCACCTCACACCCCACGCTGGTGAAATGCCCATTTCCCTCTGCCTAAACTGGGACCCTCAAAAACTTCCCTCACCTCCACCTCCTCCAGCCTCACCTGCAGTGGCCCCAGACTGGTTGTTCCTTTCACTGAGCGTGCCATTCATCCCCACCAGCCACTAACCAGTTTTACTGTGTGAAAATACATTCAATGACTGAATTATTTGTTTTCAAACAACGTGCTGTGCAATCGCTGCTTTGACAGGAGCCCTCGGTGCCTTGCAATTTGCTCTGCACACGTGGCAGCTCCCGGGGAGCCCTCAGCAGACAGGGGGCAGGGAACAAAACACCCTTTTTAGTGAGCCTTGGCATATCCCCCCCCCAAAAAAAATCCATGGAGGCTCTTGTCTATTGTGTCAGGGCTCTGGAGTTGAGTAAGAGGGAAATTATTCGTAGTAATGGCCCTATCCAGTTGATGCTCTCCTTTTTTTTTTTAATTCCCAGAGTACGCATTTGTTTGAAGAGATAAGACAATCAGAAAGTTTTAAACTGGCTTTTATAGGACTATTAAATTTCCCCACAGCACCATAAAAATTAATAAAATCAACTGCTGCTATTCTAACAGAAAAAAATAAACAGACCTGGTATTAAGGGGTTTTTTATTCTAGGTTCTGTTGCTGCTGCTGTTTCTGTACTAACAGGTACACATGGGTTTTGTTCCCTGGGATTATCTCACTTCCAGGAACAGGGGAAAATTAGATAAATGACACTCAGCTTGGCCAAAACACAGCATTGCTATGTCTGGGGCACAACTGCTTCTGGCAAGGTGTCCCTGCTCGTGGCAGGGGTTGGAACAAGATGAGTTTTAAGGTCCTTTCCATCCTAAACCATTCTGTGATTCTGCCCATCACAACCACTTGGATAAAAGTTATGAAGGTGATTTATCCAGCTGAGATCCATGAGGTCTTCATGTCAAAGAATCTTTCTTCAGCTGAGTTTACTCTTGTTCCCAAATATTTCCATTTTCTGCTTCTCCCGTGCCACACAGCTCTATTTAAATTGTGTGGATGAGATGGATGCTGCTCTTCTTGTGTACTCCTGAAAATGAAATTTTCCATTCTTGTAATGTAGTGCTTAAAACTTAACTCAGTGGTACAAAAACAGCTCGGAGGTAGGAGCTGTCTAAATCATGCATTGAAAATTCCCCATTACATTAGTGGGGGAAAAAATCTTTTCACGTTACCTCTCTCATGCTGCTTTAATCACTTTAAATGACTGTTATCAGTCATTTCATTTCCCTTCTTCCACTGAAACCTTACTGCTTTCCACTTCTGAGATGTTTTCAACCTGTACTTGGAACAGAACTTACTCCCTCCAGTGTAATTTTCATTTTAACCTTCCCTCAATGGCCTAGAAATAATAGATTGCTAAGATTGCTTTAATAGATTGGAAATTTAAAACTTGCAGAGATAACCACCTGGATGATGTTACAACTGGATGGTAAGGCAAAGAATAACAAACCCTAAAAGTTACTGAACTAAGACTTATATTGTAAGGCTGCTGAAATGCTGGGCATTGTTATGGCTCTGTAATTAAATAACATTCCCAGGTGTTATGGTTCCACTGCTGTTCAAAATCCTCTGCTCTGGAATTGCTTTCTTTGGTGGTAACTTGGAGGGAAGTGATCACTGATGGAGGAAAACAAATATTTTTAATATTCCCTTGTTGTCTTCTCAAGGGTCTTTTCTTCCCTGTGGTCCTCTTGAAGCACTTGGGTGCTCTCTCCATGAATTTCTGGACACTGGAGGAGCTTTCAGCTGAAATCTTCAGGTTGATAATGTGCCTTCATCATTTGGGGTGGTGAACATAAACTACGACAACCTGGTTAAAAATCCTCCCATCTTAGGGAACAAGCAGAAAGTCTTTGTGAATGGTGGGAGCAATGGGGTTTCCTTGCCTTTGTGGTATCCAAAATTCTGGTTTGTATGGAATGTTTTCTGGAAAACTGCTGATTTTAATTCATAACATCTCATGTGACCAGGTGCCCACTCCTGCTGCCTGTGGTAGGATCTTAGGATTGATTTCCATAGAATCCCAGAATGGTTTGGGCTGGAAGGGACCTTAAATCCCACCCCGTGCCACCCTGCCATGGCCAGGGACACTTTCCACTGTCCCAGGGTGTTCCAAGCCCCAGCGTCCAACCTGGCCTTGGACATGGGATGAGGCATCCACAGCCTCTCTGAGCAGCCCAATGGATTCTCTGTGGTGCAAAATACCTTCTAAAAATACTTGGTAATTTCAGGGCTTGTGCTGAAACCTCGTGGTGTTCAAACATTCCCTCAGCGTGTGATTTTCACTGCTGCAACCAACAGCTTCAAAGGGCCAGCAACAGCCTCCAGTACTCAGCACATAAATACAGAGTATTTATCTCCAAACCATTTATTTTTAGCCTGCTTTTCTCAGATTCTAGTGGGGAGATGCTGCATTGTGCTCCCTGTGCTTTCCTTATTTATCAGGCCTGGAATCACTGAAAATATCACTCCATTCAGTTTGTGTCCTCCTCCCATGCAAATGCTTTAGCATAAAAATACTGAAGTTTCTCTCCATTTCCATGTGATATCTATGACAAACTCTTTCCAAGATTTCTCATCTCCATCAGCAGTTTTCAAATGTCACTTTCCAACTCAGGGAAACAGCACTGGTCTAAAGAGAATTAAAGAGAGAAGTACACTTTATTTTAAATATATTTGCTTCAGGTTTTTCTAGAATCCAGAACTTTGAGGTCAGTAGCGACTGTTTCTTCCAAATTTCCTCCCTGACACAAGATTAACAAACAATATTGCACTAATTAATCTCAAAGGAACTACCTGGGAAGCACAAACCAGTTGTGCACAGCTTTTAAAGCAATCACACTCATACCAGAACTGTTGTTTATCAGGGCGTGTTCCCATTTTACCAGAGCTCTTCTCCACGGACCTCAAGTTCAAAAAAATGTTCTTACTTATTTCTTAACTTTGCACACAAAAAGAAACCTGTATGAGGCTTTCTTTCCCTGACCCTGGAAGAGACAGCAACCAGTGTAGGATGACTGAGAGCTGGGGTTTCCCAATCCCATTGGGATCCCATGCCATGGGTGCTTCCCAGGATTGCTGAGCAGCTGCAGGGCTCACCCACGCAGGTGAGGATACAGCAGCTCCCCAGAAAATATTTGGGATGACTCAAACCAGCTTCCAAAACAAGCCTGTGCATCGTGGGTTGACCTCGTCAGAAATAAACTCTGAGGGAGTGGATGTACCACGTGGCATTAACTCACAGCAGGATGGGGATTTTGCAGTGAGCTCTCTGCACTCTGGACATTCTGAAATTAATTAAAATGTCACTGAGATATTAATAGTGTGAATCACTCTGTTTTTTTTTAAGAGACCATCAGTTTGGTGAGCTCAAATCCTTCCCTGTGCTACTGGCTCCTGTTTGGGATGGGAGCTCACCAGACCCGTGAGCTGCTGTGCTGCATCCAGGCGTGGGCCCAACAGCCAGTCCTGGTGCCAGCTCATCTTCCAGGCTGAAGAAGAGCTGCCAATACCTCTGGTGGTGGAGAAATGCTCCCGAGTTGTAAATCCCACAATCCCAGCAATCGGCGCAGACAGATATGATGACATCTGCTTGACAAATCCAACACGCCGGATATCTCCTGCTTGACAACTTTACAAATGCTTTTGCAGCCTGTGATAATGGAAGGCTGTCAGTCAAAACTCTCCTACGTTTTTCACTCACATCAAATACTTGACTTTATCATAAATAACTGGGAGTTAATTACTGCTCTGATGTGATCGACTCCAGAGGTGCCCCAGAAATGTCACAGTTACTAAATTGATTGCCCTGGCTTGCCTCTACTCCTTATAACATTTATTTTAACCTGGTCCTTAGCACACAAAAACCTACCAGCAGTGTAAATAGACTCTCCAGTAAGTAAATTCTAGTTCAAGTCAGAAAAAAAAATGATGTCTTGGAGCAGGATCCACCCACGCACTGAGTTGATGTTGAAGTATCATTCTCATCAAGTTCTGGCACACGATGCAAATCCCGGTACGAGAGTTGCAGGACATCAGGCACCAAGGCTACACAAACATTGGCAAGACTCCTCCTTTTCCTTCCACTGTGTTTAGCTCAGACATAACACTCGATGCCTCTCAGCCTGCAGTGGAATATTGGGAACATGGAGAAGGCAACAGAGCCTCCCATGGTGCCGTCCAGCCAGAGGGGAGAGGTGGGAGGCTTTCCACTCTCATCTCCCCTCTCCTGCTTCCTCCCCAGCTCCAGGGAATGCTGACCTGCTGCAGAGGCTGTTTTAAGGAGTGACAGGGGTCCAGCATCAGTGGAATGTGCAGCACCCAGTGACAGCACGTCAGCCCCCCCGGGGATGAGCTGTGCTCCCTCTAAGCTCAGCATGAACCCAGACAGTGGAGGCAGAGAGTGAAATTCAGGCTGGAGCTGGAGCTGGAGCTGGAGCCGTGGACTTGGGGGCTCGTTGGGAAACCCGACATTAATTCCCACCTTGGATCTGCTGGCCCCTTTTGAGAAGTGCTGCTTTGTTGCTGAGCTTGGACTAACTCCAGCAATGCCCAGAGGAATCCTGCAATGTGGTGATCACAACGTTCCATCACCATGATGTCATTCTGGGGGGCTGGAATTGGAGGATCTTTAGGGCCCCTTCCAACCCAAGCCTGTCTATGACTGATTTTTCAAGAAGCAAGATTTTTCTTTTGAGAAAACAGCGCGGTTTGCATTTGAGAGGGCTGGCAGCAACGGAGCTATTGATCTTCCTTCCCTAAATACATTGTTCTTGCGATTGAAATGAAATATGTGAACTGCATTTAAAAGATTTCTCTGCTTCTACAGTGTGTCAAAGCTTGCCCTCATACATCAGTGGATATTAAATCATCATATTCTCATTTATATGTAAACTCCAAGATGCTGATGGAGTCAAGTACTGTTGTGTGTATGTATTTGAGGACCTAATTTTATGCTGTGTATTATTTTATAGTTACCAGGCTGGACTCTGCTGGCTTGACTCTACTGCCTTTAAAAGAGAGCAGTGGAAGAAGAATGGATTTTGCAGTTGTTTGATGGGTGGAATGAAAATGTCCTGCCCAAACCAAAACTGCATATGGGCTGTTTGTAAACATTTGCCTTGTTTACTTCCACTAACAATGCAGCCTGTTTTTCACACAGGAAATTCTTTCAGAGCAAAAACCAACACACATTTTTGTTGAAATGTTTGGTTTGAAATCAGCCGAGCTTTGTTTCCAAACAAGCAAATCTGTAGGTAATTTGATTTATAATTAGCAAGCAATAAACCTGTTTTTTTGATCAGAACTACTTTTGCATGGGTGATCCTGCCACACAGACAAGAAGTGATTTGTCCTCAGGTCTGTTCTTGCAGGGGCAGCAAACACCCATCCTCCTCACATGGGTGAGCCAAATCAGCTGAAGACTTGTGAAATGCAACCTTTTCCCATCATTTGGTGGTTCAAGAAGCCACTTCAGGGAAGTTTTGTTTCTGTGTCCAGGGGCAGGAAGCAGAGCTCTCACAGGTGCCACGACACAGGGCAGTGCTGGGGGGGACCCTACACACCTGGATTTGCTTGTGGGTACACATTAAATGTGAGGCACATCCCTGACCAAGACACTTTGTACCACAAAAACCAGCAGAGGAGGAAAACCTTTGGCTGAGATGTAAATCAGAGATTCATCGTTTTTCCCCTTGGATTTTTTCCATTTTTCATACTGCAGAGCTACAGATTTTCTACTAACCTTTCTTTCTGCTTTTGGGATGGAATTAGTGCCAGGTACACAGGGTGGGAACAGATCCACAAAGGTGAAAGCTGCTCACAGATCAAATCCCCAAAAGCTCTCAGTGTTTTGGTTTAAACTCTACAAAACTCTTTGTGGGTGCATTTTATGACCTGGAGAAGAACATACGTGCAGAATTAAAAGATCTTGCACCTAATTTGTCAGAGGGGCAGATGCAGCTTCACCATCAGTGCTTCAAGTGCTCCATGTCACAACTTCAGGGGCCAGGCCAGGAGCTGCTGGTGATTTATGTCCCTGCAGCTGCCTCAAGCAATAAGATTTGGATGGGTCCCAGCACCTGCGTGGGTGAGGAGTCAGGGACTGAGGATATTCTTTCCCTGCCTACACAGATTTAAAGATGGAAGGCTAATTTTGAGATACCTGCCACATTCCGGTGGTGGATTTTGATATAATCTCATTTTTCAACTGAGACAGAAAACCTTTCTTTTCAGATAAGTCCAGTTAAGTAAAGCTGGGAGCCTTTCTCTTCTGCCTGATTTTAATACCTCTAATTTATCAGTGGCAGATTTGTATCTAAGTCCCACTGTAGCTTCTCTACAGTCCAGACAAAATTTAAATGTTGAAAACTTCTGTCTTTCAAAAGAACAGATTTTATCTTAGAAAATTTGGGGTTTGGATGTTTAAAAAATGACATAAATCATGATGCTGTGTCACTTTGAAGACAACATGTCTGGCTTGTGGAGACTCCCACCTCTTTCTGGGTTGCTTGCTTTGGGACAGCCAGAAGGATGTGAGCAGCTGCCATGAAAAGTGAATGTGAAAAACATGCACAATCCTTTTGTCTTCTTGGTGAGTCATTCCAGCCTCCTTGTCTCTCCCTTCCTACATCCCAGAAGAACAGGGGAGGGCTGGGTTCCAAGCAGACAAGCAGCAGCCAGTGCTGGCAGGGACAGGAGCAGGTGGGCAAGCCCAGCATGCCCAGGGGTGTGTGTGTGTCAGGTTAGGGAATGGGACCTGCTGAAATCGAGCACAGGGAAGAGGGAAAAGATCTTGAGGGCTCAGAGCAAGGGCTGGGATTCCCCATCCATAAGTGGTTAGCAAAGAAAATGTAATTGCAAGTTGAAAGCCTCTTGTTTTTGCTGCTGTTTATAGCAGCCTTAGTTCTGGATGTTTGTTTTAGGATGCTGTCCCTGTGGCAGGGAACCATTAATCCGTTCCAGTCGCTGAGGAGAAGGAGCTGTTGTCAAACCAGAAATGCTGTGCAATCCACAAAGGCCCTCTAGGGTTTCTGGAGAAACATCTCCAGCACCAGCCAAGCCAGCTATCACATCCTGTTCATGGTTATCCTACCCATGCTCATCTTTTTTTCATAGAATCACGGAATTATGGAGTAGTTTGGGTTGGAAGGGACAGGAAATCCCACCCAGTTCCAACCTTCCTTTGCACAGGTCCCCCAGAGCCCCAGGGACTTTCTTCCTTGATGGGATCTCCAGGTGCATAAATGTTCTAGCACAGCCTGCACAGCCTTGTGTGCTCCTTCCACAGCACCTGCCATGGGTGGCTGCAGGATCCCTCCTGCCAGAGCATTCGTGGAACCCCTCTGTGACCCTGGAAAGGACTGTGCTCTCTGCCATTCCTGAAGATTTTGAGCCTGTGGCTCTAAAAGTCTCTGTAAAGCTTTAATTACAGGAGGAAAAAATGATGGTTTTTAAATAGATTGTCCCAGAGGAAAACAGAGCTGGCAAGTTATTTTCCTTTTCTGGTGGTCTAGAGCTGCTTGTCAAACACAGATGTGTACAGCAGCTCCAGCACCAACACCCACAGATTAACTTCCATTAGCACTTCAGGCTTCATCTTCTGCTTTTTTTGCACAGCAAACTCGAGCCCAGGTTGATTTTTGTAGCTGGTTGTTGCTGAAATAATTCACCACCTTAATCTCAGCCGTGCCAGTGGCTGCCAAAAGCAGCGGTGCAGGTGGTCCCTGGTGGTGCCACGGGGGTGGCACTGGCACAGAGCAAGGCTCCTGCCTCCACCTGAGATGAGGCAGTGCCAGTGATTTCACAGCCTCTGGAGGGATTTAAAAGGTGTGTGGGTGTGGGGACATGGGGTGGCAGTGGCCTTGGCAGTGCTGGCTTAATTGACACAGGGATCCCAGAGGTCTTTCCCAACCTAAACAATTCTATGATTGTGCAGTTTTTTCAGAACTCTCACCACACTGAATGATGTTGAGAATGTCTGTGGGAAGCAGCTCTCTTGCTCATGCACCCTTCAGTGGGTTTTATGCCAAAAAGTGCTTTTTGCTGCTCCTGAACCATTCTTTGCACAGCTCATCACATCCTCTGCACCCCACCGTGGGCAGTGTCAGCCCATGCTATCCCTCACCTTAATTTTCCTCACCCATCACCAAGCCCAGGTGCTTTGCACCACACAGAACTTTTTCTTTATTTCTCTCTTTTTCAAGCTTTCTGGAGCCTCCAGATAATTCAAAAGGCATTATTTGTAGGTATGGCCATTATACATTTGTAAGTGCTCATAGAAACACTCCATCCTGGTGTTCAGTGTTATGCCTTTTCATCTGCCTCCCAATACCAGATTCCCTCAGCTGAACCATTCCCCAGCTCCTTCTTATTCAGGGTGGCTCCACCACCTGAAGCTTTTTTCCTAAAGGCTGATTTCTCTTCTGGTTTATTTTGTTGACATCTGATAGAATTTCCTCCCTTGCTAATGAGATTCTTTGACTCAATCCACTTATGCTGCAGTAATCCCAGGTAAAAAACAAACACAAAAAAAACCCAAATCAAAACAAAAACAGCCAGTAAGAATTAAGCAGCTTGGGAAGACTGCAAGGGAATAACACAATTCTGAAGCAAATCCACCTCCTGAGCCCTGCCCCTTGGCTTTACGTGCATGGGGATGAGCTGACACAGGATGTGCATCTCTGCACTGAAGTGTGTGACTGCTCCTCCACCCAGCCTCAAACAAAAACCCCACTTTTCCCTCAAACAGCTCCAATCTGTGGGTGCTGGTTTGGTACTGATCCTCATTTGTTCTCCCAGCTTTCTGGAGACAGGAGGGCTGGGAGCTCTGCTCACCCCCAGCTCCACATTTCTGAGCTCATCAGCCATCCTTGAACTTTCCCACGTGGGACTTCCAGACTTTCCCCTCTCTGTTCAGCAGCTCTCCTTCTGCAGAGGGAATTAGCTGACTACAAATTGAATAAAACAAAAACTTAAGCCACTTTCAGGTTACTCACAGAAAGAAACAAAGCTGAGAAATGACAAGTTACTTGAGGGAATTTGTCAAATAGGAAACATCTTCCTGTTTTCTCAACTCTCTGATATCACTGGGAGCGGGGATCTTGCATCCCTAATTGGCCATAACTTTTTCTTCTTGTAGAAAATGGGGTATTTAATGTAATGCTCTTTTTTTCCCCCTGAAAATCTTCTTAGGGACACAGAAATGGATGTTAATGTATGCAAGTCCATTACTGAGTATGGTAATGAAGAAGTCGTGGCCAATGGTGAAGCTTAAATTAAGCACGCTTCAGAAAACAAACACAACCACTCCAGAATTCCTATTCAACATTTGTAATGGAATAAAACTCCTAATAAAATGTTTTCCCCAAGAAGTAATAAATTCTGGAAACATGACTGTATTTACTTAGACCTTTTGTAATGAAAACGTTTTTCTCAGGCAGGAAAACTGCTCTTTATGGGAAAATTCAGTAAATACAATTATGCAACTGTTTTCCTGAGGCTTTTACAAACCTGTGCTGCTGCAAAAGCTCAGCAGACCAGTCCAGCAGTGTGTATGGAACTCAGAGAAAATATTTCTCAAGCATTGAAAACACATATGTACTTTTCTCTTTCTGTATCTCATTTATATAATTAAAAACTCCTTCAAACCCTCAGCAGAGATCTGAAAAAAACTGATTTATTTTTCACCAGGAGCGAGTTCAGGCCATAAATCTTCTGAAATGAAACATAACAAAGCTCTACTTGCAACTTCTTGAGAAATGCTTTTTCTTAAAAGCATTAAAAGTAAAAATGCCATGTTTATTTATTTACTTATTTGGGGGAAGGGAAATAAATGGATTTAAATTTATGATTTAATCTAGGAAAAATGTATTGAGTATCATTAGGATTGATTTTTTAAAAGTAGATGCTGACCACCTAAATGGTGTTGCTGCCTCTGGAATTAACAGGGAGCTCACACACACCCCAGAGCTGATGTGAGACCTTTCACTGCTGTGTGTTGGAGTCACATTCCAAGTTAAACACTCACCACTACATTTGAAATGGGTTTTTACCCCTTTTTACATCCCCTGGGGTGTTTCAGGAGGCTCAGAGGGCACAAACCATCCCAACCCACCTCGCAAGGATGCTCAGGCAGCTCTGCTGGGTCTCGGGGCAGCACCCAGCTTCACTCTGGGAAACGCCAAAATTTCCATGTTTTTGGGATAAGAAGAACCCTCCCAGTGCTCCCAGTGCTCCCAGTGCTCCCAGTGCTCCCAGTGCTCCCAGTGCTCCCAGTGCTGGGTTCCCTGCTGGGCCCTGGCCAGGGGTGCTGAGCAGCACCCACAGAGCTGACAGCTCTGCCCCAAGCCAGGCTTAGGACTGCTCTGCACTGCCAGCACTGTGCAAAGCAGCTTTGATCCCAAACTCTGGAGGAAATCCTGATTCTTGAGCTGATCCCAGGCCATCAGATATTGCTTCAAAGGCGGCAGAAAGCACCTCTCAAGGAAGCTCTGCCCCCTCCTCCTCCAGCACAGAACGGGTTTCAGAGGAATCAAAGCTCAACAATGGCATTTGCACAGCGAATAAAAGGAGCAGCCCCCCTAGCTGTCCTGGCAGCTCCAAAGGCTTGGCAGGATTTGTCACTGCATCCTGAGCTCCGGGTCCCAAAAGCAGGGGAACAAAGCTCAGGCAATCTGGGAAAGCATCAGCCCTGGCTAGCAGGACTCACAGGGTGGGGTTTGGAGGGGCTCTGAGGCTGTGACAGCCAAGGAACGACAATGGAGCCCCTCTACACTCCTAAATGGGGTGAAAAAAAACCCTCTCCCATCCCTCTGGGAGCTCTGGATGCAGCTGCTGTCACCTGTCCCATGGTTTCAATCCATTCAACCCCCCAAAACCATTTTAAATTAGGATAAACAACGTGGCAAATGACATCCCTGTAGGATGTGCTGTTTGTGTTTCCTCTGGTAAGTCTGTGCTTCACCACATCATAAAAAAAAATGAGGGGAAAGAGTTATTTGGGTTTTGTGGCTTTTGGATAGGTAAGTTTTAAAATATTACACAAACATGAAATCATTTTGTTTGGGTTTGCTAGTGCAAAACTGAAGCCAAATGAAGATAAATCAAGGGCAAATACTTTCTGGGGCAAAGATGGGCTGGAATGCTGATGCACTCTGCAACTCCTGTTAAAACTTCACCTCACAACATGGTTTCCATGTTTTATACCTCTACTAGCATCTCTGAAAGTTAATTATTTTCCTAACAATATTCAAAGAGGAAGATTCAGATCCTTAAGGCATTTTGCAATAAGTTGGGCAAAAAGTATCTGCATTACTTAAGGATGATGCTTTTACCTTGAAAACAAAATACCTTTATTTCTCTCTCAAATTACTAATTATCCAGGTGGTGACAATGCCAGATTAGAAAATTACCTCTAAATAAACTGGAAGATCCATCAGCTGAAGGAGTGTAATGTAAAAATTTTATAAAGTATACTCTAGATCATCTGCATTCACAAAGACAAGAGGCTCATTTCCTTCCTCCTAACTCTGTAATTTCTCATATTTCATTAAGCTTTTATCAGGAGACTTAAGTCTTATTCAATCTCAAATTAGTTTTAAGCTGAATATGAAGTACAAGTGCTGCTAATTTATGATATTCTATACACCCTTAATCCTACTGAAGGAATTACTGCATTTGCTTCTCACCTGGCCCAAAAAGGGCAAATGCCCAAGGAGAGCCTCAGGCTGGAGTCACCCAGGTGCAAAGCAACCAGGGCAACTCTCAGCATCAAACTGCAGATTTTTCCTGTCTCTAACACGTGATCACTCAGAGAATCCCAAAAGCCCTCACTGATTTTGAAAGATTATCACAAATCAGGTTTTAAATGTTAATATTTTTAATTAATACTCCAAGGAAGGGAGTGAATTTAATGGGCACAAGGGAGAAAACAGGCGTAATTTGGAAATGTATGAACCAGCGAAGCAGGAAAGCTAAAAAATTGTTCCAGACAAGAAGAAATGAATGAAGGAAAAATTTTTCTCCATCAGCCATGGCAAGGCCGTGAGGAGGCTCACAGGGAAAAACATGCTGAGAAAAAGGGAACCAGAGAGGCCTGGTCTGTCTCAGATCCCTGTAAACAGGGACTGTCCCCTCTCCTGAAGGGTTTCCTTCAATGCTGAATTAGCAGAGGAGAAATTCAAGGTCTTGTGGGTCAAGGTTCAGGGGTCCCCCTTCAAATCCACCCTGGTTTTGGCAGGCAGCACCCCCAGCATCACCCCCTCCAATTCCCTGGGTGCTGCAAAGCTGGAATTCAAGGTCAGGCTTGGCTGAGAGGGGGATATACCTCAGCAGAAGAAAGAAGCAACATCTGAGGTTCAAAATCTGCACTTGAATCAGTTCATTAATCCCACCGTGCAAATCAGAGCAGAGGGGAGGAGGGGAAGATGTGAGGAATTCACAGAGCCCAGGACAAAAATAGCATTATTAAACAATTCATCTCTTTTTTGGACATTTTCCCAATGACTTTTAAATCTCCCTAGGCTTATAGAGAAAGGAAAAAATAAAAGTTTACATCCTTTATGTGCAGGTTTTAGAAGACAACCTTGTGCAGTGGTGCTGTAGGGAAGGACTGCAGCTCTCCCACCCCCATGTCTGGGAGCTCAGCACCAGCTGACGCATCTTGCATGCAACCCCCCAAAAACAGGAGCACAGGTGATGCTCCAGCTAGTCCTGCAAAATAAAGGAAGAGAGAAATCCCACTCAGAAATAATCCCAGAGGGAGTGGGCGGGGGTGAGGATTATGGCAGCTTTAAACAAAAGTTAGAATGAAATGAAAGATTATGCAGTTCTTTTGTTCTTCAGGAGGAAAAGTGCTTGTGTAGCACTTTTCCCCAAACTTTGACAGCCCCAGCAGAGAATATGAGAAGTATATGCAATTTTTCTTCCATTAAAAAAACCTCTGCCATTAAACATTTGTTACCTGACAACCCAAAATTCAGTACCTGATTTTTGTAGTCCCACATTATCTCTGTGCTTGCCAAGTGTAAATTAACTTCTGTTTGTCTCTTTTACTGAAATACAGCTAGCCCTGCTTGCTCTTGTGTGATAAAATACAGTTATTCCTTAGAAAAACACACATAAAACAGAGCAGGGAAGGAATAAAGTGACTGGGATGTATGTTGGTATCTGGGCAAAGTGAGAGCACAACTTTTGCAAAAGAAGCTTTGCTGGAAAGATTAATTATTATTGGAATCAGTTTCAGATTCAGCAAGACAGGTTTTCATGGACATTCTGGCAAATCCCCTTAAATCTGGATTCCATAACTGTGGGAGAGATGGAAGGGGTGGCTGAAACAGGATAGGATGATAACGGGAACAGGAGCCAGCACCCAAATCAGATCTGTGCATAATCAGCTCAGGCAATTGAAGCCTGGGAAAGCTTTTAAAGGCTCATGTGATCCCAAATGGCTGAGGTGAAAATGTAAGTGCATATGTCCACAAAACACAGAGTTTATTTCTATAGCTACCTTGGAAATGCAGTGAGTTGGGCAGAGAACTGCAGAGGGCTGGTAATGGACTGGAGGGTTTTTTATTTGTAGATTTATAGGGATGGTCTTTTATTTATAGACCTGCTCTGGTTTCAATCCAATTCAAGCCATCAGCAGCTAAAAGCTGGGTATTTCCCTGTGGCCTGCAGGAGCTCTGCCCAAGGCTGGGGAGCTGCAGGAGCTCCACCAGGATCAGGAGCTGGTGGGGAGAGAACACAGGGTTCTGCTGCAGAAATTCCAGAAGAGGCAAGCCCAGTGGGACTGGGGCACAGCCTCCTCCAGAAACCATCTTCCTGGGAGAGGGGATGGTTTTGAACCCTGCCCATCCACCCCAGGTGCTTTGCCCTGCTGGGAATGAGACATTCCTGGAGTACCCAACATTGAGCTCAAGGTGCTGTTTGCACAGTTCAGTAAACACAGCCCTGAGGATGTGGTTTAACACAGGAATGGGTCAGTGGTGGCCTCGTCCTCTGGCCTGTCTGGCACTGCCACAGGCTGGAGCTGAGCTCCTTTTGAAGACCACAATCCTCCAGAGGTCATGGCTCATCCAAATCACTGCTTCAGACAGCTGAGAGCAAAGACATAAAAAACCAAAATTCAATCTGTACTTGACAAAAAAAAAAAAAAAAAAAAAAAAAAAAGAAAAAAAAAACTAAAAAAGAGAAAGAGAAAAAAAAAAAAAGGAGTTATCTGCTGATAATCAGGAGACAAATGATTGCAAATGAAAGCAATGAAGACAGACCCAAGCAAATGGCCCTGGATGGGAGGAGCAATGCATGAACACTGACTGCCCATTGCATGAATATGAAACACTGACTGCCCATTGCATGAATATGAAACACTGACTGCCCGTCAGCACCCCGGGAAGTGTTCCAAAGCCATGTCCATGTGGCACCTGGGACATGGTTTACTGGGGGAACAGCTGGCCTCAATGATCTTAGAGAGTTTTTCCAACCTTCGTGATTCTGTGAGGGGTTTAGGCCCCGAGGCCTGGGTTGGTCCAGTGCACCATAACTTGCCTTCCAGTGAGAGTGACGGAAGGATTGGGATCTAAGGTCACAGGAGGTGGCTGGAGGGGACACAGGAGGGCTGAGCAGACAACAACTCCTTTCCTAACACCAGCTCTGGAGCAACAATTGGCAATTGGTCCCATTCAGGGCTATTGATCCCATTTGGGGCAATTGGTTCCATTTGGGGCAATTGCTCCTATTCAAGGCAATTCCAGACCAAAAAAAGATTGTACCACCTGCTCAGACATCAAATATTGAATGGGGTGAGGAGGACTCGGATTCAGAGTGAAGAAATGTGAAAACTGGAGTGTGTGTTAGTGGGGAGAGGAAGGAAGGAAGGTGTAGGGTGGGTGCTTTGACGCCCCTCTGCAGACCCAGGGCTGCCACCCTGAGGTCCCACAATTTACAGTTTACAGCAGGATTTCTGACAGACTGAGAAAAAATGCTGCTGAGCATTGCAAAGGGAGTAAATCATCCTCCCTGCACTCAGCTCTCGTTTATTTTGAAGACACCAGCTCTTCCCCAGGCGTGGGGGAAGGACGAGGAAGGAGGCAGGGGCACAGGGAGGAGGCAGGGAAGGGGCACAGAGAGGTGACCAGACACCCAGACAGCTTTGGCTCCCTCAGAACAAACCCCTGCTTTGGGCAGAGCTGACCAGACTGTCTAGGCACTGTATATATAGGATGGGGCAGGAGTTTGCAATTACATTCCATGCCTGTGGTTTACATATAGCAGTGCTTTATGAGCCAGCACACATCAAGGCTGAGCCTTTCACTCAGCTTTTTCCAGGGAGTGGGGTTCTTATCTCCTCTTAGGAAACAAAAACTTGGACAAATTTGCTTTTCCAGGTTGAAGAAACCACAGAAATGTGAAGGCCATTTTTATAAATAACATCATGCTCTGAATTCCACTATTCCTTTTTGTTTTTATTCACGGTTCAGCTGCATGAAGTGTTTCTTATTGGAACAAATGTGCCTTTATTTTTTATTAAAAAAAAAAATAACCAAAGCAGATTTATAGCAATTCTTCCTATCAATAAACAGACTACTTGAAGCTCCTAACTCCCAGTTTTGTCCCAACCAGGCATGATGGTCACCTCATTTGTGGCCACATTTTGAATTAGAGTTGATTTATTAGAGGAGCTGAGCTGATCTCCCACCCTGCCTGATGCCCACAAGTGTCACCTCCTGCTCCTACTCCGAGGGCATGGAAGTTACAGCAGAAAAAACAGGATGGTTCATTAATAAGGCCTTTCTCAGTCCATGCCAATTGCAACTCGAATGTTCCTATTTTCAAAGGATACAAAACGTTTCCTAGCAAGGCTGGAAAGCCAAACTCGTGGTAATCCTTCAGAGTGGAAAAGATTTGCAGCTTGAATCAACAAGAAAAGGTGAGAATATTGCCTTCACTCCAGTAATGCTACCAACTCCAGTTGCATCCACCTCTGGGCAGAAAAAATGTTGCTTTCATATTACAAATAAAAAAAAAAATACAAATTGTAAACAGGAGACACAAGTGGAGATGGGCATTTCAGTCTTAAACTCATCACAACCTGGAGTTACAGCACCAGCTATCTTCAATTATTTGCATGGTTTTTAGTAACAATCTTTTCAAACAAAGCACATGGAAATCCATGATGTGTTACAGAGCTTCTGCATGCTACAGCTTTTCCAGGCAAACAGTTCAATTAATTTCAGCAGGGAAATAAATGGTAAATTCCAGCTTAAATGAAACTTACAGAGACCTTTCTGTGTAAGATGAAAAATGAAATACAAGTGAAAACACAGAAAACTGCTTGCAAGACCCAGACATTGGGGAAGATAACAGAGATGCCCAGGCAGCTTGGCCTGGTTTTTTAGCCACAAGCAGCAATTTAGGCAGAAAATTTGGACTGCCTGGCTTGAAACCCGCCAGGATGTGTGACTTGAGGCTGTTTGAGCACAGGGGCCAGCGTGTGTCAGCCCTTTGACACTTTATTGAGCCTGACACTTCATTGCTCTTTCTTAAAACACCGTGACATTTCCTAGTTCCACACCAGCAGAATTCAGCCAGACCCAAGCAAACCCCAGGGAGATGGCAGGGCTTTTAATTCACCCCAGAGGCCATGGGAAGAAGGATTTATCCTGTTGAAAACCAGAGTCAGTGCTGAGGAGTGGGCTGGCTGAGGCCACAGCTCTTTGCATAAAATGTAGACAAAAATAAAACTCTCCAGCAAACAGAAGCTGTGCTTTCATGTCATTTGTGCTCTTCTTCTGATGCAAGAAACCTGGAAAGCCAAGAAGTGAGCAAGTCAGTAATTTTCCCAGGCACAATGCATTTGAAATAGTTACAAGAGGGGTTTCCCATCCTTCAGCTTCCCTCACGTTTCACTGTGGAAAATAGGTGGAAACATTTTCACAATGGGAAATGGGTAAAGGATGCCTGGTGCTGCCAAAAAGTTGCTTAACGTGGGAACTTTCCTCCCTTCTTTGCTGAACAGCAAGCATGGACTTCAGAGGCTTCATGATGGCCCGTTTTGAGGGAAAGGACTGCAAGTACTGGAAGAAATGCAACAATTTTCCCAAGTATTTGCAGCCAAAAGAGCAGAAGTGAATGAGACTCCAGCAAAGGCCATTCAGACTTGTAGAGAAGGGAATTGTACACTGAGAACCTGTTCACAAAATCCTGTAGAGAGGAATGAAATCCTTCATTAAAGAACAATTCAACTTAGGTGTGCCATAAACTGGTACTCAGGTGAGTATCATACCAGAAAATAATGTTAAAAATCAACCAGAAAGGCCAGTAAAGCAGAAATATTATATTGGAAAAAACCCTACCAAAGGGTTCTGTAGCTTAAAATATGAAGTTAAAATTGAACCTTTGAAGACTGGGGAAAGGAGGTAGAGGTAAATTTAAAAGTATGGTTAATCCTCAAGAACCGTGGGATTTTTGCACAGGAATAGAAAAGCACAAATGAAACACCAGGGTACAATGTATCCACCATCAGATGAATATGGAAATAAAAAATAACTGATGAAATGTGTCAGATCTGCCAAAGGATTCAGGCTGGGGAAGATCCATATTGATGGATCCAGACATAAAGGAGCTGCAGTGCAGATGCCTCCATGCTGCAGGGGGAGGCTGCAATTTAATGCTTCCTTAATTATGATGCTCCCTGCAATTGTGCTTTTTGATAATCCCACCTCAAAGCAGGCCAAGCACAGTTTGATTCTCCCAGAGAAGAAAGCCTGGAGAGGACCCTGCCCACCACTGGTCATCTGTCCTGCAGGCAGGACCTTGGCTATTCCAGATTAAACACGGATGCCAGATCTTCTCATCCCAACAGTCCAGGAGAAAAAGGGAGCTGAGACAGTTTAAATGCTTTTCAAATAACACCTAATAATATCTTAGCTTCTTCAGAGTACCTTTTCAAAGCATGAAATGTCACCAATTTCAATTTTGTATAACAAAAAGCTGAGAACTAAGCTTCCTATTTCAGGCAGAATTATATCAGAGGGTAGAAAAGCTCTGATCTTACATGAAACACCATGAAAGGTGCACCAGAGCCAGATCCTAACAGGTGCACAGGAATTCCCAAGCCTCTGGCAGGAGGAAATGCATTTTGCATACCTGATGGCCATGGGGAGCTGAAGGCTGCAGCAGCTGGAGAAGTTGTGGCTCAGCCTTTTGAGAGACTCAGAAGGAGCTGGAACAATTAGAGCTCATCCTTTCTGGAAGGGGAAGCCAGCAGGTACCTCCTGCAGTGGTAGAGCCTGAAAATAAATTGGAAGGAGCTGACAAGAGCAGCTGTGGGGATAGAGGTGGTTTCTTAGAGAATTTTAGAATATGCAGAGCTCCTGGAAGGGAGCTGGAGACGTGCTGTGAATTGTTCTGTGCTGCTGGGAGGTTTTGTGCACAGCAAAGACAGTCTGGGGCTGTGAGAAACCTGCAGATGGGCTCAGTTGCACTCACCTTGCAGCCTGAGCAAGCCAAAGCCAAGCATTCCAGCTAGTTAATCCCTGAAATCCACCTCCTAAATGTCCCCCAGCACGCTCTGTCCCTCAGGCTGAAGTTGGCAGGGTGCTCCTGTCTTTATCGTGAACCCCAGCAAAGCCTTAAGATTAAAGAATCCTGGAATGGTTTGGGTTGGAAGGGACTCAAAGTGCCACCCCCTGCCATGGCAGGGACACCTCCCACTGTCCCAGGCTGCTCCAAGCCCTGTCCAACCTGGCCTGGGGCACTGCCAGGGATCCAGGGGCAGCCACAGCTGCTCTGGGCCTCACACCCTCCAAGTAAAGAAAAGCTTCAGCACTCCCAGACTGGGGAATCACCAAAATCTAAGGGTGAATGTGTCCATATGGACCTTAAAGCTCCAGGTCACCATAGATTTTTTGGCCAAAAGCCTGATGCAATAGGCTATTTTAAAATGTCAGATTTGAAGAGAAGGGAAATGATGAGCCAAGCAGTAAATCCCTAAAAGCCTGACTGCTGGGGAGAGAAGGATTTGGGCCATCCAGTGAGAATGGGCAGGGTGAGGAAGGAAAAGTGACACGGAGCAAAAATGAGAGTGAGCAGGGGGTGTGGATTATCAAAGGGACTGGGACCAGAGCAGGGGCTGTGTGGGATTGCCAGAGAGCCCACAGAAAGCAGCTGAGGACAGGAAAGCACAAGAACAACCAGGACAGGCCTTGCTGCTCTTCCAATTCGATACTTTCCCACCCAAACATATCAAAGATGCTCCAGAGGAGGCAAGGGGAGGGAAAGATCACACTTATATTACTTTTGGACAGATGGAGAACTACACTACCAAAAATCTGAAGTCCAAAAAGAACAAAAAGGCTGTGCACAACAAGCCTCAGGTGGAGGCACTAATGCCAGAGCCCCTGCAGCTGTGACCCTCCAGTGTCACCCCATCAGGATCAGGGCCACCTCTGTCCCCAGGGACACCAGCTCCAGGGGCAGCCTTTGGATAATGCTGAGTATCCCTTGGGAAGTGTTGGCACAAGCATCAGGAGCTGAGGCTCCTCAAGTCTCAGAGCTGCAGGTCTCCTCCACCAGGATCTCCAGTGGTTTGTGATAAATCACTTCTGATAGCGCTGGTTCTGCTCTCAGGCCACTTTAGTTCTGCAGAGCTGCTCCCGGGCTGTGCTGGGGCGTGGGGAGATTTCAGCATGTACAAATTCACACTAATTTGTCATCAGAATTACCCCGAGCTGCCAGCAAACAGCACGGCCTCAGAGAGCCCAGTTGTGAGAATTGTTTTAGCACAACATTGGGTGTTTTATGTGAGGTGCCAACTCCTTCTGCAATAAATCAGAGTTGCCCAGCACATGCCTCTCAGGAGGTATAAAATCACCTGAGAAAAAGTGTTCTGGCCACTTGCCTGCACTGTAATTCCTTCCAAGGGTACATCCCCCCATGTCAGACACGTGGGGTGAGGTGCTGACCCCTGAGAGGGGCCTCTGCAGAAAGGGCCAAGAGCAACACTCTTCCCTAGAGCTCAGAAATGGGATGAGCCAAACCTGTTAAATAACATGGAAAGACTCCCAGGGATTTTAATGGGTTTCATGCTATTCCACTGGATGCAAAGACCCTCTTTGTTCCTGAAAGGGTTGTCTGTCCTAGGGCAGCACACTGGGGGAATGCAGAAGCAGCAGCACAGGGAAATTAAATTCAATTAACCATTTCATTTTAGTATTGGCATTTACATAGTTCATTGATTACCTGGCTGTGCAGACTTCTTCAATTACTTAAAAGTATAAAATGCTCCCAATCCAGGGTGTTCTTTGCCAAGAGCAGCCCTGTGACAGCTGCAGTGCAGGAAGGAAGGGGGCAAAGAGGCCACTCCAGCAAGACCAGCACTTCACAGTTTATAGAAGGAAAATGTGGACAGAGGAGGAGCTGATTTATCCTCACTCTTGCAAATCCTATTTTTTAATTGTTCACTGGGACTATTCACATGACAACTCCCAGTGATAACAACACCCTGCCAGCTCCCCTGCCTCACTACATCTTTTTCTTCTGACCACATCACCTATAAGGTCAGCTCTTGTGAAATGATGCCCAGTAGAATCCTATATCCTCATCAAGGAGGTGATTTAAAACCAAAAGAGTTGGGATTTAGCAAGGTCCAGCCTTTGGGTTTTGTGGGAACATGTTGTCCTGAGTCATAACTCCCCTTTTGTTGAGAACAAAAAATATTTTAAAACTGTGCATCGTTAAAACTAGATCCATTGTCACATTAGTTTTTGTCAAAAAAAAAGAAAAAAAAGCCTGGTTTTAGCAGATGGTTCTTATAGTAGTCAGACTACCCTGTTATGAAAATAAAGTTTTGAAGAGTTTGGTTTTCCTTTCCGGTGCTTTTCTGCTGCCTAAGAAAAGAAACATCCGCTGAGTCCCAGCCTATTTACCCCTCCAGAATTATAAATATAATTTCAAAAGGTTTTACAATTGATTTTTGCCTTTTTCCCTTCTGAAATGTGTGTTATGTGCAGTAAATGCTTTAAGAAGAGAAAGCAATTCTTTCTTTTAATGCCCTCCTTTACAACCAAAGATATCACCCCAAGTTTCCTTTCCATCTCTAACCATACCTAAGAGAAGTGCAAAATGTTAATTAGAGGGGAAAAAAACCACCTTCTATTAGAAAGATTTAAAAACCAACTTCAAGTGACTGCACAGCACAAAGGTAGAAGTCATTTTTTTTGGTGCTTTTTTTTTTTAAATTTGTGCCCTGCAGCTCTCCCAGGACTCCTCAGGGATCTTTGCATCCCTCTGGCTCCTCCACCTCGTGGCTGCCAGAGCTGAGCACAGGCAGGACGTGGCCAGCAGGGCTGATAACACAGCAGAGGTGCATTCCAGGCCGTGCCAGCACACCTGGATGCTCAGCTGAGCAGCCTTTGTGGCGCAGCACAGCGTGAAATGGCCAATTTGTCCTCCCTGCCCACGCTGCAGCAAGGTGTGAAATCCTAAAGGGGAAAGGCAGCTCTCACATTTGCCTTTGGGATTTGCTGGTGAGCCAGGAGAGCAGCACTGCTGGAAAATCTCTGCTTGGGCAGCCTGAATCACAGAATCACAGGATGGTTTGAGTTGGAAGGGACTCAAAGATCTTCTTCCACTCCCTGCCATGGACACCTTCCACTATCCCAGGTGGCTCCAAGCCCTGTCCAGCCTGGCCTTGGGCACTGCCAGGGATCCAGGGGCAGCCACAGCTGCTCTGGGCACCCTGTGCCAGCGCCTGCCCACCCTCCCAGGGAACAATTCCATCCCAAAATCCCATCCAACCCTGCCCTCTGGCACTTTGAATCCGTTCTCCCTTGTCCTGTCACTCCATCCCCTGTCCAGAAATCCCTGACAATGAAAGGCAGTGACAATTGTCCATGGAGTTTAGCAAGGTTCATCCAAGGTACAGAATTGCCTCAACTTCATGAGATTTTCTCCCAGCCCCACACTGATCCTGCCCTCATGGATTTCTCCCTTCCATCTAAGCTAATTTTCTTATCCTTTATACTTTATTCTCTGTGGGAAGGCATCAAGGCCCATAAAGCAACTTTTTTGTTGATTTGTGGGAGATAAGGACACCACAGGGTTGTGGTGGGGATCCTGGGAAATTGGGAAGAGCAGGAGAGCAGCATGGACAAGCTTTCTTCCTTCCCATGGTGGTCTCTGAAGGGCAGCCCAAGGAAAAAACCTGGCAGAATTTTCAGGCCGGGCAGGAAAATGTGAGATCCATGCTCCAGCCATAAATTGAATTCCAAGCATTAAAGCAAATGGAAGTGGCATTTTGTAAGATGTGAAGTCCCAATTCAGAAGCGGGAATGAAAATTACTGTGGGTGTTTCAAGGGATGTTTGCAGAAATTGTTATGGAAAAATCTCACATGTGGTTGGAATTACCCAGGGAATGGTTTTTTACTAACAAAATAAAATCCAAATCCAATTTCTACTAAGAAAATAAAGTCCAGGGTGGGGTGGAAATTGTTTTGTTGCAAGAACAGTGACCAAGATTTAGAATTTGCTGCCTTTTCACAACTGCAGTTGCATGGAGCTGCCACAAAACATCTTTTCTTGTTTTTTGGGGAGGCTCTGGGCAAAGAGCAGGATTGACCTTTCCCAGCAGCTTCCAAGGAAGGTGGCTCTGGGAAGGTTACAGAGAGTTTATTCTTCGATTACAGTGGCTCTGCAGGGCTCTGATGTGTGTTTCAGTGGAGCTATTCAGAGCTACACTTGTAACACAATCCCACCCATTTGGAGGGGATAAATGCACGTTTTGAAGTTATTTTAGGTAAAAAGAAACAGACTGGACTGCCTTAAATAACTGCTGACCTGCAATTATGAGCTAAGAGCTGCTGCATACAATGTAAAGAAAACCTCAGGATGACAGGAATGGAAAACATACCTTTAAACTGAGGCACAGACACATTTCTTGGAGCACACGTCCTCTCAGGCACAGCTCCTGCATGCCATGGATGCATTTGCTCTGCTGCTGGAGCGTATAAAGTGCTTTTCTGAGCAGATGTAAAGATGGAATCTGCTACTCACTCATTGCCAGGCTGCAAGGGCAGCCTGATCACAGCATTTCTTGGTCCATAAAAGCTGGAGTGGAGGCACGATGCTGGCAGATGTAAGTGGGAGTGGGTCTGGCTTTGCTGCCCTTCCTGCTGGCACAGCCCCAGAGTGGCTCTGCAGGGCACCCCCAGGGAAGGATCACTGCTCCACCACCCACCCAAATCTGGGATGGAAGGGAAAGGGAACAAGTCCAGAGGAGGCCACCAGGTTGATCAGAGGGATGGAGAACCTCTCCCATGAGGAAAGGCTGGGAGAATTGGCGTTGTTCAGCCTGGAGGAGAATTTGTCACCTTGGCTTGAGAGTGGTAAAATCAAGGGTTTCCAGTACCTGGAGGAGCTGGCAAGAAAGAATGGACAAGGGCCTGCAGTGACAGGACAAGGGGGAATGGATTCAAACAGCCAGAGGGCAGGGTTGGATGGGATTTTGGGATGGAATTGTTCCCTGGGAGGGTGGGCAGGCCCTGGCACAGGGTGCCCAGAGCAGCTGTGGCTGCCCCTGCATCCCTGGCAGTGCCCAAGGCCAGGTTGGACATTGGGGCTTGTCCCTGGCAATGGCAGGGGGTTGGAACTGGATGATCTTTAAACTCCCTTCTAACCCAAACCATTCCATGATTCTACAATCCAAGGAAGCCCAAATACAAAAGCAGTGGAGTGATCTGGATTAGATTCAGCAGAACATAACAGGGTTTAAAGAAAAAGGGGATTGCAATCATTTATTTGATCACTAACAAGATTACCTGAAGAACTGGAGAACAGTTATAAACACATCAATCAAAAATGTAGAAAAATGCAAAAATTTAGGAACAAAACTTTTTGAGGGACTATTTGCAAATGGCATTTCGTGGATTAAATAAATTGTGCCTCAGTGACCATGAAGGGGCACCAAACTTCAGCCAGGTATTCAAGGACAGCACATGTTTCTGAAGCAGTTCCTACAATTCACAACAGCCTGAGTCTCTTCCCACTGAAATCCCAGGGCAGGCCTAGGACTCGCTAATGGTTTATTATTTATTGGTTTATGTTTCATTAACTGAAATATTCTGAGCATTGCACAGGGTTGGCAAACATAATAAAACTAGCATCAGTTTCTCATTCTGCCACTGAGCTGGTAATGGATTTGGCATAAATAATTAAAACTTTTTGGCTTGTTTCTCTATACTGAAAGTAAAAGTTTTTTTTTTAAATAAAATGTTTTGATATCTAACAGTAAATACACTACATTAAAAGTAAATATTTTATCACCATATTGTCATACCAGATAGTCTGTCCCATTTACATGCTACAAATGTTATACAGGGGAGTGATAACAACCTCAATAAAACCACGAAAAGTTGATCCATAAGTACTGTGAGATACTTGAGCACTAAAATAACAGATTTTTTTTTGGAATAGCTGACCTTTCTGCTAGTACAGGTAAAAAAAAAAAAAAAAAAAGAAGAGGAAGAAGAAAAACAAAGCTTTAAATCTTATAAAATGGTAATTGTGCATAGAGAACAAATGAGGCCTTGCAGCTTTAGCAGTTAACCATGACTGAGCTGGACATGTGTGTTTTTCATTACTGGCAAACACATTGTTAAACACGAGCAGACCCAGATGTACACGTGCTTTACATTACATCTGCACAGGGGAACTCTTCCCACAGCCAGCACCACTTTCCAAACCCCAAATGATGGCTGTTCTAAGGAGCCCTTGCTTGGAGCACTCCTGTTGTGTTGTATGGAACATGCATTAAAAATTCAGGATCAAACAGTGCTGGTTCTTCATTTGTGATCACAGAACTCTGGGCAAGCCCAGCCAGGCACAACCTTGCACTGCAATCCCATAAACCCACATGATGGAAATTAGGCAGCCCCAAGGATAAATGCCTGTTCTGGCTGGCCAAAAAAAAAGGGTAAATTGATTTTAAATAGTACAACAGTAATTAGCAAGGCTAACAAGGATTTCCATGTGGGATATCACTCAGCACAAGAAAGCATTACGTGGATGGGAGGGGAAAAAAGGACAGGGGAACTCTGCTCACTCAGGACCACCATCCATGGTGGGAGTGGGATACAAACCAGAGAGGAGGGTTCAGGAGTTAATAGCACATGAAAGAGATGGGGATCCAGGGCAGAGAAACATTTGAGGAGATTTTGCTGCTGTTAAAGCTGATGGTCAACTCCACTGATGTTATCCACAGAGGTGGCAGATGCCCCATCCCTGGAAATGTCCAAGACAAGGCTGGATGGAGCTCTGAGCAACCTGGTCTAGTGGAAGGTGTCCCTGCCCATGGCAGAGGGTGGAATGAGATGATGTTTAAGTTCCCTTCCATCCCAAACCATGCTGTGATTTTATCATTTTATGTTTGGCCCTTTCAAGGTCAGGCCAGACTTGGAATCAAATGTAATTGGAGCCACCAGAACATCTGCTATGGGGTATGTCCAGACCATCCTGGAACAAGAAATACCTGAATTGTGTGAGAAAACTGATTCTCACAAAATCTTCAGGCAAAAATTGCCAATAAACTTAGCTAAGCATGACAGCTAGAGCTCAGATGAGAGAGCCAGGGCCTCTCTGCATCACCTGGCAACCTTCCACTGGAGTAAATGGAGTTCTGCTGATCTGGCTCCATACCTGGGCAGCGTTGCCAACAGACAAGCTGATGTGACATATCAGTGTTAGAAAGGAGGGGGGAGTGTGCAAATCTGTTAGACACTATAAAAAATTGCGGGTTTGGTGTTTCTCGACCTTGTAAAATTCATGAGGTAATTCAAAGAGAATCACAGCCCATGTTTATGAGTGACCCAACAGATCCTTTCCTGGCCAAAGTGCTCAGCCAGGACATCTCATGTGGAAAGAGCTCTCAGGTGCTCCCTGGCTTCTAGAGGGCAATTTCTGCTCTATGCTGCTAAAAATTCCCACTTGGGCAACAAGGTAGACTGAAGAGTGACACAGTGTGCTGGATTTTGCTGCCTCCCCAGAGCACAGAGAAATGCAGGAAAAAAACCCTTAAATTCTGGTGGACTAAAATTTTCCCACATTCCTCCAGTCTTTTCTGCTGGGTTTAGGTTTCAAATGGGGATGAAGCACAGGTAAATTCTGGGCAAAGGGACTGAAGTTCATCTGCACCTGGACATCAGGGCTCAGTCCTGACAGTACTGCATGGAATCCTAAAATGATCTGGTTTGGAATGGACCTTAAATCTCATCCCATTCCAACCCTTGCCACAGGCAGAGACACCTTCCACTATCCCAGGTTGCTCCAAACCCCTTCACCCTGGCATTGGATCTACACCTCATCCCCTTGACTTGATCACTGCTTCTGCTGGAAAATCAGAGCTGAGTCCTGAGCAGCTCATCGTGGCAGCCTGATGAAATCAAGAAAAAATGTAGCTCTTGTTTATTGAAGAAGCAAAGCTGCTTCCATAAATAGGAAGGAGACACAAAAGTGAAACAAAGATGAAATAGCACTCTGAGGGAGGCATTTCAATCATTTTAGAAGGATTTCAGTGCAAAATGGCAAGAGAACAAGAGATTCCTTCTCTAAAAAGACAAATCTCATGTTTTTAGTATTCTCAAAACACTTCAAATCTCACTGGAGAAAGAATTATTTGGGGCAACCTCAGCTTTAAGCTAGGAGCCAGCCTCCCTTCTGTGGGTATGGAATGGTTCCCAAATGAATTATATTTTAAAATAGGGGAGGGGGGGGGGAATGACACCCAAATTTCTGGGACAAGAATTTATCTTAGAAGCTGCTCCCAGCACTCTGTGGCTGTAGAGCACCAATGCTCAGCCACACCTGAGTGACACCGGGCCGTGGTGACTGTCACTGCCAGGTGACATCAGCTTCTCCAGCTGGATCAGGTGAGATCAGGAGCAGAGAGGGAAGGGAACAATCAGCTGCCATCTGGGCTGGGAGGTTCCTCCCCAACACCTGCAGCTGAGGCTGCACCTGCTCTGCTGGAGCTGCTCCTGCAGAGCTCTCAGGGAGCCTTCAAATGACCTGTCAGGCCTCTCCTTTCTCCTCGTGGGATGATTAAAAACAAAACACAAAGCAAAACAACAACAACAAAAAGACAAAAAAAAATATATATATAAAATCCCAGAACACAACCAAGCAGAAAAAACCAAATGCTAAAAATACTGAACTTGGCTCCCATCTGACATCAGCCTCCCACACAATCCTGGGAGGTCGCTCAGCCTGCACAGCCCTCTTTGCTTTGATTAGCCAAGATACAATTTCCTTAATTTTGTTACGAGCATTTACAACAGTGATGGAAAGTAAAGCTGGCCCAAGACCATGGAGATGCAAGTAACTTTCTCCTGCTTTTCCATGGCTCCCTTTTCTCCCTCCCTTTCTCACCAGCACCTTGCACAATCCTGACAGTAAAACCAGAGCATCTGTTGTAGGCACATCTTTGCTGCAGTTTGCTCAGTGAAACACAGGAATGCTTTCATGCCTGTCCAAGCTCACTGGTGTTAAATAAAAGGAAGGGCTGGATTTTCGGTACCCAGAAATGCTTGCAAGAAAAATCACATCAGCAGAGCAGTACAGACGAGAACTCCCAGTTTATGTGAGCAGAGCCATGCTGATGTAT
Organism: Vidua macroura; assembly: GCF_024509145.1. NCBI lineage: Eukaryota > Metazoa > Chordata > Aves > Passeriformes > Viduidae > Vidua > Vidua macroura. The sequence goes on along the minus strand of NC_071578.1, from coordinate 3,830,127 downwards.
GTCAGGGACTTGATCTCCTCTCCAGGCTGCAGAAATCAGCTCCTTGGCATCCAGGAAATTTCTGGGATGAAATGCATCACAGCTCCTTAGTTACAAAAGGTTAAATTTCATCAAGAGCATTGTTGGAGGTCTCAATTTAATATAATTTGCAAGTGTTCCAATGAAACCCTCAGCCTTGGGCAAAACTTGCTCATAATCCCATGTCATAGATTAGTTTCAGCAAGCCCCAAATGGCAAACTGTCCCACTCCCTTGGTAACTCAGGCATCTACTCTCCTCTGCTGGCTCTGAAATAACAATGGATGAATCCTTAGGCTTGCCAAATGCACTTTAAACTCATGAAATAACAGCTTTATGTCACAAATAGGCTTTTTGGAAAAGCAGGACTCAATAGTCTGACAAAAATGGAAGAGAATTGCAGCATATCTAGAGAAATTTCAGCTTAGTAACAAAATTTGAATCTAACTTCCCTTTTTGAAGGTTTTGGAATGAGAGTTTTTGCTGAGGCATGGCCTAGCTAGAGAACTGATTGTGAACTTCAGACTAAGGGGGACAAAAAAAAAGAAACAATTATTAATCTGACTCTCAAAAGTCAAGGCTTCAACACCCACATGCACTGCTGGCATTTCCCAGCCTTCAAGGAGGAACGCTCCTTAATGGCTCGCCAAGGTCTGGGCAAGGAGCCTGGGCTGTGAATGCAGTCTGTGCCCTATTCCTGTGGAGGATCCATCATCCCCACAGGCACCAGAAACAGCCCCAAAGGCTGAGGGAAGTGAAGGGAATTCCACCACCCCATTTGCTGCCATTAGGCAAATGCATCACAGCGGCTCCATCCCTGCCTGGCTCCCAAGTGACAAGGGGTTTATTGCTCCTCCAGGCTCCATCCACAGCCATTACTGCAGCAAAATAAAAAGTAATCACATTTACACGGGATTTTCAGCCGTCAGTAAGAAACCCTTCAGTCTTCGCCGCCAGACATCGGCTTCCTCCCAGTCTGCCATCCCACCCTGCAGCCCGCAGCTGACTGGTACATCCTGCCCTTTGTCTGCAGCCATTCACTGAAAACTTCAAAGAAATCCTTCTTAAAAGCTCCTCCTGGCCCGTCCTGCCCCGCTGCTCTCCCGCGGGGGGGCACAGGATAGCAGCAATTGAAGTTTCCTTCCTCTGTGCTGTGTTGCTGGTCACCTCGGCAGCATCAATTTTAGCCTGGAGAAAAGGAGACTTAGGAGTGACCTTATCACTCTAAAACTCCCTGAAAAGTGGCTGTGGCCAGGTGGGGTTGGGCTCTTTCTCCAGGAACTGACAGAACCAGAGCACACAGCCTCAAGGGAAATACAGGTTGGATATCAGGAAAACGTTTTTTACAGAAAGGTGATAAAGTTCTGGAATGGCTGCCCAGGGAGGTGGTGCAGTCACCATCCCTGGGTGTGTTTAACAAAGCCTGGATGTGGCACTGGGTGCCAGGGTTGAGCTGAGGGGTTGGGGCTGGGTTGGACTCGATGACCTTGAAGGTCTCTTCCAACCCAGAAATTCTGTGATTCTGTGAATTCTGTGAATTCTGTGATTCTGTGAATTCCATGAATCACCAGTTTGGATACCACGAGGCTCTGGACCAGCACAACAGCACAGGTGAAGGACTTGTGGCTTCTGCCAGCGGTGCAAATATTGCAGAAGGAATTACAGCGGCTCTTCAGATGCTGAAAGCATTTCCAGACTCCTCCCTCAGAGCAGGGCTATGAATGGCTGTGCATGGTTAGGCTAATGGTTGGGGAAAATCCAATACCTGCTCAAGTCCTCTCTTAGGGAGAGGGGAACAGCGTTGTCTACAAGCTCTGTGCTGTGTTGGCACTGTTGGAATCCAAAATGCAAAGAACTCTCAGAACTTTAAGCCTGTAAACCAAAGCTCAGAATTAAACACAAGATTTAATCTGGAATCTTAATCTGAAAACCTAGAAAAAGCTTCCAAACTTAGGTGCTAAAAGCAAAAATATAAATTTATAATTTAAAACAAAACCACTTTAAACTAAATTTTAAAAAATTAAAGTTTAAAATATATAAAATATTAAAGTAACTACAAAAATAAACAAAAAATTAAAATACAGTACTATAAATTTATATATCATAACATAATTAATTTTAAAAACTTACACTATAATGTAAATCCATAAAACAAAATATTTTAAAATTAAATCAAAAATATAAATATCCTTATTAACAATATTTTATTAATCAATAACTCCTTAAAAAATCTTATAACTAAAAATCTTAGAACCTTCTAAACCATACTATAACAATATAAACTGAACTCACCCCTACTATCTATATAAAAAAAATTTAAAAAAAAATCACATCATCTAAAAACTCAAAAATCCCATCTCAAATTCCTTCAAAAATCCACCAGAAATAAGATATCACAAGGCACGACTTGGACTGCACCCATGCATTGCTTCTACTCTTTCCATTCCCCTCCTTGTGCAGACCTCCTCATCGGGAGAACCAAACCAAAAGGATTTATAAACCCCAATTCTTGATAAACACTGTACTGCAACAAATGAGATTTGGGGCCGTTTAGCAGGTTTCACTGATTTTTTTTAATGGGATTTCATGGGATTGGAAATGCTTCCCTCCCCCTCCCTTTTACCTGTGGCCCTCCCCAGCTCCCTGCAGGGGTGGTCACTGCCCCGTGTCCCCTCTGTCCCCGTGGGAGAGGCTGGGGCTGCACACTCTGCTCCCCCGGCTGTTTTCTCAAGTGCTGAATGAGCTCTTTCACAAACAGCCTTGTCGTGTCTCTGACCTTTTCATGCACTACACCAACAGGCCTCGTGTTCTCTAAACCCTGCAGAAGATCGGGCAATAAAATCTTATTTTCTCAGGAAATGGTATCACTTGCGTATCTTAATGAAAACGCTGTGGTTTGTTGTTTTACACGGTGCTGCAAGCACCCAGATCAAAGAATTAACACAAGATTCAAGATCAGATCTAGCTCTGCAAGCAAGCCCTGTAGTCTTTGTCTTTGATATGCAAACAAAGAATCATTAAATAAATTTGATAGTATCAAGCTAATAAGAGGCTTCAAATGCAGATTGAGCAGCCACTAGCTAGCTGGAGACAAGCATTTTGATAAAGCATTACTAAAAATACAAATAAATTCCAACTCAGAACTTTGGCATTCATTCAAACACAGATCAGAAAGCCTCAGCAGTTGTGTGAGTCAGTATTTTGTCTCCAGACATGTTACTTTAGGAACACGTGGGGGTTAGGGTGAAGCTGATGACATTATTTTCATAACAGCAACAAGTTTTGTTGTTGCAGAACTATCATTATTTGTGGGTGGGCAGAGCTCAACTCCACAGACTTCATCTTAAACAGAGGAAAAGGTTTGAGACAAGTGTGCACAACTTTCCTGTTTGTAACCTCTTGGCCTCTTGGAGGATACCTGTAGAATACCACGAGCTCAGCTGATGTAGATACTTAGAAAAGAGGATTTATTGTAGGGAAAATTAAAATATAATTCCTGCTCAGTGGCTGCAGTGTGTCAGAACAAAAAGGATGTTTCTCTATCAGTGAGTGAACAAAAGCTGCTTTGAGCTCCAAGTTATTTCTGCATTTCCACTTTGGAATATTACCATTGGCCGTGGATGAAAGCAAGATTGCTGGAGTACTCCTACAAATAACTAATTGCAGCCTGCTGGTGCCAGGGATGCCTTCTCCTGTACACCTCCCATCCAAAACACCTGGAGCAGGTCACAGGGACCCACAGAGCTGTCCCCAAGTGTCCCCATCATCACCCACAAGTAGAGTTTGCACCCCAAAAGTAGAAACCCCCAGAGTTTAAAACCTTCTCCCACTTTGGAGTTTGCAACCCCTCCAGGCAGAGGAGTTCCCAAAACAGCCGGCAGCTCTCTGGATTTGGGATCTCCTGATTCCAGAGGCAGAGATGAACCTTCCCCCCAGGCTGGTACCAGCCAAGGGATGTGCCAGGCTCTCCTTGCATTTATTCAGCATCCCAGGAGCTCTGCCCAGGAAGCTGCAGGTACAAGGATTAGTGGATTAAAGAGCAATAGGGGCACCTTAAACCCACTCAAAATAGGATTTTTCCAGGGCATTTACAACAAATCAGAAGAGTTTTATATTAAGTCTCCGGAATAAAAGAGGGTTCAGATACTGCAGCCACACAGGCTGGCATGCAGTTGAGGCTGTAATCTATGGAAGTTATTATTTTTAAAGGCACAAACGAGCTTTTACTGTTTCAAAAGGGAGATATGGAGAAGAGGGAGACTGTCACCACGATCTGGTAACCCATTCTGCGGTGAGATTTTTATACACAAAAGCCCCCAGAGCTCAGAGAATGATTTACAAGAGATCTGTACCTGCCTCTGTGGCTGGACCTTGCACAAAACAGAGCAGAAAAGGCGAGTTCATCCCAGGCCAGGGGCCACAGAGCACCCAGCAATTCCCCCAGCCCGAGGCAGGGAGAGGCTGGGGTGGGACAAACTTCGAGGACACACAGAAGCAAAGTGCTATTTCAGAAAATCACACCCTCTCCAGCCTCCCTCCCATCCAGAGCTATTTTCCCTGGGAAGACTGAGGTAACACTATTTCTTTTTAACACAGCTCTTTATGGACTGCAGTACTTAGGAGCCTCAATTGCTCCTTCTGAACAGCTGGAGAGAAAACACACATTGGCTCAGGAATAATTCTGAGTGGCCCAGGAGCAGCAGGCAAAACCCAGGGCTTTGCCACCAGTTTGTGTTTAACGAGCTTTAGAAAAACATCAGCGGCAGGACCCAGGTAGATAATTCATCAAACTCAATCCAGCCAAATATACATTCACCCTCTTAGTGCAACACATTATGGGAGAGGCTGCACACTCCTTTTAATGGCCATATCATCACCAGCCCAGAATTAATGTTCATGCCAGCAGCATTAATTACCCTCACTTTGATTTCTCTCAGGGATAAGGCCTCAGCAGCACTGAAGCCCTGCAGTCCCTCCTTAGAGCACACTTTTCTCAAGCCCAGGAAAAACTGTGATAATCAATATTGATTGATCGCTGCGCTCAGTCCCGCTGCTGCTTCTAAATCACAAAAAGCACTTCATCAGATAATGCATCTGTTTAAATTTAACAAAGAAGAGGCAGTTACACATCAGCTTCAGGGGCCTGACATGCAAGAGTGCACTGACAACTCCTAAAATAGATGGAAATAATTAAATGCCTGAAAAACACAATGCAAACAGGAGTGCTGACACAGATTTGACATTGCTGGCTGAACAGCAGGCTGGGGAGCAGGGATTAAACTCCCTTCAAACAGCTGGACTTGTGCCTGCCCCACCATCCATGGCCCTGAGCCAGCTCACAGCTGTAGGTGTGATGCCTCAGGTTTTGGCTTTTCTATTTTTCAGATTCTGTGCTTTAGTGTGCACTTCTGAGGTTCATATTAGGGGATGGTGAGCTCTCTGCACAGAGCAGGGAGACAAAACAATTCCTGCTCCAGCTGGGCACCAAGGACAAATGATCCAAATCTCACCCCAAGAGCACAAACACCGTGGGCAGGAGAGAGAAACACAAGCAGGATGGGAGTGCCTGGGCTAAAGCTGGAATGGGACAATGAACTGCAAGGTGCAAATGGAGCAGAGCTGATCCCAGTGAGAGCCCCCGGGAGCGCTCGTGCATTTTGGGACCATTTTGGTTCCTCTTGGGTGCAGCCCTGGCTGGGCTCTGGTGCTGCCCAAGGTGGATCCATTGAGGCCTTTTAATAAGTCCCTGCTTTATTCTGTGACTCTGCCCAGCCTCTGCTCCAGGGCAGCCTGCACAAGGCATCAGGTGCAGGGGTGTGGTTGGGCTTCTGGAGGAAGAGGCAGCAGATTTTGTCTTCTTGAGCTGTTAATTAGCACAGGGGTGATGTGGGTTTCAAATCCCTTTCTACCTGAGACATGGCATGAATCCCTCATTCCCCACCTCCCACGGAAGGTCCCTAAACAAATGAACCTCAGGGATGAGACAAGCCCAGGAGTTTGGATAAATACTTCAGGAGGAACAAGTGGGAGCACACCAGCTCCTGAATCCCACCTGGATTTCAGGCTCACGCTTATCTGTTCAATAGTGATAAAGCTCAGCAATAGAAAATCAGACATAAAGCAGAATTTCATTATAGAAAGGAAGGCAACCACAGGTGGGTGGGACAGGAACTGAGGATGGCAGAACCCACAGTCATGTCCTTGTGGGCACCAGACCTCAGGTGTCAGTGACACCTCAAAAATAAAATCTAAGTTCCCCAGGCATGCACAAACTTGCAAATGTCTTGCACTTAGAGTAAAATATTTATTTATTTTTATTTTCATTGAAAACCAGCCCGAGAAACCTACCTAACCTTTGAAAATTATGGGAAAGCTTGTTCTACACAGACATAGAGTTTGTGTTGTCAGGCTGTTTTGAGAAAAAAAAAATCCAAAATTATCCCTGAAGGCCATTTTCCAGTAATGTTACCCTAAAATCTGACATTCTGTATAATCAGGATGGTGGTCAAGTGTGCTGAAAAGAGGAGTTCAATTTTATAGCACCCATGTGCAATATGGGCTCATCAAAAAGTATTAAATCATATTTTGCACAGAAAAATAAATAGAGTTCCTAAAATCCATGCAAGGCCACTCTTGAAAAGTGTTTTATTAACAAAATCTAAAATGGGTTAAAAGATTAAAAAAAAAAATAAGCCTGCCTATTTTCCCTTGGCTGTTTCCTCTAGATTAGATTGTAACTTTGGAAAGATAAATGGCACTTACTTCATCAGGGAACAAGCATTTTCTGTGGCTCAGCTGGGCTGCATCCATAGATCTTCCCTGAAATCTGTGGAGCCCCTCAGCCCCCAGTCCTGGGAGCTGCACCTTCAAGGGCATAAACTTGACACCACATAAATATGATGTGCTTTTCTTACACTTTGTAGCTCAGAATTGATTCATTCTCGAGCACAGTTTCGGGGCTGAGTGGAACATAACTCATCTCCAGCTGGCATTTTCTCTGTGAATAACACACCAAGCATCCCTTCATCCAGGGATGAAGCCTACAAGAAAATAACAACACATTTTTCCTGCTCACATCACCACAACCCTTCTTGAGATTTGCCCTCAAACTTTTTTCATTCCAGAAAAAGTAGATTTTACCAATTCCTTACCCTTCTTCTTTTCTCAGTTTTGTTTTCACCAGCAGTTCTAACCGTAATCCAAGAATACAATTTTTGATCATCTAAAACAAAGGTCACTTGCTACCAGCCTCTGAAAGAACAGGTAAATCTTTTGATATTTCTTAATAACTGGTTGTACAGTTAAAATCTGAAACTAGAAATTTATTGTTTGTCAACTGGTCACCCTGGTTGGCTTAAAAAATTAATAATAATCATTATTTACAACATAAAGTAGAATTCAGGTTACCCTGGAAGCAGGTAATTTCCATAAACACCAGCAAGATGTCAGTGGGATGACACAACATTGCCAGGGAATTTATTCCTTTAATAGCTTTCAAATCACATCCGTGGGCTCCAATAACATTCCACAACAGCATCTCCACACAGAGGGTTTGCTACACCTCCCTGGTCTTCCACATTTGTCAGCATCTAATTGATACTGGAATTTAGCCTTTCCAAAAGCCGTGTCACCTCCTTGGGGAATACACCTGCAAGAGTTCCTCAGAGCTCAGGTGTGTCCTGAAGAGCACATTCTGCTGGAAGCTGTTCTTGGATAAGTGTTGATATTTCTCCACCAAGTGTCCCTATTTCACATTAAACCAGACTTCAGTAACTCTGGGGTTTAATATGTTGTTTTCCAAGTGATGCTCATTAAAACATTTAGGTTCAGGTTTCTTATATTCACCATATTCCTAAAGGATTGTTCTGTGTCCACACAGCTCCTGGAATTGCTTTCCTCAGATTCTTGTCTCATTTTCTCAGCTGATGTCTTCTAAATCCCCACAAATCCCCCACTCCAGTGTGGGCTACCACAGCTGGCAATATGGATTTGCTGCAGGCTGTGAAGTCCTCCCCCCACACCTTGTCCAGGATGTTTTACTGCCCTGTGTCAAGTGGGTCCCCTCACTGTGACTGAGCTGCTCACACAGAGGTATGGGAATTCCTAGATTAACTCAGTCCTAACCACTTCTTAGAAATGTTGCTTTTTATTTTGTGCCACTTATGTGATGAGCAGAAGTTCGTTCAGGAGGGATCCTGGCCCTGAGTGTTCTCCAAGGAGCAGTGGGATAACTGTGATCCCTCACAGACTTCACAAAAGGGACTCTCCAGGAAGTTGTCTGCAACTTCTTTTCCCATCCCTTTTCCCTCCTACTCCTCCATTTTCTCTGGAAAAACTTCCTCTTTTACCAAGGAATTTCTCCCTGGTCTTTCAGAGATTTCTTGGGAGAGAGTGCCACCTCAACAAGCCCTAAAATAAGAGTTGCCTCCTCCACCTTCAGGGATGATGGAAACTCTAAACACACTGTCAAACAGCAAAGGTCAGCCTGCTTTTAAAAATGTTGTTTTTAATGCCTTAAATGAGGTATGAATTGTAGAAGTTCATCTACAGATGCACAATCAAGTCCCTACTCTATAGCTACCTATATTATAAAGGTCAAAGCCTGCAGAATATTTTTTTTTTTTTTGCTGTTTGGCTTTGCTTCCTCCTAAGGGATCAATAAAGTAACTCATATTTCCTTTCTATTTTAACTGTGTTGTTGAGAGTATCTTCTCCTAGGCAGTGAACTGCTGGCACTACCTTTTTTATTGCCTATAACCTTTAAAAGAATAGATAATTCAAACACCACCTCGAAAACAAGTGGTAATAAAATGCAACACCAGAAAAACAGCACAGAGTAAAACTTCAGCAGAGTGTCCTCTATCAAGACTCTTCAGGAACTTTCTTTTTCTCTCTCCACACCAGTAGGTTCAGAATGAGAACATCCTGTCCCAAACCATGACTGGTTTTGGGATCACCACCACAGGACTTTGGTGACACCAGCTCAGTGCGCAGTGGATTAAGCCTTTTTCTGACCTAGAGATGGGGTAACTGAGAGGTGTTTTAAACACTTTTATTCCATTTTCAGTCTCATGTGAAGGGTGAGACAATAGAGATGTTATAATTCACACCATCACAATCAAAAGCTAATTATTTCTTAATTACAATACATTATAAGCGTTTCTTTGTCTATCAGCTTTTGCCACACCATGCTGTAAATGCCTTAAAGCCAATCATCTGAAATTACCCCTCGTGGGTCCTACCACAATGCATCTTTCATAGTTTTATTTGTCCAAAGTATCTAGTCTTATTTGTAAGGCCATCCTTTGAAATTTGTTTCTAGTTCCATTTCTCTCTCAATGTCTGTCCTATTCCATGGCATTTCTAAGGCAGCATTTCTTATCTCAAAGTTTGCATACAGATACATACTGTGTGAGCCTTCTGTCAGGCTTTGAAAATTCTCTACAAATCCATTTCCCACATTTCCCCCTCTCACTTAAATGGAAAAAACTTCTTTGATGGCTTTGTTCATTGTTTGCTGTGCACAGTAAAGTACACAAGGTACTATCACTGTCACTATAACAGTCAATGCATATAAACCTATTTTGTAAAGTTCGTCTAGCTAAGATGTAAAACTCTATCCTTCAAACAAGTTGTCTGGAGATCTGGAGAAGCCAAGAGAATCTTGTTGGAGGGGATGCAGCTCTCACATTCCCAATTTCGACAGAGAGGCTGCTGCAGGAACACCTTGATGGCATTAATTTTCTCCCCTTCCTAGCTTGACTCTGAGTACAGACATCAAGCAGCCATAAAATCTGGGCAAAAGGAGTGTCCCAAAGCAAAGGCTGCTGCTGAAGCAGAAATTTACTTTAATCCCATTCCCAAAGATGACTCATGTTCTTCAGCGGAACTTGAAAGTCAAGGTTCTCCCCTTTAAAGTCTTCATCTTCCTGCAGCCTTAGTCTCAGTGATTTTCCATGTAAACAGGGAAGTTTTAATTACATAATGGGTGCTTCTGCTGTTTTCACAAGAATTCCTTTATTCAGAGGCAATGCTTAAAGGAAGCTGTTCATCTTCAGAGGTCAGGTTGTTGAAAAAGGTGAGGTATTGTTCAGAACAAGTGAAGGAACATGGAAGTACATTTTAATTAAGTGTTATAATCCATAACTCCAGGAAATGCTTGTCACACTCCCTTAATCCTTGCCAGATTCGAGATGGGACCAGGTGGTGCTTATTGGGGTCTTAGAAAAGCCACAGATAAATCAACTCAAGAAAAGGTTTTGCAAATGAAAGGAAGCACAAGGTGCAAATTAATGGACTGTGATGGCCTAAAGAATAACTAAGGAATAGAATAAGAAATTAATTTTCTCCTGGAGTCTGGTGGAGCTGCTTCAGTCCCCTGAGATGACAATGGACACCAACAGCCACCCCAAGAGGAAAAAGGCATCAACATTTGTGAAGGTTGCATCAACTAAGTAAGATAGGCTACCTCTAGAAAAAATCAAAGGGAGCAAGTGGACAACAAAAAAAAAACCCTGAAATTTATTGTAGAATTCAAGGTAACCTCCCTTTATAACACAAATATTTGTTGCATGTTACTGGCTGTTCTGTTGTACAAAAAAAAGAAAAAAAAAATCATGTTGGCTTTGCTGTTAATGAAACTCCTCAGTGCCTGGCAGCATTAATAACAGAAAAAGGTGTCATACTTTAAAATGAAATCTAATCTAGCCTGACACAGTGGATTGTTTACCTCTGACCTTCCCACAGCCAAAATCCTTTTAAAGATATGAAGAGGCTTTGGCTCATTAGGATGAGCAGCAGCAGCCCAGCTTAAGCTGTTTTGCTTGAGAAAGTTGATAAATGATTGTTGTCATGAAAGGTGGAGAAGAGGGAATCTGGGCAGCAGTGCCAGGTGCTGGGGAAGGTGAGTCAAACCTTTCAAGAGAGGGGATCTCCATTATTTTACACTCCTGGGGGAGAGGATCCTTGGGCACAGTGATTCAACAGTGAATCAAAGTGAGCTGAGATTTTATCTGGCTGTTCACGTCAGGTATTGAGTCCTTCTCTCTTTCTGTGAGTCTAGCAAAGCTTTGGGCTCCTCTGTTTTGGGTGCTGAGAATGGCCCCACCTGGCCTTGCCCTGTGGGGGAATGGAGTGGGAATGACCACACAGCTAAAAAAAGTGGGAGCATTTGAAGGGTCTGTGGTCTGTTCAGCCAAGAAAAGTCTGCTGGGAGAGATGCTGGTAAATAGGTAAAAGCAATAGTAAAGAGGAAGGGAATAAATGCTGATGCCTAGAGGAGAAAGAGCAATAAACATAAAGAATGCAGTAAACATAAAGGATACAACAGAAGAGCCAAGTTAAGTATCAAGAAAAGTCTAATAAAAAGAACAGTTAATCACTGGAAGGAGTTTATCCCTGAAGATCAGGTGAGAGAGCACCAACTGACTTGTGAGGCTGTTCCTGGTGCTGCACAGGGCTGACCCAGGCTCATGGAACAGTTTGGGTGGGAAGGCACCCCCAAAAATCATCATTCCAACCCCCCTGCAGTGAGCAGGGACAATGCCTGCTGGCTAATGTAACCCCACAGCAAGGAGAGGAATGCTCCAATTGCCATCTTGCCTGGGGACTCAATTTTTGGGTTGCTCCACCACCTCTCACATTGTATTTAAAGCTCCCTCTCCACAGTCTCCCTGCACAGGGTGAGCTCACAGCTCTCCAGCTCCTTTCCCTGCACAGCCCATCCATGAGCCATCAGTTCCTCTTGTTCCCTGCCACCCCCTGCCCCAGCAGTGCTGGGATGGGTGAGGGATGCCCACAGTGTCTCACAGCCTGGAGCTGCTGCTGGCACCATCCCAGGTGCAGCAAGAGCCAGCTGGTGCCTGCTTTAGGCTGGCAGAGCGAGATAACTTCTGTCAGCTCCACTTCCACAAAAAAAAACCTGGCTTTTCTCCTGCATGCAGGCAGCTGAAGGAATTTCACACCTCTCAGCTGTTGCTTTCCCTTCACGAGTGCTCCTCTGTCCCATCAGCCAGGGGCTCTCTGCTGATTAAAGCCCTTACCCTAAAAACCTGCAGAAGCCCAGGAATTGTGATGCAGCTGAATTACAAACCCCAACTGAAGTGGGTGCATTTCACATGGCAAAGTTAAAAAATGTCAGGATTTGAGGCTGCTCATTCTAGGCAGCCACTAATTACAGGCTCAGGTGGTAGTTTTTTTCCACCAAGTCTCTGTATAATTCCTACAATTTAAAACAACTTTAAACAATGACAAGCATTAGAGTGTTTCAGGAAATAGTTGCTACCAGGGCAGTCTGTAACAAGTCTAAGGCCCTTAATTGAAAATCTTCAAAAAGGTGCTTTAAATGTAGTGTAGGGACTGAGAGAAGACTTGGCACTCGCTTCTTTTTGCCTCATGAAAACTAAGGCTATAATAAAAATGTGCCACCTTTTTTTATGCTATGGCCCACTTCAGAAAACTTCAAAACACTGGCTTTAGTCCAGCCTTTTGCTAGGATAGGTTGTGGCTTGTAGCTTCAATCATAAACAGAAGTCTAAAAAGTCTCCCAGCTGTAAAATTGTCTATTCAACACTGCAAGATTTTTCATGGCTAAGTGCCCTGAGTGCATCAAAATGCCAAATAATGCTGATTTGAACTGTGTATGCAGATCATTTTACTCCTCTTGACAGTCCCCAAATGCAAAATAAATAGCTGATGATTTCAGTGTTGTTTATACTCAGAACTTCAGTAACCGAGATGAAAAAATACATGAGCTCTTTAGAAATCAGAATCACAGAAAGCACCTGCTCAAGAAACACGTAATCAAAGGAGGTAGAGATGCTCCTAGAAGCTTCCCACAACACTCATGGCTCTGTCCTTATGGCTCTTGTGAGTCATTTTACAAACTTCTTCACCACATTATCCCCTTGTCTGCAGGCAAAGTGCTTACATATGTTAATTAACAACTCAAAGGGATAAAGTTAAATATCAGCAGAGCTGTCTTCATCTTCCTGGTGGCTGAAGAGTGCTGCAGACTGGAATAAATAAATAAATAAAACCAGTTTTTCAGTGTGGTCCACAGCCTCAGCTTCAGAGCAGGCATGGTCAGAAGGGAAGGCTGTGTGTAAATCCCCACTTCTTCTTCCACTGCAGCACCAGAGAAATCTGGAAACTTTTAATTTATAACGCAAGTGGCCATGCACGCAATGTGGCATGCATTGCTTTTAGAAAAAGAATGGTTTGTGTTGTGTGATGCTGCTCGTTTGGGAAAATTCATCTATTGTTTGATGAAAGCTTTAGGAAAGTTATTCAGAGGGCAGCTCAAGAAAGGTGTGTGTTTAGTGTTTTTCTGCTGGTTATGTTTGCACTGAATCAGGGGCTGACTTACAAGGAGCAACCTGGCCCAGGTATGATAATAGCTCAGCTAATTTAATTACAGCACTGATGAAGCTTTAAGAAGATGAGAGTAATGACATCCCTGAGGCCTTTGGGCTGCCTGGATGATTTCCTGCAGCATCTCTCCCCATCACAGGTGGCTTTTGCTGCCCACAGGTGTCACCTGGTGAGCGAGGCAGAGGCGAGGGGGGACTGTCACTTATGCACCAACAGTGGCATCTTTAAGCTCCTTATCCCTCCTCAGTGGAGTTGTGACACTTTCCCACATGGCAGTGAGTTACTTCAGGTGGGTCCACCAATAATTCCCATGCACAATTTCTTCTTGCCTTCTGTATCGTGGTCTGAGATTAATCATTAATTTTCATTTGCAGCTGCCTCAACAAGTTCATTACATCACACTTATTATAAACAGCACATTTCATTTCAATAGCCAGGCTCTGAAAACCAGCTTTTCATTAATACAATTGACAAAACTCTACTGTATTGTCAGCATATGTCCAAAAATTATATAGGGGTGTAGTGTATTGTTTCAGTAATTTGCATTATAGTGTGAAAGGTTTAAAATGATAGATGCATGGAAGATCTATATTTGCTACAAATAAAAAGCTAAAAATGAGGTGAACTATAGCGTCCAAATGTGTGAGGGACCTGATCTGAGTTGTGGCCATTGCAGTGGGGTTTTCTATAACAGAAAACACTTTTCCTACTAATTTCTGGAAGATATGAATGGGGATTTTTTTTTTTCCTGCTCATAAAATACAACCTCATGTTGTCAGACTTGGCTGCAGTTGGTTTTGACATGGATTTCCTTACTCCATGGAAATGGTGCAGTTTAATCTCATCTAGACTATAGCTTTTATTTGAAGATTTTTCAGAGAGAGAATCTAAAACCAGCTCAGTTCACAATTATTACATTGTTCCTTCTAGGACAGGGGTCCAACCAGATGTGCTGTACTCCAGCACAGGGCAGCCCTCCCCAAAGCCATTAACTTCCCAATCCTTTTCCATCTGCCAACAAACTGCCTTTGCTTTTCTGCTTTGGTTTTCTTTGATTGTTTGTGTTGTCCAAATGAACGTTCTGCTGTTCTCGCTGGTTTTTTGCATTAAAATATCAATGGAAATCCCTTTGTCTGCACGTGGCTGTTTTCCCAGCACAGTTCTCCTCCAGCCTTTCCCCCAAAGGAGGTGTTTCTTTTCCACCACCAGCCATAAACGCCAGTGGGATGAGGAGTTCCAGCTCTTTCCATTCACTGCAATAAACCTTTTTAGCATCACTGTGATGGATCTGTTCCATCATCCCCAAGGATAATGGGAAATGTGGAATTCAGGGGAAATAACATTAGACAATTTTGCAAAGTTTTCTCTGTAATGTGAGTTCTCTGATACCATTCCAATTTTTAAATATATTCCAAAGGGAGAATATATTATCTACCAAAACATGAACAATAAGTGAATCTCTTATGGCACAAATCAGGAAAACTTTGATCCACTGGGCTCTGCAAGTATTTGCAGATGGTTACATCCTACTGATTTCTGGTTTTAAATAATCATCTCAAAATATAACTAAATAATATCATTTCAAGAGTAGGCTGGCTCTCAAGTTCCAGAGTGATCTAAGGAGAAAATATTTCCTAATGGCAACAGAATTAGTGTGAAAATTGGGGTAAAAAAAAAAAAAAGAGTCCTGCTTTCAGTTAGCTAGTAAGGATTTTAAAATACATTTTGGATTTGGCTTCTTTTCCTGAATTTCTAATTTATTTTTTGGTTTTACATCTTGGGTGTCTTTTTTTTGGGCTGGTTTTGAATTCCTCATGTATTTGACGATGATGAGTGTTTGTATCCCATTTAGACTGTACAAATCTCCTGCTCCAGGGCTTCTCTTGCTTACACATAGGAGGAAAAGCAAACTTTCCCCCACTTGAGTTTTATTTTGAGAGGGTGCTGGAAGAGGCAGACACTCCCTTCTCTGCAGAAGAGCCAGAAGAAGAGGTACAAGCTGTGCTAGAGCCCTGATATTTGAGTCTGGGGGTGGTGGGTGTGTTGGTGGTGGTGGGATTGCTTACCAGGAGCTCTGAGCCCCTTCCTCACTCTAAGCTTTGCAGGATCAGTGGTTGAGCTGCAGGGAATTTGCACATCCAACAGCCCCTGGAGTTTGGAAACGCTTGGTGAGAGCTGGGTTCACATTCCCCATGCCCCTGCCTTGTAAGTGTTGAGCTTTGTGAGTTCTTGGCACTCTCCAGAGAGCAAAGCCACTGTTGGTAATTTTTCAGTGAAGCATTAAAAGATCTGTTTAAAGATCTGTTGTAAACCAAGCTGTGTTTGTCCATTTTCACTTTACTGGCCAGCAGTGTGTAATAATACTTCAAGATGAAAGATGATAACTCCACAGACACAAACAAGTTGGAGCAATAAATGCATTAGTCAAGCACTTTGCTGAGGTGCACAAGGGTTTTTTTAGTGCTAAATCCAGTGCAAAAACTACACAGAGAGGGATCTCCACTTGAGCTGAACCTATCAAAAGCAAAATATTTCAATGAGACTAAAACTCTTCAGCATAAGTGGTTTGCTTCACACTGCGAGGGAGGGTAAATGATAAAAAAGAGATGTTTGCATTCAAACAGAGGAAATGCAGTGAAATTCTGTGGAATAAAGAGGTCAAAATGACACAAGGTAGAAAAGCCACAGCTTTGAAGGAAGCTTTTAGTAGGTTCAGAGAGAGTGGAAGTCATTAAATATACACTGGTAGCATTAAAAAAAGAGAAAATATGGGTGTGCGAGAAGTAACAAGAAACAATAAAGAAGTAGGGAAGGGGGAAGAGCTGGAATGGTTACTGAAAGCAACTAAAGACTCTAAAGAAAAACATGGAAAATAATGACATGGGATAAAATGTAATTCCACCAGATGATGAGCAATAGGAAGTGTTTCCAACGTGAAAGTGTTGATGAAGGAGACTGTGGGTTTTTCAAGGCAAAGAAAATAATTTCTAGACAATAGACTCAGCCTCGGCAAGAAAAAAAAATTAAATAAATTCCCTGCTTCAGTGTTCATAAAGGATATGGAACAGATGCCAAGAGCAGATGTACAGTTTCTAAAAGAAAAAAAAAAGAGAAACATTGCAGAAAATCATTGCTATAACAGCTGATCAAGAAATAAAACAATCTCAGCAGTGGGGAAGAAAGCCAAAATTAAACAAAGATTCATCTCACTGTTCAGAAGACATCCAGAAAGGAAATATGAGCCTGGGTCACAAATGTTAAAACAGGGAAGCAAGGATAGACTAAAGGGATATTAAATAGGGATATTAAACTCAATGCCCCAGAGCCTCATCTTTCAACTCAGAGAGAATGAGAGGGAATGAGCCTTAACTTGTGGTTTTCTTATAAAGGGCTTGAGGTGTTATGACAATAGAAGCATCCGTTTAAAAAGAAAAAAAAAATAGGGAAAAATAAGAATTTGTTCTTGTTTATTTCCTCTGAAACATCCATTTTGTGGCTCGTGACTTTCTGGATCGTGTCTTCCCTCTCCAGCACTAGATGTGGATCGAATACATCAGAAAATAATTGGTTTTTTCCATTTTGGCACATTCCAGCCACTGAGTATTATGTTTTCAAGATGAAGAAGGACGTTTTTCCCTTGTGTTCCCATGCTTCACAGGATTTATAACAATAAATATGAGCTGGTAGCTTTGCAAAGTGGCTATCACAAAAGTAAAGAATCATGGACTAAAATTAAACTTGGGGTTTGGGCTGGTTTCCAGCGGTGGGATCCAATTACTGGCGATGAAAGGAAGGGAGCAGAGTAAATCAGAACAAAGTTATTCCTGCAGCCAGAAACCAGAGCTGGGCAAAACCTTCTGGATGAGGTGGGGCACAGTCTGAACATTCTGATTTGAGTTAAGAAGGGAGCTGATGCAGAGGTTCTGGGGAAAACACTTTCCTGTCAAAAACCACTCAAACTAACAGGACTTTGCACTTCAGCTGAAGTTGAGTGGATTGTTTTGAATTTCCTTGGGAAGCAGCCAAAGCACTTCAAGAAGTTACAGTAAATTCATAAACTTATCAAGAGAAAAATAAGGTGCGCTATGATATTTGCAGGGAAGGAAAATGTCAGCACGTGAAAGGACTTGTGCAATTATCAAATGTATTCAATTTATCTTTGAAAAAGAAGTCAAAGGTTAAAATAGAGAATGGAGAAAATGTTGTGTCCTAGGTGCCAGGTGACATCTCTGAAAACCATGGGTTCCATGGGTGTGAGAATATGTTTTGGCTGGTGGGGGACATTGAATGATTTTTTCCCCCTGTTATAATTTTTTTTCCCTGTTATAATTTTGCAGTCAGAAAAGCACTGGGGCCACATTCTGCAGCCATTCCTATGCAGTATGACCAAAATTACTGGCAGTTTTCTTTGTGTGGATGCATGGCACAGGTGAAACCTCCTGCATTAGTTAGAAATCTGTGAAGAAAGGAGCCTCAGGAGTATTCAGGAGGTCTGAGACACTTGCACTGGCTACTGATATTTTGTCATTTTGAACAAATAATGGAGATATTTTTCCCTGTTTCAGAGACTGAGAAGTGGGAACCATTTCCTGCAGAGGAGTATCCACCCAGAGAAAGGATAACATCATGGCCACTTCAGTAAACAAGTTTTGAAAGAAAGTTGAGAGGGAATAAAAATAAGATTTACGAGGGAGGGAGAGTTCCATCAAAGTGGGTACTACGTGGGAGGGAGTCGTGTTTGTCTTTTTGCTCAAAGTGCAATAACTCCCTATCATTTCCTGCACTTTATTAATAACTGCTCTTCTGTTTAAAAATATTTTAATCCCTTTCATAGCTGGAATGACTCACCAAGTCTTTTTTCATTGTTAAAGATGATTTCTTCCAGTCTCTCAGCCACCCGAACAGCGTCCCCAGGGAATAGCATGGTGCTAAACCAACACTATGTCTATTTTGTTCCCCTAGATCTAGTCTAATTATTCTCATTAAGCTTAACAGACAGCTAAACATCTATGGCTATTAAAAATAAAAGAGTCAGAAAGCAATGCTGTACTCTGAGCTGTAAAAGAGATGTGAATCTGTCAGAAACAAGAGGATTCCTGCTGCATCACATGGAGAGGTGGTGCTGTTTTATACCCCAGGAATCACAGTTTTGCCTGGTTTTGCTCTCAGCATTCATGAATAGATAATCTTAGGGAGGCTTCATGCTTTTCCCAGCAAACTGTGCAGGGAGGATCTTGCCTGACCCTCTACCCTGCTACCCCAGCTGGAGTCGTGCCTCCAGCTCTGGGGTCCCCAGCACAGGAAGGACAGGGACCTGCTGGAGTGAGTCCAGAGTTTGGAAACCACCAGGGTGATCACAGGGATGGAGCAGCTCTGCCACGGGGAAAGGCTGGGAGAATTTGGAATGTTCAGCCTGGAAGGGAGAAGCTTCAGGGGGAAGCTGAGGCCTTCCAGTAGCTGAAGGAGCCGACAACAAAGATGGAAAGAGACTTTGGACAAGGGCATGGAGTGACAGGACAAGGGGGAATGGATTCACACTGACAGAGAATCAGTTTAGATGGGATATTGGGATGGAATTGTTCCCTGTGAGGGTTGTGGGGCCCTGGCACAGGGTGCCCAGAGCAGCTGTGGCTGCCCCTGGATCCCTGGCAGTGCCAAAGGTGAGGCTGGACAGGGCTTGGAGCAGCCTGGGACAGTGGAAGGTGTCCCTGCCATGGCAGGAGTGGAGCCAGGTGACCTTTGAGGCCACTTCCAACTCAAACCATTCCAGGATTCAGTGGTGGATGGAGCCCAGCACAATTAATTAGAGGAGAGGCCTGGTCCCAGTTCATGTTTTCACCCTGGTTAGTTGTTACCCCACTGTTTTGCTCTCCTGTGAGGGGTGGGGAGCTCGAGGAGAGGCTGCAGCTCCTGCCAGAGGACAGGGAGTGCCAAAGGCCTGCAGGCAGGAGGGGAAGCTGGTCACAAATGGCACTTCCCAGCAATGGAAAACGTTGCTTTCCCCCAAGCTTTAATTGCTTTATTTCCATTCTCTCCGCTGCCCCGCGTGCCGGCGCAGAGCGTGGTGCAGAGCTGTGCTGTCACACGCTGTCACCACAGAGGAAGGGACCAGGCCACCACAGCTCCTCCTGCTGCGAGGTCTCCCAGCCGTGCCCAGTGGAAACCAGAGACGCCATCAAGTCACAAAGGCGGTGTGAGGACACAGTTCTGGCTGCTGGGCTCAGGCAGAGAGGCTGGTTACGTGTAAAAGGGTGAGTTTATCATGCTACGTCAGACAGGGATATCTTAATTTAAAAGCAATTCTTTTTGTAGCATGCTGATTTTCCCACTTGTCTATGCCAGTGCTGTATGCAGAGAAAATTAGGCCTAGGGCATGGTGGCCCACCAGTTTTTTATTTGAAGTCTATGAGAAAGGAAAATGTGGTAGAGTCTCCATTTTTTTGAGGTCTGTGCTCCAATGCATCAAGACAATAACTCCCTGAGAGATAGGCTATACTTCAAGTGTGCTTTATGAGCTGAAGACAGAATTATTGACTTGGTTCCTTTAGCCTGTGTTGTGCAGGAGATCAAAGAATGTGTTTGCAATTGTATTCTAGGAACCTGACCAACGCCAATGTCACAAATCCAACATAAATAACCAGTGTTTGCCACCCAAGAAGTCACAAAGATGGTAAAAAAAAAAAAAAGTGACACTGAGAGAAAATGGAAATAATAGGAGAAAAAACCTGACAGCTTTCCAAGTGTGAAATTTGTTTGAGAGTAATTATGTAATAATACTATGCATAGTTTATCCCATGCCAGATCTCCTGGTGAGTGTATAAACATATTCATGCTGTTAATGTTTCCACTCAGAAGCAAATTGCCATTGCACTACTTAGAAATTTGTCAGCAGAGAGGTGGAAAAGGTGGGAATTAAGGTCTTGCTGCAGTAAAGACAGTCCCACCATGAGCAGTGAGCCAAGCTCAGGCACAGCTCTGCAAGAAGGTGTTTGAGGAAGATGTTTGCCTCAGAATTCTTGATCCCAGGAAGAGGCTCATTTCTCAGAGGAAGAAGAAACTGGAGCTACCTGTCTTCCTCTCACCCAGAACCAAAGCACTGGGAAAGCTTCTTCAGGGTATCAAACAATGGGGACGTTGCTTCAAGTTTGAGCATTCCTTCTATTCAAATCTGAGCACAATGGACTTTATCTCCACTGGGCTCGCTGGGGCCCTCGAATGTCAGATCTGTAACCCTGCAAAGCAGATCCTCATCACTCCCCATTGTTTCCCACCAGATGATCTTCCATAAAAGCTGCATAAATAGGCCATTCATTAAAATATAAAAACATCTTGTACCAAGACAATAGCCCAACATCATCCCTGGTGAAGTTAGCAGAGTTAAACATGCAAAGAATTTCCCTGTCTCCTCCTGCTCCAGTGCAGAATCCCAGCCACCACCATCTCTGCCTCATCTCCATTTCCGTCACCACTTCATAAAAACTGGGAAGTAAAGATCAAGAGCAAAGGCTTTGGTTACCTGGAGAGCTCCTGTGCTCATGATGCAAATGGATTGTGATAATGGACACTAAAAGAGAGTCTATTATCTTGTCCTCTTTAAGAGGACTTCTTAGGAGATTTCTTTGATGTTTGCAAATTGGACAAATTATTGATTTTGCTATTCATGATCCCATTTCTTTTTTTTTTTTCCCTTTTTATTTTTTTCTTTTTTGTTCTTTTTTTTTTTTTCCTGTTTTCCTCTATGCTTCACATGCCCAGATGGAAAGCAAATGGAGCACTAGGACAGAAATGAGGGGTTAAGTAATTTAATCCAAGAGTGGGTTTCATCACAGTATTGCCTGCATGGGAACATCCATGTGTGCTTAGCCTTCCCTCATCCACATGTGCCACTTGTATTCTGCTGTGTTGAAAAACTGAGGAAAAATTGAATTGTTCAAGGCCTATTTTCAGCCTACATTTGGTCACAGGAGGAGTTTCCTTCGGTCCTTGCTTGAAAAGAATGAAATGTGAGAAATGTAAGAAGGATGTAGATGTAGCCCACTCTTTTACTCACACATTTCCAGGTTCTTTTCCTCTTTCTTGGACATATAATGTCTCATTTATTTATGCTACATCACCGAGAGCATTGTGGCAGCACTCAGTGGTGATTTACTCACTGGCCACTTATTCAGGTCAGTGTCAGCCTTTACACAAAGCAGAAATGTTCCTTCCACCTGATTAGGCACCACTCAGGAGAGCAGTGGGAGGCCAAGGATTCTCTGGTTAAAAGGCTGATTAGCCTTCCTTAAAACAAACTTAAACTGACCCAGGGGTGAATGATCTAGAAAGTAACAAAGTGCATATAATTGGAGTAGAAATGGAACAAACTCTGCTCTTCCTTTTTGGCCTCCTTTCAGGTTTTAATGAGGAGTGATAAGCACCATGTCTGATGTTACTGAAGGGCTTGAGTGGATGAGCCCCTTGTCTTGGGCCAGATGCTGCTGTCCTTGACACCAACATAAACAAGAGTTTTCCCTGGGATGGATCCAAGGAGCAGAGGCCTGTCCTGCATTGCAGCAGCCCAAGTTTGAACCTTGAAAAGCCCAGGCTTCTTTTCAGTCCTCCACATTGCAATGAGAACATTTGACCTCTCCGCTTAACCCTAAATTAAATTTGCCTTTGGTTTTTCTGGGCAGGAGGGTCAATTGGCAAAACATTTGGAGCTGCTTGGTTCCCACCAGCAGAAAGTTCAGGGGAGGTCACCTCACAGCAGTGCCACAGAGCCCAGCCTTGTACATCTGCCCCTTGTCACACGTGGAGCTGCACATCAGCTGTGCTGAGGACAGAATTCACATGGTTTCTCCTTGGAGCAGCTTCTTATGCTCAAAGTGCACTGAGGCTGAAAGAGAATGCACAGGAATTCCTGCAGAAGTCTCTGGCTGAGTTGAAAAGGAGGCACTGAAATGTGCTGCTGTAATAGGAATGTAATGAAAACTCTAATATCAGCACTGGGTGCTGGTGAAATGATCCAGTTTTTAAATATCATGCTACAGATTGCTCTGCTGTCCTGTACCCTCATATTCTTGTGGGACAGCTTAAAAGAAATAAAGGTGCTGCACCAGAGATGTTTGGGATCTGATAAAAATCAGTCTCTCATCAATATCCCTTAACTGTGCAACTAGGGACAATATATTAATTTCCAAGTCGGGGGAAAAAAAGAGGGTAGAAAGTTCTTTCCAGTTTAATCATAAAATTATTTCCTGTAGATGCTGAATATTCTCCTTACGGCCCTGGAGGTGATTCAGTAAGAACATATTTGACTGTACTTTGAAGATCACCAAGGGCTGAGCTGTCCCCTCACCAAGCACACAGCTGTACAACATCCTACACGAGGCAAGAACAAGGATCTGACTTGGATTTGAATGATTTCTTGGTCCAAACAGGAATGAGGCTGAGCCAGCTCCCTTGCCTTGGTGTGTTTTAGGAAGCTGATTGGGGTTCTGGGGATCTAAGCCAGGCCTTTGTCCCTCCTAATCTGCCCGCTCTGAGTGAGAGGTAGCAGTGCCAGCCCTTAGAAAGGGGCCAGTTGTGTTCCTAAATGCATTCAGATTTTCAGGCTGAAGGTGTGGGGACAGGCCAATCATTAGGTCTCAGTTTAATTTTTTTTCCAGGGGTGTTGTGACCTCCTGCCCACGGAGGTCTGGGGCTGTGCAGCTGCGCAGGGCTGGGATGTCAACACTGGCACGCACAGCTGCCAGCATTGCTCAGAGGTCAAGCTCCCAAAATCATGAGACAGTCCAAGAGGGGAAGGAAGAAACCTAAAGCTTGGAAAAAGGCCGGGGGGAAGAAATGTCTGAAGCTTAAATGTTTGTGGCAGTTCCTAAACTATGGCGAGAGGTGCTCCTGTCTCTGCAATCCAGTTCAAAGCCAGGGTTCAACCAAGAGCCAGGCTTCATTCCCAACTCCACCCTCAGCTTCAGCAAGGCCAGACCAATTCTCCCAACACTTGACAAAGCAGATCTATCCCGGGGAAGAGTTTTTCCAGCATGCTGGGACAAAAATCTGGCAATGCCTCTGGACAGCTTTAGTGATCAAAACACTCTGGGGCCTCTCATTTATTGGTAAGATTTTCCTATGATTCCTTGTTTAGTTTTCTTTTTATAGATTTTTGTCTTGCCTGTGAAATGACAAACCCTAAATGTGTTTGCTTTCTTTCTGTCCTTTTAAAACTGTTCTTAACAAGGGCAGCAAAGAGATGCAGGAGGATGGAAGAGGCTGTGGAGGGATCAGCTGCTGGGCCATGTCAGGGATCCAGTGCCTATGGACCAGTCTAAAGCTCGGCTCCATCATTCAGGGTACAGGTGAATATTCTTTGGAGGCTGCGGGATATTAGGGTATCCCTTTCCTGCTCCCTCTATCCCAGGTGATGCCATCCCAGCTCCATTTCACAGTGTAGGGCAGGAATTCCCTTCTCCTGCAGAGTTTAGGAGAGCATTAAAAGATTGCTTCATGCCAATCCAGCTCCAAAAAGCAAGCGAAGGCTTTGAACAATTTGTGAGCGAGTGGTATTTTTATCTCTATGGAAATGCTCAGACCTTCCAGCACAGGCTGTATTTCTGCATTAACTCAAAGTGAATGATCTCATACCCTTGAATTAAATCACTGGGGATGATGATGGTAAAGCTGGCTTTATATTGATGGTGTCACCTTATTGTCCCTGCTCTGTGTCTCCTTCCTCGTGTCAGCGTGGCAGTGAAGTCCATTGTGGATGTTCCAGCATCCCTGTCACTTAATGCAGCTGGTCTCTGGTCTCACAGGATAGATGGCTCCATCCTAAACAGATTAACTCCTTCTGAGGAGCCACACAAAGGGGATTTACTTATTTTTGTTTTTATTTTCGATCTGCGTGCAAACACACAGCTGCACAACAAGGGCACTCGTGTGCACATCAGGGAGAAAACACACCCTGAAAAGTCTCTCCCCACATCCAAAGGCCTGCAGAGAGGACGAGCAGGAGGAACAGTGAGAAGCTGATCCCAGCCCTTGGATTGCATCAAGCTAAATAATATTTATCTGTGCTCATTTATCTACCAGGTTCACGTGGAATAAGACACAGGTGACTCACTTGATGGGATTACTAACACTATTAAACACTATTAAACTTCTGGAAATCTCATGGCACTAAACTCTCACTGAAGTTTCTTTTTTATATGTACAAATGTACAACAGCAAACAGCAAATTCCTGAAGACAGACTGGAGGCCTGTCCCTAGAATACAAGATGATATCACATGAATTTCTGTGTTTCAGCTCCATTTAATAACACCCAATTTTTCTAACCTGATGGCAAAATAATTTTTCTAAACCACTAGCAAATTTATTCTATTTTCTCCTAATAAAAATTGAGATGTCCTGATCAAGGGTTTGATGCAAAAGTGAAAGAAAGCAGTGATAATATTTCCACTGACCTCAATAAGCTTGGATAGAGACCCTGAAATAAAAGTTAATGTGTATCAGGAGAAACAGTGAGCTGGAAGTGAAGCAACATAGATAAATCTATTGCCTAAAATTGCTGCAGGAATAGCATTTGTCTGATGTTTTAGAATGGTTAGATTCTAAAATACATTCTCTATGTGGTTAGAGCAAGCATTTTCCTTAAATGAAAAAAAATGGAGCCAGTCAGACTTCTCTGTTTGAATGCTGATGGCATTTTTCATTTTTATGCCCTTCTCCAAAGCAGAAAAGCAAGAGATTTTGCTGAAGCGATAAGGGAATTTATACATTCACAACAGATCTGCACTATTATGACTCCAATATGTAATGCTGAGGCAATAAAATTTATGACTGTCTTCCTCAGTGCTTTAATGAGGCATTGCAGGGCTCACTGTATATTTGCAAATGTCTTAACAGATAATGATTTTAAAAAGTACTGGAGTACAGCTGCCAGCACAAATGGTCATAACACCAATTATCTTTGCAGGATTTAGTCATTATGTGGAATCAGAGGCAAACCTGAATCACAGGCCAGTTTTCTCCTCCAGTTTGTGAGGGAAGTTAAGGGAATGTGTTTCCCCAGACCCATCTCCCGTTAGCTTTCCTCTCCACTGCTGGCATAATCCTAGCAATTAAACTGAGCCTCCTGATGAGATTTATTATCTTTAATCCGGCTTGTTACGGGCATAAGTGGTTTCACTAATCCCTTTTTGGCACGCCTGCTTTTCCCAGCTCAGCCCTCCTTGTGACAGGAGCAGGGGAGCTCTGGGAGTGCCTGGCAAAGGCTCCCCAAGGCATGAGGGGCTGACACCCCACCTGAGCGAGTGATCCTAAATCCACAATCAGCTCAGAGTCAAGTGGCACCAGGGAGAGATGGGGAAGTGAGTGGATTGACAAAATCAGTTGTGGAAATGAATTCCTGGCAGAAAACTCTCAATTTCCATACATCTGTGGGGCTGGAAATGGCAAGAGTATGAGTGGGATCTGCATTGTCGCCTATCTCCAAGCTCCCCAAACTCTTCCATGCTTTTTGGAGTGAGTCTGTTTGGGGAGGAAATGGCAAACCATTAAAAACTTCCATCCCTTCTATTTCACTGCCAAGACATGGCCAAACTCACGGGCTTGTTTTAGGTTAGGCCAGTATACGTGGGTTTGGAGCGTTCCAGAAAGGTGCAATCATAGAATCATGGAATGGTTTGAGTTGGAAAGGACCTTAAAGATCATCCAGTTCCAAACCCCTGCCACGAACAGGGATGCCACCCACGAGATCAGCTTGCTCAGGGCCCCAAACAGCCTGGCCAATGACTGATGCGAATTCCATTTCCCCTAAATCCTGAATCAAACAATAGGGAGTAGCAACTTCTTTATTTCCCCTCAGAAGAAGGACATGTGTGGTCCATTGACCTCTTCAACCTCCCCTGTCTGCTTTTGGAGTGAAGGGAGAGCCTTTTATGGGTCATTTTTCCCAGGGAGTGCTGGTTCCTGTGAACAGGCAGGAGGAGGAAGGTACCACACAAAGACTTCCCAAAATACCTTACACTGTGCATCTCCACCCTCAGGGACCTCTAAGAGCAGCCCTTGGCAGAGGATGGGGTCAGCAGCTCCTGGTTTGCACAGCACAGGCTCCTGGGGGGTTTGTGAGACACCCAGGGCTGCTCTGCTGAGCAGTGACTCAGCTCCCCACCAGAAAGGCCAGGGCTTTACTCATAGGTTGTGATGAAGTCATTAATCCTGAATTTCCACCACGCTGGACTGCAGTTCAAGCAGCTCCCACGGCCTCAGAGTTTATCTGAGCGATTCCCCCTGGCTGCTATGGGTGAAGCCACGGAGAGATGTCCAGACACTGATGTGCCCTGCACCCCTCCAGCAGCCCCAGTTTACTGCCCAGCTCTGAAGGACAAACCTTCACCGTGCTTTCTTGTCTGCTCCCACACCTGACTGGCCAGACAAGGCAGAAATCTGTTCATTAATTTAGCTTCCAGGTCAGGCATGAAAGCAAAGGATGTGATGAGCTCACTGGCCTAATGTCCTTAGCTGCTTGGGTTGATTTAAGGTATGTGTTTTGGTAAGGTCCAGAGACCAATTTTTCCTGTCTAATAAAGCAGATAAATGAAAAGGAAACATTTGCCTCAAAATATTTTGTGCAAATGCTTGTGGTTTTTCTCTCTGAAATAAATGAGATTTTTGTTTTTGTCTCATTCACTTGGATGCACTTCATAGGATCATAGAATAGTTTGGGTTGAAAGGGATCTTTAAAGTTTACCCAGTGCCACCCCCTGCCATGGGCAGGGACACCTTCCTCTATCCCAGGCTGTTCCAAGCCCCATCCAACCTGGCCTTGGACACTTCCAGGGATGGGGCAGCCACAGATTCTCTTCCATCCAGAGACAGAGCTTCATGTGAGGCTCTAAGCAGTAACATTTTGGTAATTTACTTTAGCTGGAAAATCCTGAAGGGAAAAAAAATGATGCTGTGGGTTGCACTGCTCCCCATTCTCATTCCCTACAATTTCTTCTTAATCTCAGTATTCCATAAACACATCCACCTTAGAATTTGGTGCCACTGCAAGATGAAAATTGCCTTGAAATAAGTGCTATATAAACCATGGAAGGCAGAGAAATTCCCAATCCAACCATTAAACATGAGAGGAAATGGTGACAGAACAGCCTGGCAGCTGCCTGCCCACACCTGAGAGCAAACAACACTTCTGGAAGTGAAGATCCCTCTGAAATGCCCGTTTTGGAGCAGCATCCCATGAGCAGGTAGAATGTGAGCATTAATTTGTGGATTGCAACATCCACCGGGGTCACAGTGAAGACTCAGCTCTTTTATGCACTCATGTTGCTAAAAGCAAGGGTTGCTTTCATTTACCAACCCACAAATCCCATGTGTGGTATTATTTCCCTGTTTTTCAGTGCTAAGAAATGTGTCTATATAAAACCTCTCAGAAATATTGCTCTAAGGATTCTGTAATTCATTGTAACTCCCAGCCCTAATAACTACAAGGTGATTTTTCATAGATTTCTAAAATTGGCAGGCTAATATTTCTTGGATCAGTCAGAAAAGAAATACTGCTCTATCCTTTGCTTATCCTTTCCTCATCAACAAGTGTAATTACAAAACCATATTTCCCCAGCTCAGGATTTCAGGATTCCCTGTCAGAGCCATTTTCCCATCCTCCAGGAGCCAATCTGAATCCTGTTACTCCAGGGAAATGTCAACTGATTCATCTCCCATCCCTGATGGCCATAACTTCCATTCCTACCTATCAAATATCTGTCACAGCTGGAATGGATGAAAAGCAGAGATATTCTCACAAACCTAAAACTGAAAGACATTCATACTGAGGAGAAAAAAGAGGGATACAGAGGTTTCCATCCTCCCCAGAGAGAGTGGGATAGAGCAACCTCTGAACTCTGGGGAGGGAACAGACCATCAGCTTCAGAAAAAAAAAAATAAAACAAAAAACACGTTCTGCTTATGGAGGGATCTGTCTGGTACCATTTACTGCTGTCATTTAATCAGCTCAGAGGTTTAACCTGCACTGGGAAACAGCCACCTCTATGGAAGCCATCAGTGTGATGTGGAAGAAAAATGGCATTCCTAAGCCAAAAAGAGGAAGGCCCTTTCCACACAAAGGTTATGGATGCTTTTAATTCCAAAGCCCCATGTGCCAGGGCTGCAATAATTGATGCTGGAACTTGACAAGCCAGATCAATGATTAATGGTGAGTTTGCTAGTTTTGAACTAAGAGCTGCAGCAGAAGTTAAATCCATTTGTACCCTGTCATAGGAGGGGTGTGCCTTTAAAAAGACAGGCAGAAATTGGCAGGATGCTTTACAAGGAGTCTGGTGGAGAGAATGATTTTCTGCATCCTTTAATAACAGCTTAATTTCATTTAAGGCTTGCCATATATTCAGGTTACCACAAGCACAGGGTGGCTTATCTGACAAGTGGTTGTGATGGATCTCCTGTATGTTAAACACTTTCCTTCAGGAAGTGTCAAAAACATGATTGATTTCCTTTTATCCCTGTGCCGTGGGGAATTCTGTTGCAATTCCATGCACTTTGTCAGAATTAAAACAAAAATCCAGGCAGGCAGGAATGAGCAAAATGGAATGCAGGCAGTGTATGTCATTGCTTTTGGTGGGAAAGAAGGGGTGGCATGATTCTCACTTTTTAAAAGATCTTTACCCACAGGCAGAGCACCCCTTTGCCTGAATGGCCAAGTGGTCCACAGTTTCCAACCCTGCTCTCTGAATTGTTGGATGTGAAATCAGGATCAGCCCTGAAATGTTGCTAATCCTGGGTATAAAGCAATCAAGAGTTAATCTTCAATTTCTCACTCAGGGAAATTACCCTGTGTCAGCAGTGGGCTCCTGACTTGTGCACACAGGTCAGGATTTGACTAATTTGCGATGATTCACACCAGGGATGCAGCAGTGACAAATGCATCATGACAAATGTGGCAAATGCATTATGAACAGCAGCACCATACTGGGAAGGTGCCAATGGCATGTTCTCCTCAGGGATGGCTTTTTGGGAGCACCCTCAGCCCTCCCTGTGGTGCAGGAAGGTGCCACCATGGCATGGCAGTTGTGTTTTAAAGCAATGACACAAAACTGTCCCATCAAGCAGGAAATTGTCACCATTCACATTTTCACCATGTGAACCCAAAGTCAAGGTGATCAGAGCACAGATTCTCCTTCCCTGCAGGAATGAATGCCTGTTGCTGAAATATTTCCAACACAGTGAAAGGTTAATGTATGCATTGCCATGCATGTAATTAACACTTCTCCTCTTGTAGCACATCACCTTTTAAAATTAGCATTGCTTTTGTCCATTTGTGGCAGGAGCTGGCATTTCTGTTCATATCTTTAATTTACAGCGCTGGTTTTCTGTCCTCCACATGTATCTGCAGCTCATTTCTGAGCCTGAGCTGATTCCTCAGTCTGTGCCCAGCACTGGGAGTGCCCCCGAGGCAGCCTGTGGGCAGGGAAGGATGGGAAGGATGCTCTGCTCGTGTTCCCTCTGCAGCCACAGCTCCCTTCAGGCTTCCTGCCAGTCCATGCCCGCAGCACGAGCTGCAGCAGCTCCTCTCTGCCAGTCCAGCCCCTTGTCAAAGCCCTGCAATCACCCAGGGATGCTTTAACCCACCCTGCCCTGTTGTAGTTGAGATGGTCACAATACAAAGCAGCACACTCCATTTTCAGAAGGCTTCCAACTGTTTTTATTCTGGCATGCATGATTTTTATACATTCTTACAAAACTCTTAAGTTTACAATTTACTCATTGGTCAGGAATGACAAACAAAGTGCTCATTGGAATAGGCAGTTGCAGGTTTCTCTTATTTGTCCTTCTCTCCTTCTTGGTTTCTATGTCAACGACCTTGGTAGAAAATTCTTTCAGGGGTAAACATGGATCCTCTGATCAAACTTCTCTCTGGCTCACAGAAGTCTCTGTAAAACCTTTCCACCCTGCCCCTCTGTCCCAGCTCCCATCTCAGCTCCCCTTGTGACATTTTGACATTTTTGGTTCACCTGCCGAGCTGCTCCTGCTGATGACATGTGTCATGCTCCCAGGGGATGTCAGCTGATTGCTCTGCTGCAGCTTCAGCTTCTTCTGGAATGATCAAGGCTTTATTAGACCCGGACTAGGAGCTGGCTCAATTCAGGATTGATTGAAGTGTTCAGCCCATTTAACATCTGAAAGCTTCCATAGTGTTGGAAGTGAAGCCATGTTGGGTTTTGGTTTTCGTTTTTTCTTTTAAGGTTGGCACTGAAAGTGTTTGAGATTATATTTAGATGTTTATTATTTTCTGTTTATATTATAGACTTACAAGTTGTGAGTTTTGTAGTATTTTACTAATAAGTTATAAAATGGTTTTGTATTTATCTCTATAAAATATTTTTTATTTATCTCTATAAGTTTATATCTATAAATATATATTATAAAGATATATTTATTATATATATTTATAATATTTATATCTATATATTTATTCTCTATTGTATCTATAATCTGTATTTATCTGTATCTCTACCTACAACAAAGTAAACACTCCTCAACATATAACAACAATCCAAACAAACACCTTAAAAAATTTCAAAAAACTTCTAGAAACAACAAATCAAAAACTCAAAAATCCCCCTCGCAACTCTCCATATGACTCTTCAACAAAACAATTTCACAAAAATAATAACAACACAACTCACCAAAAAAACATTCCTCCTCCTGCTGTTCCTATCCCTGCATTTTCCTCCACAATAGGGGCGATGAGTGCCCTGCTATGGGAGTTCTCTCCCTGCAGACAGGATGCATCACTCCCTTCCAAGCCCCTGAGGAGTTTCAAAATCAAAATATTGAGAGAAAGAGCAAGGAAGAGGGTCCTTTTCTGTTGTAGCTTTCTGAATTATTTTTCACCATTGTAGGGGAAACCAAAAAAAATTTCTTTGCTCCAGTTGTCAGACTTGGAATTTTTAATACTTTTAACATATCCGAAATGCCTCTGGAAACCCAAAGGCCTTCTTGGGGTTTTTGTATTTCATTTTAGCTTGATGAAAAATGAGCAAAAGCCCATGTTTTTGTTTTTCCAGCCTAACACAAAAGTTCTCTAAACAAGGAGGAATATCCAGGTCAACAAAGCAGGAACAGGCTGCACCATGGAAAAATAAAACATCAGCTCAGTTTCCAGAGAGGTGAAGAATCAAAGGCCTTGTCCCTGCCAGGAATTCCCGTCTCCCAGAGAAACTCAACAAATTCAAAAAGGCCAGCAGAAAAATCTCCAAAATGGAGTTTTGCTCCCCATGGGAAAAGGGGATTTTACATCTCCTGTCTCTTGCAAAAACCCTCGAACTGAAAGCTGGATACGTTTTCAGTGTGTCTCAGTGCTTTACAAATCATTTTGCATTTTAGTCTCCCTTGCTCCCCTGCCACGGGAAGGGCTGAATTTTTGATTTATATTTCATTGGGGTAGGTGATGATACTTTAAGTCATCTTGGAAAGCTGTTAGCACAAGGAGTCCTGCTGGAACATAATCCTCTGCAAAAACTGCCTCTTCATGAGAGGTATTTGCAGGCTGGCTCCCACCAGCAGGGCTGGGATAAATCATAGCCAGTCATAAAATATGATTGTAAGGTTTGTTCTCTCCCAAAATTGACTATCTTAAGGCAAAAATCCTTCAGCAGGTATTTTAGCCAGGGACTAAGGATACTTTATCCCACTTGAGTAATCCTACTCCCACTCAGAAAAGTCCACATTATCTCAAAAGCAGCCCTCTGCATTTAGTCGTGCTTAGTCAGTAAAGCCCACCCTATTTATTTTAGTTCTTCTCCTAAAAGTATTCAATAAACTCAAATACATCATGAAAATTGCACCAAACCAAAACTATTTTTTAAAAAGTCATAATAATAAAGGGTATGTGGAAGGTTTCCAAGGATTCCTTAGGAAAATTCTTTCAAATTCATGTGCATTAAAAAAGCATTATTTCATTCCAGGCACACTGACAAAAAAATGTTAGGAACTAGAGCTGAGAAAAATATTTTGGATTTGGTAAATGGTGGTAACTTTTTTTTTTTTTAGTTCAGTAAAGACCAACTTGTAAAAATCATTCTCATCAACTGCAGAACAACCCTGACTGAATTACAGGAACAAAAAGCAGGTAAAACAGCACCTTCCTTGGGAATTTGCAGTGAAAACGTCAGGCTAGTTCAGCAAACACATTTGTTTATGCTCCACACATTGTTCTAAATTTCAGCAGTGGCCAGGGTGAGCATATTTATCTGAGGAGCTGATTCTGTCACCCTTCCTTGGCTGGCATCTAAGAAATTGCACATAATTACTGGAAAATACAAGGTGGGAAGGAACCTTTCTTCCTTGGATTGAAAACCTAAATCATGACACATCCTTAGAACCGCAGAATCATGAAATGGTTTGGTTGGAAGGGACTTTAAAGATCATTTTGTTCCAATTCCCTGTTATGGGCAGGGACACCTTCCACTAAGCCAGGTTGATCCAAGCCCTGTCCAACCTGGCCTTGGTATTGATCACTGGCAGGAAATTCATGTAAACAAAAAATTCATGGCTCCAAAAATGTGTTTTCCCCCTTCTTTGCTCCACTTTGGCTGCTCATGTCCAGCTTTAAGTCCTGCTGCATCCCTCTGTAGCTGCCAAACCTCCCAAATGCATCCTCCATTGATTTCCCTCTTTTTTGCTGGATCCTATTTTAGCCTTTTTATGAAGCTGGCAGCTGCAATAAAATATGCAAAGTCATGAAACTCTCAGGGCTGCTTTGAGCTCATCGAATTTGGCACAAAGGCCAGCAAAGGGCAGAACCTTCCCCATGATGGATGTACAAAAGATGCTCCTTTCCAAAGCAGGACAGCCACAAAATGGGCAGAAAATCCCACCAGGCATCACTGAGGACCACAGGTCAGGGCAACCTCTCTCATGGAGTAAGAACAGTTGAGAGCAGCAGGACTGTAAACGAGAGGAAGATGCAGGAGGTGGGGAAGCTCCAGCCTTTTTCACATGGTCTGTAAAAATAAATTCATAAATAAAAAATTGTCTCTGGGTGACCTCATTGGCCGTGCTTTCATCTGGAGACACTGCAAATTGGGAACTACGAGGCACTGCAGCAAATTGGAAAAGTCACTGAAACAGAAAGAAGAGGGAAACTGTTTTAAGCAGAACATTGTTATTTTTGTCAAGTGTTTACCAAAATACAAGTGGAAAAATTATTTTGAAAATCTATGTCTGACATCACTCAAGGCTCAGCAAGGGCAAGGGGATGTGAAGTAGTTTCTGTGTAGATGTGATTTGCTCTGTATTAGAGATGGATGTAGACTGTCTGACTTCATCAGGTTAATTAATTATACACTAGCCCGAGTCAGATTAGGTAATTGCATTTCTAATTGATCAGCAGTCTTGCCAGAAGGTGGATGCAAGCCAGATATTTTAAAATATCCCCACTATTCCACTTGCTTCCAAATAGATGTTTTAGCTCTGAATTTGAAGTCAGAGCAGCTCCCAACAAAGCAACAAGCACCAGTTTCTCAGTGTGGTGATGCCTTCTGGGCTATTTGAAGTGCAGATGCATTAACAGGGTGGAAGTTCTGCCTCAGCAAAGAGGGGCATCACTCTGAGGTAATTATAGATACATACCTTGAATGTCAGGGACTTGCCACAACAGATCAACACTTGAGAGTGGGGTTTTTATAAATAACATGGCACTTGGCACATCTCCCACTGCAGCAGGAACGGGGGCTGTCATGCAAACATGTCCTCACGGTGCCTTGGAGGATCTGCAGAGCAGCCTGGCTGACACTGTCATGTCCTGCTTCTGGAGATGTGTTAACCAGCACTAAATTTGTTCTGATCCCATCCTGGCTGTGCTGTACCTAGACAAGAACTCTGGGTCAGGAGCTGCTGCCTTATAGTTGTAACATATGGGCTCAAGCAGTGCCTGGCATCCTCTGTGGGAAATTCGAGAAGCGAGCTGTAGTGACACTGCTTGCTAAATGCTGCAAGGAGATCACTGGAATTCGTTGCTATTTTCATACCTCTGTGACAGGGGAAACTAATTCAAGGCACTTTGAAAATGCAGCTGATGTGCTCTGAAGGCTGAGACAATACGGGCTGAGAGCAAAGGCCAAGAGCAAAATTCTTTCCGAGGAAGCTGAGCATGTGCTAGATATGCAGGGACCTTCTAAACCAGTGGGAAATGCAATTGCTGCAGAAATACCCCTGGCACAGACTCTCTCCAGCATTCAGAAGGTTTTGAAGCCAGCTTTTCCCAACCTCACCGTTCTCCTCCCCTCTGCATTTCAGCTTCTCCAGACAGCAAGAAAAACGAAAGAATTAAATATTTTGAAAAAGGACAAAAAAGAACTGGCAGGAACTAAGGAGATTATCAACTCAGATAGAGAGCAATCCCCTTTAAAACGTCTGTCTTTGATATGCATCCCTCGAGGTACATTTAGGGCAGCTCCTATTGAAATTGGTGGCAATTAGGCACTTAGGTACCTCGGTGGTACCTCAGCCTTCCCACTCCCCAGCAGTGAACAAAAGCTTTTGAGTGCAGCCCCTGCGGGAAGAATTAGTTTGGAAAAGGGAAATGGGTTTACAAGTTGTGAACTCACACAAGGACATTCAAACAACAAAAACCTGGCCGACTCCTTTGTTCAGTCACAAAAGCCAACCACCATTTGGCTGAAACGTTCGGTTTTTCCACCGCAGCTCCTTAAATGAGCTTTTGGAAGGTCAGTTTGCAAGCAGCAGATAAAACCAGCTGCCAGTAAGGAAATGCCATCTCACAGTGGAGAAAGGACGTGTTGGGAAGTGAGTGCAGATGCTGGGGCTCAGCAGGACCAAAAAATGTCCCCACCATCAAGTAGGAGCTGAGTGAGGGCATGAAGCCCCTGCAGCAACCGTTCTGTGGGGCAACCTGCCCGTGCCAGGGCTTCAAAAAAAGCTCAACAGAACCAAAAAGTTCTTTTCTAACACAAGCTTTTATTAAAGAAACAGCACAGACCACTTCTTGCTGGATGCTTTCCTCTACTTCTCCCCCTTTCCCCAAAAAGACACATGGTTTGAGATCTCTTTTTTCTGCACAGCTTCTCTCACAGACTTTCTTCCTCACCCAAAACCCTGCTGAAGATGGAGACAGGACTTGCAGAAGCAGAGGCTTTTCAAGAAAGTTTGAAGGGAAGTTCTGAACAGCCTGGCTGCATAAATGCTGAGAAGAATGTGAATATCAGCCTGCCTGTGTCTGAAAATGGAAAGAATGGGAAGGAACTGTTCAAGGTGTTTCAGGAGGTTATAAAAGAAAATCATGAGATGCGATTTCAGAAGATGTTAAGGCTGAATATCAAAGGGAATTTCCTGACAGTGGGTGCTTCTAGTGGTTTCTTAAGGAAAAGTGATGGATGAGTTATCACTGAAGGCATGAAATGGAGATGGCACATCAGTCAACCCTGCACCACTGGGCAGGGCTGGGCAGACCCAGTCCTCCTCCACCTCCCCTAAACCCTTCTTACTAACAGTAATGTTACCCTAATGCAGGTCCCCTGTCGTGGTCAGCTTCTTGGGACCCCAACAGTGTGAAAGTCCTTTCCCTAGCCCGTGCAGCCAAAGAAGGAGTCTGGAACGCGTCCGATTGCGTTTTCAAGGTTGTTTATTTTCCCTTATCTATAACATTCTCTCTCTGACCTGCCGAGGTCCATCCTGAAAGGAAGCCATGGCCACCTGCTGCAAGCCTCAGGCAGCTCCCACGTTATGTTTACAATTTCCTTGCCAATACCTATCACCTATGTTAGACCGTGAATCTCTAACTTAAACCAATAGAAAAGTGTCACCATCACACCAAGACATGGAGGACAAGAAGAAGGAAAAGAAGGCTAGGACATGCCCAAATTCCTCCATCTTGACCCCCTGAATTATAGTCTAAACACCCCAAACTTCTACTTTTCCACCCTATGTTAATTCAACTATCGCTCTGCTCAAACCCTTGTGGCTTGTAATTCCCCATACTAAGCTGGCAATCCTTTCCACGGGCTAAAATTGAAGCCACAGCTGCCCTTGACTTCTTGCCAAGGTCTCTGAGCCCCCTGCCAGGGTGTCGAGACAGCCAGGGCAGCCAGAGGGATGCCCTAGACTCCGACAGTCCCCAGCTAGCCAGAAGCAACTGAATTTTTGTCACACAAATGCAGAAGCTTGTGGAAGTCTCACTGAAGTGTGTGATCCATGTTTAGCAAGGTTTCTGCTAAGTTCAGTTTACTGAAGTTTCTGAATCAGGTCATAGAGCTACTCCTTTCCAGATTTCATTTATATCAGCATCTTTAGCCTCCACTTAGAAAGTCCCATATTACTCACAAACCATGGGGTTTTTTGCATAGGTTCAGCAATAAAATCACAGTTTTGAACAATTTTGAACAATTCCAGGGATGGGGGCAGCCACAGCTTCTCTGGGCAACCTGTGCAATTCTCCTTTGAAATGTAGCCCAGGGTAGGAGGAAAAGCAGGAAAATTAAAGTTTCTGCACTTGACACACGCTTTACACACAAGATTTATGAACCACACCATCTGCATATACACCAGCCCCAACCACATGAGAGCTGGATCCTCTCCAATAATCTGTTCCTGATTTAGCCAGTGACCTTGAATATCATTAATCTCTGCATTAAAATCGATATAATTTTTTTGTTGTTTTTTTTAGTACTTCACTGTCTGTCCCTCAAAGCTGTGATGGAGATGTTGGAAATTAAATAAAATTTGTAACAGATTTGATTCTGCATCAAACAAATGATGTTAAAACTAATGCCAGGTCCTGAATTAGGCATGTACCTTCTCATTCAAAATTTGGGCCTTTACCTATGGACCTGAAATCAGATTTTGTCTCAGCCCTGTTATCAGAAGGGAGACCAGAGAGATGCAGCTCTACTTTTAGCCTCTGCCACTACAGCTGGGACCTCCTATTTGTGATGCACTGTGCTACAGGATTAGATGATAAATAAGACAGTAAAGCTTTTCTATCCCAGAAACAGAAGATAGATGCCCAGAGATGCTTGCAAGCATCCCTGCTCCTTATCTGAATGTTGAAACATCAGTTTCTAAATCAATAGCATTCAACTTGTTCAGAGAAAACTGGGTGCAAAGACAGGGCTGTGTGATAAAGTTGTGTTATATTGGCTCTCAAAAGCCAAAGGCTTTTTTTTCCAAAGCCTGTTACAATTGTTCTGGGTGTTGCATCTAATCCTGAAAGATCCCAGTGATGAAACATATGAATATCAAAGGAGGGATTACATTTACTGTAACTTCAGAGTCTTTTTCCTGTTCCCTCCAGGTGGATTTAGAAATGCTTTTTTAGTTTCCATTCACTATAGGTTTTAATCTCCCCAGAAAACAAAAGCATACTCAGAAATTACTGAAACGGCAAAAATATTTCTCCTCCACACTGGTCACCAGTGAAATTCTTGACATTAAGGCAAAAGAGGGAATAAAGTATTTAAGTCACTTTGCAGCAACAAAATACAAGTCTGATTACCATATACTCTCCTTTCCTCCAGCTGCTATAAAAATGTATAAAAACTTCAGTGCTGCCCAGTAAAAGTTGGGTGTTGCAATGAGCTGGAATGGCTTGGCTGTACACAGAGAGTGTAATGACTTGGCTAAAGCCAAAGAGCAAATCAAAATTACTCCCAGGACAAGGACATGGACATTCTCATCTGTCCTGTGTGCCCTGCCCACAGAGGTGATGATGGAAAAGCAAATTCCTGCACCACTTCTTTCTAAAAGTGTCCTGAAAACGCCGTCATGCATCACTACTTAACACTTGTCCTGTTAGTAAATATGAATGTCAATGAAATGTTAATGTGACATTTTACCACAATCAGGGCATTAATTTAATTATGTAAAGATCCTCATTAATTAGATTCTCTAATTGCTAGGTTTTTTGCTTCCTATGCCTGAAATTATTAGTAGGATCTTTGTGCAATAGTTTCCATTCCAATATTTGTGTAAAGCCCCTGGACCTACAATGTTCTCCATCACCTATTTAATAAAGTGAATTACTTTCACTAACATCCATCATAGTTTGGGGGTTGTCATTGCACCTGCTACTTTTGATTTTAAAAACCCACATCTTAACCAGATAGCCTGAACTAAGGCTATTCCTTGATTTTACAGAACATGTTTTTTATAAAGAGGAAAGCTTGCATGCATGATCCAAAATACATTTGAAAACAGAGTTTTTATCTCTCTCTTGCCCCAAACCACCTGCCATGTCTGCTGGGAAAGTGGAACAGAAGACTTTGCTGGCCTGTTTATGGTAAATGTGTTCAAAACAAGTACATCCTGAAAAGATTTCCAGGCCTGGCAGAGGACCATGTGTTTTTGTGCTTCAAATTCAGCAGTGTGGGGATGTGTTTGTGTACATTAACCACACCTAAAGTCCAGCAACAGAAGCTCCCACTGCCATCAGTGGCAAGGCCATTCTTTGCCTTTCCCAATAAATTCCAAGTGCCCTCTACAGCAGCCAGAAGCACCATCCCAGGATAAAATGTTATTTTTGTTTCACTTTAGCAAATAGATACCCGCGGGGGTGGAGGGCTGGCTTCCTATGTTGTCAGAAAAATTCATTTCCAGCTGATGATGACAGAGAGCAGAGAACTGTGTGATGCGTTTTCCTTGCTTTGAGGAGCTCAGCACCACGGTGAGCTGAGGGAAGCTGGGCAGCAGCTGAGGTTTGGAGCTGGAGGGCTGAGTGTCCACGGGGCAATCAGGCACACAAATCCCCTGATCCACGGCTCCTCGCCAGCCGCGTGCGCGCCAACGCTCAGATTGTCCAGCTCACGGGGAAGGGAACAGCAGGGACTGTCAGCCAGAAGTTGCTGTTTCTGTCTGTCTGTCCTGTGGGAGCTGAGGAAGTCCATCAGCACGTTGGAGCTCCTTGCAGGGGACACTGGGATGCAGTGGGGACACCAGGATCTGCAGGAAGTGGGACCTGCACGTCCTTTCTGCGTGAAGAGACCACAGCCCCACAGGCCAGCAGCTCTGCTCCCACCACCTCCTTCTCATTTGTTTTCCCATTTTATTCTTGTTCTTTCAGGTGGAAATGACTAACTCCTTCCAAAGGATGCTGGTGGAGAACAACTTATTTATGTCTCTTGCACAGCTGGCCAGAGCCTGTGCAGGAAATGCAGGTGATTTATCAGAGGCTGTTCACAAGGCTTCCTGCACAGCTCAGGGGCTCTTCCCTTCTTTTATTTCCTCTTCTTTTTCACTCTTCCCTGTTTATGAAGGTTTGCAAATTCCTCTACAAGGGTTCCAACCATGTTGCTGTAAAATTACTGATTCCTGTCATACCTAACGAAGTGCTCTGCCCCTTTCAATGCAATTTTTTCCTGCATCTCTGTGTATCCTCACATCTCTCCCGGTTCACAGCCTGCATCCTTCATCAGTCACAACCACAGCTTTGAGCTAAAGGCAGTAGAAAACCACATGAACTGTGTGGTGATGAAATGAATTCAGTACACACCATAAATCTCAAAGAAAGTCCAAAAAGCATCACTCAGCACATACTGCACATATCCATTATCACCAGGATCTCACAATCCTGAATTTAAAGGTTTCCTTCTTGAACAAGGAACTGGGTGGATATTTCCCATCAGGTAGCACAGATGTATTTGCAGATCACCAGGGCAGCCCCAGGCTCAGCAGAGGGTGCCCTGATGGCACCTGCAGATGGTTTCTCACCTCATGCCATGGCCCAAATCAGGGCACAAATGTCTGAGCTCATATCCAGCAGTTCCTGTCCTCCTCAGCAAACCTCACCTTTCCCCTCACTCCGTTCTTGTCCCACCTGTCCCTCCTCAGCAGCACCCTGCCCTTTCTGAAACAATGCCCACCCTCATTTTGGCATGCCCTTGAATTGCTAAGAGGCCTGCTTCCAAAATCTTATTTTTCATGTTCCAAGAGATTGCCCAGTTCCCAGTAGTGTCACATTTCCCAGCACTAGGTGTTATCACAGAATACAGAATCATTTACCTTGGAAAAGATCTCTAAGATCATCAACTCCATTCCCCAGCACTGCCCCATGTCCCCAAGGGCCACATCCACACAGCTTTTAAATCCCTCCAGGGATGGGGACTGCACCACTGCCCTGGGCAGCTGTGCCAGGGCTGGACAAACCTTCCTGTGAAGAAATTTTAAGACCTGTTTAGAAATACCTAATTTCTCTGCAGCCATACACATTTATACAACACAGGCAGTGCTGTCTGCTATTTACATGCTTCCTGGCATCCTACTAAAAAGGATGTTCGTGTTTCAGTGGGACTCCTTCTGTCAGAACAATTCCCACATGCTCTGTGTGGGTTATGGCTGCTGTGGAAGCAACAGGACTCTGATGGTGGAGAGGGAAGTGTCATGTAATTTCAGGAGCACATGGAGTGGAAGCACAATTCAAAATCTTTCTCCTATTAATATTTGATGTGTTGTTTTCTTTCATCTGTGCTGGAGAAATCAGAGGAGTTAAAAGAAGCAAAATAATTTCAACCCCCACTTTCCTGTCCTGAGGGACTATAAACACCATTTTTCTTCCTTGATGTACCGAGTGAAGTCACTGACAGGTACTGCATTAGGGAGCAGAAACACTCGGTGCTTCTCAGCCTGCCATAAAAGAAGGAAAAGCAAACCCAGCCAGGGTCTGCAGCTGGCTCGTGGCTCCTGTGGCTGCTGGTGACAGCTCACGTGTGAGCCAGGAAACAGCTGCACAGGAACGGGGCAGTGACACTTGTCAGGCTGCTGGTGACACTGAACTTCAGGCCCAGCTGACTTGTAATTCTGCTCCCGTGTGGTTTGGCTTTTATACTCTCCCTTCTGGAGTTATTTGTTGGTTTTTACCAGCTTATGGCTGAGTAGATCTGTGTGGAACTCCCAAGGACACAGCCACCTCCTCTTTCGCTGCTGTGGACCCCTGCCATTCTCCCACTGCCATTCCACACAGGGAAGCACCCAGGGACAAACGTGGAGCCCTCCTGATCCTTCACATCCCACTCCATGCCCACACCTGCTGGAACCCTGGATATTACAAGGTTTGGGCTTTCTGTGCTGAAAAACACAAACCCTCAAGGAGAACACTACACCTGATCTGAGGCCGTGGAGAAGGCTTCCAAAATTAAATAATAGACAAAAAAAAACACATACTCATCAAGAGAAATACTTACACACAGTCATTCCACTGCCACTGGACTAAGGGGTTTCCTGGGAGCAGCAGTGGAAACACGTCCTGCTTGCACTGTCATTTCTACAGGACATCTTCCCCTCCTTGGAAAACCTGCTCAGAAAACAGGCCACACACATGTCAAGCTGCTGCTTGGCTGAAATTGTGAGGAATAAAGCTGATAGGCCAAGAAACCCTTACAATATATTGTAATTAGGAAATAGTTGGCTTCTGATTGTAATGGCGCGAATTATAACATCTGTATTGTCTCACCCTTCACATGAGACTGAAAATGGAATCAAAGTTTTTAAAACACCTCTCAGTTGCTACATCTCTGGGTCAAAAAAAGGGCATTATCCAACAGCAAACAGCATTTCTGATGTAAAGTTTGAGCTCTAATTGCATTGGGTAAGTCTTTCAGCTTGTCTTGGCACCAGGTCACAAGGAAGGTGTCTAAGTAACTGTGTCAGGTAATGATGAAATTATCACAAAAGTCTCCAGTGACTAGCAATTTACAGAATGGTACTTTATTCTTAAGTGAAAAAAAATGGAAACTCTGTGCAAAATCATCAGTTAGGGCTTTGAATCTCAGACAAATCTGTGTTCAGTGCTAGAGGGTGGGAAAGAAGCACTCCAGGGACGTGGTGGTGCTGCTGCTCCCCTTGCTGGATATCACCTCTGTAGCTCTTTTTCCTGGCAGGGAACAGCAGAGGGGATGAGCAGAGCTCCAGAGCTTGTGCTGGAGGCATCTCTCAGGTGGAGACACAGGCTGGACCCTGTGTGGGAGAAGCCTCAGAGCCCTGGGCTCCCAGACCTGCCAATTGCCTCAGTGCTCCTCATAGCAGCGCCTCTTTGCTGCACAAACGTGTGATAAATCAGGTGAAAGACTGATTGGTGCAGCTAATGAAACCACTGCTCTGGAAATACCAGGGCAGGCCATGGGCTGACTGCTGAATGGCTCCAGTGAGATCACAGGGACTGACACCAGAGCCCACAGACAGGCACAGAATGCAAGTTTCATTTCTGGCAGCAATTCTGTTAATCCAGGTAAATATTTAATAAAATGAACAAGAGAGAATGATATTTCCCTTATATAGGAAAAAAAGGATGGATATTTAAAGGCCACATCCTAATGCTAGTTTTTTCCTATGTGTTTTAGTTTGCCTGTGGCAAAAAAAACATTCATTCAGGGTGGGAAAGCACAGCAAAAGGCAGGAAATATCCAGTGCAAACAAGACACCAAACACTTCCAATTTAAATGCCCAGCTGGTTTCCGGCCATTTTTGTGGACACAGATCAACTGTGGAAAATATCCATGAGAGATCTGTCCCTCCTTTCTTCCTTTTCCCTACCTATGAGTGTCTTCATAATTCTGTGCTTGCAGAAAGTGCTGGTGAGTTTTACAGCTGAATAAACTCAGGAGTCCCCTTAAAATGCCCTTCCCTGGGCTCAGAGGACTACCATGGACACCATGGT
Organism: Vidua macroura; assembly: GCF_024509145.1. NCBI lineage: Eukaryota > Metazoa > Chordata > Aves > Passeriformes > Viduidae > Vidua > Vidua macroura. Next base: position 3,787,078 of record NC_071578.1, on the reverse strand, counting down.
CCCAAAGCATTTCCTATCTTTTCCCATCTCCCTTCTCCCAGGAGGAAACTCCATGGATCTATCTCTCTTCTAGCCACAAAAAGCCCAGTTTGCTTTGATCACCAAAACCTGGCTGAGAATCATCCAGGGACGAGGCCTCGGGCTGGGAGAGTTCCTAGTTTTTTTGATTATGTTGGACATGTTTTCTCTTTTCTGCCTTTCGTTCATAATTGCTCATGGGAGGGGAGTGTGTGATCCCTTTGTAGTCTTTAGATGGCCAAAGCTGGACACAGTAGGCAATCCACACTGGATTCAATCCCAGCCCACAGCAGGGGCTTTGCAAGACAGTTTTATCTCAGAAAATAAGGGATTCATGCTTGACCTTCTCATGGCACACAGAATTCAAATATGAATCCCTCTGCAGATTAAGATAAAGACTTCGTTTAAACTGGTCTAAAGACACATCCTCCTGCTAGAGTTTTCCCAGTAGGAGCAGGGGACTTGCCAGTAGAAAGTCTCCTTGCCAAGCTTCTTGTTCTTTGGTGACTGAAAGAACAGATTTAGCCATTCCCCATTAATGCAAACCAGTAATTAAAACCGTGTGACCCAAGTGTGATTACAATAACAAGGAGAACTGTGCTAAGCTTTTATACTTTTATCCTTCACTGAATCACGGGAACAATCATCCTCCTGCAAAGCTGGGAGTTAAGTGGGGAAGGCTTCAAAACCAGAGACAATGAGCTAAGGGGATGGGTTTATTTTAGGTGAGTTGTCTCTCCAGGAACCACCTGGAGTGATGCTGCCCAAGCTCAGGTGGTGCTGCTGGACAGACAGACAAAGGATGTGACCCCCACTGGGCTAAGCTGTCCAGTCTCTAACCCACAGAGGGAACAGAATCACTGCAAATCACCATCTTTTCCTTCAAATGAGTTTTTCTTTTGGGCAGGAAAAGTCATCAAAGTTTTGTTTTGGCCTCCTCTTTCATTAAAAAAAAAAAAAAAATGCAGGCAGATGGGAGCATGTATGAGAGCATTAAAAGGGCTGTCCTGCATCTCTGGCAAACAGACTCTTCCAAACCTCAGACAACCCTTAGTTTGGGAATATATGCTTTTTTAAAAGAGTTAATTATAGTCTTATCTCAACAAGTAAGGGATTCTTGCCTGACCTTCTTGTGGCAGCTAGATTACACACGTGAAGCTCTCTGAAGATTAAGACAAAGACTCAGTTTACACAGGTGTACCCCAATCCTCTGCCTAAACCCTGCTGAGCTTTTAATGCCTCTGACACCCACAGCCTCCCCCTGTAAAAACAAGCTTTGGGTGTCTGCCTGCACACAGGACAGGAAAGTGGGACTCTTCCAGGAAATTCTGTGGTTTCATTCCTCAAAAAAACCCCCAACAACTGCCTTCAGCAGATTATTGCTCCCTGCACCTTAAGTGGGGACCCATGGGTGCCCACCAGTGGTGCCAACCTGTCATGTGTCCAGCCTTGCACATCCCCCTGACTAGGAATGACAAGAACAAACATTGGAGTGTCATTTCCCCTGCACAAAAGCTCCTCTGCCTTCTTCCTCCCCGCCAAAAAAATGGAGCAGCCGTGCCTTTTTCAAACGCAGCTCTCCTCATATGCAATTGCCTTCTGGATCCTGTGGTTTGACTTCCCACATGTGGATTTTTTTCCATTGTCCTTGGCAGCTAGAGGAGTCAAATGCCAAGTGGTGGAAGATATTTTCTATAGCCACAGCATCTGGCTTCCTGGCTGGTTGCTGTGTCAGTCGTGCTTGTTGACTGTGGAGCTACCTCTGTTCCTGTTTGGTGTTTAAATCCATGGAGTTGCTTCATCCCCATGTGCTGTTTTCCTTTCTTGCTTTTCAACTGCTTTGAACGTTTTTCCAGAAATTAATACTTCCTTGCATAGTTTCCACATGGGTTCAAGATGGGAGATTTCCCTGGAATGGTTTTTCTCCTCATGTTGGGAAGGTTCTGGAGAAATCCTCCAAGTTCATCCACGGTCACATTTATGATATTGCTGAGAGTTTTCCCATGGCTTTATGACAGATGGTATTTGCTCTAAAAACAACCATATTTTCTGTTAGTTCAGTGCTGCTCTGTACTGGTGGTTGTCTCCTTTGAAAAATTATGTGCCTTCCACCCCAAATCACTTTTTATCTAAAACATTTGGAGTGCTGTTTTGTAGAAAGTGTATTAATTTGGTTTGTTCTAATTACCAGGGGGTACAACAGGCTGGCCCTCAATGGAAGATAATTTAAAGACAGAGTTTTCATAAAACTGTGAGACACATCTTAGACAGAAGAGATGCATAAAGCTATTGACAATAAAACTACTTTTTTTCACTGAAGCAACCAAGGAGCAGTAGGATCAGACTCAGCAATTTTGCTGGGGTTTAGTTGTTAATAAGTTTTGTATAAAACTAGATTCTCAGTGGCTATAAATCAATATCTTTTTATTGAGTCAAGTGTAACCAGCCCAGAACCCAGCCCACTGCTTTCTCATCTATTTGAAAAATATGGGAAGACAATGCTGGGAGCAAAGAAAAGAGGGGGAAAAGTCTTTTGACAACATTAAAGTTCTGCTACCTGACGAGCAGTTCAAAGGCTGGCATTTTTTACCCATAAAGGAAAGCTGTCCTGCTGCTGCTGAGCTCAGCATTGCAGAGGGCACACAGGAAAAGCCAATTTCCCACCTGCTCCTGATTAAAATGAACATTTCTGCTCCTCTGCTAAAAAAAGCAGCTGCACTCATGACACCAGGAGCACTGCCAAGCCAAAACACGCAGTGAAGAGGGGGAAAGATGGGCAGATAGTGACAGGACAAGGGGGAATGGCTTTAAACCAAAGGAGGAGAGATTTAGATTAGATATTGGGAAGAAATTCTTTCTTGTGAGGGTGGTGAGGCCCTGGCACAGGCTGCCTAGAGAAGGTGTGGCTGCCCCATCCCTGAAGTCTCCATGACCTGAAAGAAACGAATAAGCAGCTGTTAGACACCACAGTTCTTCAGCAGACAGGAATGAGCACATGTGAACTGAGGACATAAAGGAATAAAAATCTCAGTATCTTTTTAATTATGCGCTAAGCCATGTATACTCCACAAACCAGTAGCTTTACAAAGCTGCACAACTCTTCAGCATTGCAATCTTTTCTGGTTTATACTACAGCAGGGAAAATTCTTTTTTAGGGATTTTTTCTTAGGTTGTCTTTTTTTTTTTTTTTTACATGATGTGGTTATGGGTTACAATACCTAGGAAATTAAGGTTTATGCCACAATGTCAATGTTACTTCAACTACAGAGGAGAAGACTGTACAATCTCAGAAGACCATCTGGCAAGAAATTGTTTTTGAAAGACATAAAAGCCAACAGATAGCACTGTTCATCAGCTTCACACCATCAGAAACCATCGGGTTTATCTTTGTACAGAGACCATCCGTGTCATCAGTCACATAATTTACAGTGAGAAATATATAAAGATTCTGTTCAGTGGCAATTACAGTTATAAAGACCAATAGAGAAATCATTTGCTGTGCTGTCAGCTGTGGGATTATAGATTTCAGGTGAGGTTTTAGTGACCTTAGGGCATTAAAAGTGAGATCCCTCTCAGCACAGCAGATTGAAAAGTATTGATGAGAAAGTCAAGATGAGAGAACAGCAGCTTGCTAAGGCATTCCTCTGCCTCTGCCCATTTACTGCTACATTAATCTTTCCTTGATCTATTAAATTCCATTTTCTTGGACATTTATTCTGGGGACATGTAGGAAAGGAGCTGAACCTGTATTGTCACATCAGCTGGCACCCTAAGAGCACTCCAAAGCCATGAACCCAAAAGGCTACGAAATATTTCACTTGGCAGTGCAGGATGTGAGCTTCCCACCAATAAATGAGTGAGACTGTGACTTCCTTTTCCCCCAGTGGCATTGGCATCAAAGCTCTTAACTAAAACTAAAAGCATTTTCATTTTGCCAAGTTACAGAAGCACATCACAACCAATATTATCTTCACAGCAAAAATGATCCTGCACAGATGGAGTGAGGGGCTATACTGACTTCACTAAGGTCAGCAGTCCATCTGCTTGTAGCTGCTCTGTACAATGTTTATTCACATGAAATACTGAGCAAGGCATTCCAAATCAGGTGGACTCCCCATCCCCAGAAGTGTTCCAGGCCAGGTTGGATGGGGCTTGGGACAACCTGAGATTCTAGGAGGTGCCCCTGCCCGTGACAGGGGGTGGAATGAGATGATCTCTAAGGTCCCTTCCAACCCTCTACTCTCTGCAAGGGCGTGCTGCAAAGACCTTCAGACAGAGAGTAAAAGGTACCAAAAAAGTAAGGCAGACAATAAGCAGCACTTTACAAACACTGAAGGAGTGCTGCCAACAGCTTCTTTCAAAGCTTTCTGGAGGAAAATCCAGGAGGGCGATGTTCAAGCAGATGCAGAGCAGGGAGTGTGGGTTTACCTGCTCTTGCACTGTAACTCTGATGGGAAATTAATTCACAGCTTTAAAATTGCAGCTTCAGCATTAATTCTTGAAGAGATACTAATTATCTTGAAGAGATTCAGTCTGATTCAGTGGTCATAAGCTTTTACTCCTTAATGCCCCTCAAAATGTGCTCCTCAAGGCAGTGAGTTACCCCCCTTGCTGAGATCATGGGTGGTCCAGCAGGACTCAAGGACATTCCTTTCTGCACCTTGGGGAAGACTTTATCATGTCCCTGTTTGGAGGAATAGGAACTCCTCTTCTGCTCCTCATTACAGCCCCCAAATCTGTGTGTGAGCTGCTCAGCCTGCACAGCTGCATTTCAGAGCAGAACTGCTTCTTCACCAAGCTGCAGACAAGCTTAGACTCCCTGAGTCACCAAAATTTCTGTGATGAAGCAACAGCAGAGGGGAAGGTGAAAATAAATACTTGAAAATAAAACAGGCTTTCAGCTAGTTAGATTCCTTGGAATCTCATATTTAACAGAATGAAAATCTTATTTAATGTCTTCTTCAGCAGTGGCCAATGCTCAGAATGGTTCATAACTTTGCTGCTCACAGACCCCACCGAATGCTAAGGGGATGGAAGGAGTGGTAGATTTGGCAGTGCTGGGTTAATGGCTGGACTTCATGATTTCAAAAGCTTCTTCCAGCCTAAATGATTCTGATTCTATCCCTGCTGAGCTTCACTTGCCACCACTGGGCCCATCCAACTCTCCAGCTGCACATCTGCAGCCCATTGGAGCAGCCTCTTCACTCAGCAGCTCAGGGAAAATTGCTCTAATTTAAGCCAGTGTTACTGATAAAAGGGTGAAGAGAAACACTGCAGTGTCCATAATCCAACTGGGATGACTTTGAAGGTGCTACAGGTGCAAATGGCAGCAGCCTCAAGCCCGGAGTCACAGCCCTCACCTCTGACTGCAGGTGTGCATGGAAAAGGGTGGATGAACACAGCATTTAGAGAACAAGAGGCACCTGCACTCAGCTAAAGTACTCAGTCAACCAGATTTACCTGGCTGTGCATCTAATTTCTTTTTCTTCCTTTGTGCTGCCTGATTTGTATTCCCCAGAAATAGTCACTCTTTAGGATTTAGAAAATAATCTGCATGTTCTGGAGAAAATCACATTTTCTTTTTCATCTCTTTGTCTCCCTTGCTGTCAAAATCTTATTTTATGCCTTCCTCTTGCAATCCATTTTAACAATGGCAGTGGCACAGGTAATATTTCTCTGTGCTTGATGAACTGAGGGACACTTGCTTATATAACTGGGGGACAATGACTATGTCTGAGTCTTTGTGAAAGATTTGAAAGCGTAAGGGGAAAATGCTGTATCCCAGCAGCATCTCACTTATCCTCACATAAAGAAAACAGCTCTGCAAACCAAAGTGTCTCATCCATATTCAAAGTTAAAATCAAATAAAACAACACCTCAGCAGAGTGAGTCCAGCCTGCCAGGGCTGCCTCACCCAGGATCATCAACTCTCCAGGTGGTATTGTATTCAATTTTCTTTATTCCAGTTAGGAAAGACAAAAAATGACTTCTCACCAGTGTGATATTGGGTTAATGGATGTCTCAAAGCCCCTGGCTGTGATTCCTCCTGATCTTTCATGATGTTTTTGGTGTAACACTCATACCTATGCCAGAAGCAATGGGTCTAGCTGATAAAATACAATCCAAAAAGGAAATGCAGCCTTTCACAATGTGACATGGACCTCAAAATCATTAAACTAAGCAGCAAAAGCACATGGCCTGAATCCATTTTCCATTCTTTCCACACATAATTTTGTTTATCCTCTGAAAACACACTGTACAATGTACCTAGCAGAAAGAAAAACAGAGAAATGTCCATGATACATCACAAACGGAAGGGAGTTTCTATTTCTACAATTTTGACTTAAAATTCTCACACTGCAGCACTTCAGCTCACAAAGTTTTCAGCAGATACCACCACTGGAAGCAGTCATGATGCTGAGGAAGTTCCAGGGAAAGGATATGCATAACCAGCCCGATTTTTTCACTGTTCACTGCATTTTTCTAAGAGCCTGAGAAGGAGAGAGATTCCGGGAATATTCTTGTGCAGTGAAATTACAGGGCTGGTCCTTGTTAAGGGTAGTGATGGCAGCGGTGAATGAGCACTGATTGTTGTTACCTCTTACAATTTAAAAGATAGTTATTACAGATGAATAATGCATGAGCTTGGAATCTCTTCCCGAGGCACTTGGAGACCTGAGTTGAGATGCACAGCACAGGCACATGGCTGTGATTGCCTTCAGTGCGCTGCCTTATTGTTCTGAAACACAGCATAATGATCCCTCTTAAAACATCAGTTTCTAAAACTCACACCCACCAGGAATGGGGAGGATTTGGGAAATGAACTTCTCACAGCTCCTGTGCCTCACCAGCACCTCAGAGCCAGGCTGGTCAGTGCTATCTGTTAAACCCAGGAAACAAAATTTGGCTTTTTAGACAGAAATCATGCTCCTGCATCACCTCAAAGGCTGCTACGTGTCCTCTGCTGGCTTTCCAAAGGTAATGGGTTATTGATCGCTGCTGATCAGGCAAATGTGCCTCCTGATGAATATGCAGACACAACATCAGGAGTGCTCTGAGCATCACAATGTTTTCACAATGTTAGCCTGGGTTCCTCAGCCCAGTAATCTGGGCTTTTTTTAAATGGCTCTCTTTGCAATCTCAATTAAAATGGATTAATTTATACAACATCCAAGAAATCACTTAAAGCTGCTCAAAAATGCCATGTCAGCCCTGAGGCTTGCTCTGCTACGGCTCTTCTTGCAGATCTCTCCTTCAAAGGAGACACAACAGTGAGCCTGGATGAGGCCTTATTTCAAGGGATTGAGAAATTCAGCATCCCTCCCTCTTCCTGCATGAAAACCTCTGCAGAACAGGCAAAATCAAAGTGTCACCTTATTCCACTCTTAAACTTCTGGTCATGTGAGTGCTTCTCTGGACAACTCTACCTTCTTTTCTCAGTGCTTCTTATTAAGGGACAGGGTTTTCATGGCTCACAGCAGTGGGGCATTCAGTGATGCTTCAGGTTCGTACTTAGGAAAGTGGCTCCTCTTTAAATAATGGAGAATATTCTCTGACCTAAAAGACCTTTTTCCTATGGGGAAGTATCAGGGGGAAATAGGAAGAACTATGGAACTTAAAGCACCCAGTGCTTTCACTGACAGAGCCCTGAGACAGCACTCCCAAAATGTTCTCTGTAGCTTGTTCAACACACAGGGAATTTTGGATAAGTAGGATTTCTATTAGTGTCTCAATTATGAATAGATGTAAAGTCAGGCAGCATTAAAAGCAGTTTCCCAACTCTTTCAGCAAAATAATTTCTTTGTAAATAAGTCGAATGTTATGTCAAAACAGCTGTTAAAGTGACTTTATTGAGTCACTGGGCACAGATATAGTGTAACTTATCCTTTAATTATTCTGCAACTTTGTAGATTTTGCTAACAACATGTGACAGCAGGATATTTACAGATTCCTACAGATTGCCGTGAAATTACCCTTAGAGAGCTTTGTGGTGTGTGTACTGTGGAATTGTTATGTCTTTATTTTGGTGCGTTGCAGTCTTAAATCTCTAAGGCACCCCCTCATTCACCACCAGGCCTGGCAGCCTCTTTGCATTCATGTCAAGGGAGGCTGTCAGGGAGCAGACACAAATCCTAACACGTCTCTTCCCTGAAAGAATTGACTTCTGATGTGTTTCTTATTACTCTTCTCCCTGAAGGGTAGGAGAAGTCTTTTAGATTGAAAACAACATCGTTGTGCCATGTGCGGAGAACGCAGAGCTGGCTTCAAAAGTGACTTTAGTGCAAACTGTGCTTCTGTTTAGGTGACAACAACAGCCTCCTTATAAGCTCTGTGTGAGAGGGACTAGGGATGAAAGTCTGATTTCCACAGCAGTTAAACTGTGCCAATCATAGTCCAAAACAAGCAGCTCAAAGCAGCAAGGACAAACCCCCCTTCATTTTGGCAGTGATATTTGGTGGGGGCACGTTCAGGAAGTCCTAAAATGGTTTCAGTTCAAAGGGACTTTAAAGCTCACCTCATTTCCACCCTCTGCCATGGGCAGGGACACCTTCCACTAGACCAGGTTGCTCCAAGCCTTGTCCAGGTTTTCCTGGGAAGCTGCCAAGGAAAGAGGGTGACAGGTGAAGCCATCACTGGTTTTTGTGGCTATGCCAGCACCAAACTCCTCTCCTTCCCTAGGGTGTGTTTGGAGAGCTCCATCTCACCACAAGTGATACGAGGATCTCAAGGACTCTGCAGGTCAACAGCAGCTCTGCTGCTTTTAAAGAAGAGCTATGCAGCATTTCTGCTCCCTGATCTGAGGGGTCCTGAGACTGGTGTGCCTTATTTGTACCCGTGCCATTTTGATGTTAAGAGTTTGGAAGTGGTTGCTGTCAGCACTCCTGGAAAAATGGGGACATATGGGGCCCTGGAGAAAAAGTAGATGGAAAATTATAAATAAACTTGTGAGAAGATTGCAGTGTGAAAGGCATCATGCTGTTCTCTGATGGTCTGGGAACTGACTGAAACTTATTAAAGAAATTTTTGACTAATTCATCAGTAGCTCTTTAAAATCAAGCTGTCCTTTGTTGTTGTTTTTTACTTAATATTACTTTTTCATTCACTTCTTAGTGTCATGGCTTCCAGTGGGAATATTTTCCATTAGAAATTTGGTATTAATTGACTGTGGATATTCTTCAAATGTTCCTAATGAGATACCCATTCACTAAAGCTTTCATGGAGTGACCATCATGCATTCAGCTAAGGGAAGAGTCCTGTGAAAGTGACACCAGTATTATTTAGTCAAAATAATTACTGACACTCCAGGAGAACACTGGAGTGTCAGTAATTATTTTGACTAAATAAACCACACTGTGTGAGGCACAATGTCCTGTAATAATAAAAACATTATTCCTGATAAAATGTTATTTTTTGGTCACTGATTGTTATCCATGAGGTTTCTTTTCCAGTCAAACTAGAGACAGACACCTCCAGCTCTGGGTCAGCTTTGCCCAGAAAAAAATCAGGAAAAAAGAAAGAGAAAAAAAAAAGTCTCACTTGCCTTTTAGCTGGCTGCCTGTTTCCTAGAAAACTAAAGGAAATCATTTTGATGCTGTGGTAATTCTCTTTATTTACAATGACCTGGTAAGAGAGACCAGAGGAGGCCATGAAGATGCTCCAGATGATGAAGCATCTCTGCTACAAAGGCAGGCTGGGAAGTGTTCACCTGGAAAAGGATCCAGGGACACCACAGAGCCCCTTCCAGTGCCTAGAGGGGCTCCAAGAGAGCTCGAGAGGGGCTTTGGACAAGGGCTTTGGACAAGGGCTTTCAAAACTTATATCACTGGCCTAAACCTGATCCCATCATCAGGCCACTGGCAGTAAAGATCAAACCAAGCATTTTTTAACATCAAAGTCTCTTCCTGACTGCTCATTTTTAACTGGCCTCATCATCCATGAGCAACAATTCTGTTCACAACTGATTACACAGTTGTGCCAGCCCTGAGCAGAATGAGAGTGGGTTTTGAAGAGATCAAGCAACAATTGATAGATCAAGACTGGGAATAAGCCCTCTTTTATCTAGAAAAACTGTAATGGAAATAATTGGAAAAATGTATTTTATTATTTTCCCAGAGGAGACGATTAGAGAACCTGAAGGCAAAGGCTGCTCTATGGAATGAATGATTTGAATTTTAACTGAAAATGCTGAGGCTCAAATGAAAAACCGTTTTAGACAGCAGGAGAGAGTTTGCCCATTTTTTTTAAAGTGTTTTTATTATTTGTAGTAAATATATTTGCATAATTTGTACATCCAAAGTATCCCAACTGGGACTAATTATCCACTGTGTTAGACAACATACAAACACACAACAGAGCCAACCTCTGATCTGGGAGTCACAATCCAGTGCTCAGTTTCAGCAAACAGCACTTGATAAGCCAAAGTGTTCATTCTCTTTTCTCTTTTTGCCCCCATTTATTAAACAGGGCTCTTAGCCAAACCCTCAGTGGCCCTTTCAGAAGGCAGAAGAACAAGGAAATATTGTGCCCTTGTTAGTGCAGAGGGCTGGGGTTTGCAAATCAAAGCCAAGTCTCCATGCTCTGGAGCAGACTTTATGTCTGACAAGAAGCAGTTCAGCTCCTCTGTGCCTCCAACAACCTATTTGTAAAAGGGTAGCAGCACTCCCCACCCACTTCGGGGCAGGCTGAGAGGGAAGGCATGAAGATTTGTAGAGAAATTCCTAAAAGAATTTAAGAGACTAATATTTTAGGATTTTGTCGCCCTGGGACTAGATGGGGTGGTCATTCAGTGCAGTTTTGTTTCCTCATGGAAGCAGTAAAATTTATAGTTTCCAGTACTAAAACTCAGCACTTGCAAGATTGGACGGGTTTCTCCAGCCAACTTTGCTGTTCCTGATAATATCCCTGTTTATAAATGCCTGCTCCTGCCTCACCATCAGGTGCACAGTGCAAGTCGGCTGCCTTTAACCTGACACACCCTCATAAAACCTGGGCTGCTGCTCAAATCCAAATCCAACTCGGCATCGTAAGCTGAACCATCAAGAGGAAAATGCCAGCTGTAAAACTTGTGGAGTTCCAGCTTCTGGGAGGTTGCAACATTCCATGTTCCAACTGCTTGCTGAGGTCAGGAACGCAAAATGAGCCAATGAGGATTTTTATCAAATGCACCACCAGTTCTCTGGCATGGATTCATCCTCTTTACTCACAGAGGGCAAAGCCTCACTGAAGGAGCATTGTCACCCCTGTTTTCTGCTTCTTATCTGGGGACACCAATTTCATATCCTGGTTCTGAACAGACCTCCAGCATTGTAAAATGTGTCCTGTATTTCAGAACAGGCTCCCCAGGGAATGGTCACGGCCCCAAGGCTGCCACAGCTCCGGAGGGTTTGGACACTGCTCTCAGGCACAGGGTGGGATTCAAGAGTTCTTTCAAGAATCCTATTCAAGAGTCCATGAATGTAATACATTAAATTTCTAGTCTGGTTGAAAATACCTACTGGAAAATGAAAGGTTATTCTTTGTGAGGTGCCCCACCAGTCAGGTGTTTTAAGGGAGGACAGAAGCCATGGGATATGCAGTATCACTGCAACATTCACCTCTCTGTAAGGTTATAGGGAGGGAGAACCTGCCCCCTGAATTAAGAGTGTGTTAATTACATGTATCTGAGCTTCTGCTGCCTCCCAGGCTCAGCAGGATTTGTTGCTCTGAGCTGTGAGGGAAAGCTGACTCCTCGTGCCACGTGCAGGGCGCACCAGGAGCCTGCTGGGACAAGCCTCTCCTCTTCCTCAGCCAGGAGATGATCACAGGGAGGCATCACCCAGCTCTGCCCACACAGGCACTGACACGTGGCGGTGTTGTCTGGGTCCTCTGGGCAGACTTTAGAAGAAGCCAAACAGACTGGACTCCAAGACTCTACAGCATCAGGGCACTCAGATAATGCACAGAATGGGTGATAAACTGGGGGTGAAGGTAAAAATGCATTTATTGTTAACTGAAATAACAAGAGAACTGTTTTTTTTTTCTTACAGGGAGGTCTCCATAACACTACCAAAAAGAACTTCTCTCCCTAAGTTAACTAAAAAAAAAAAATTCTAAAAGTAGCAAACTAAAATTTTATTTCTTTACATTATCAGTAAGAAAAAAAAAAGTTATAAAAAGGAAAAAAGTGTTATAAAAAAAAGAAAAAAAAGTGTTATAAAAGTTTTGTTCTAATTTTTATTACTCCTAGTTACTGCTAATAAAATTTTCTTTATCCCCTTTAAAGTTTTAAGCCTACTTTACCTTTCTCCTAACACTACCTCACAACAAGAAGTAAATACACTAGTAATTAACCAACACTAAACCCACCACACTCATTAGTACATTAACCAAAAAATCTCAAAATTAACAGAAGATTAAACTCTTCCCCAGAGAAAGAAAAGTCAGCATGGTTTCCACAAAACCCCTGGGGAAAAGCTCGTGTCCCCAGAGACCACCACACAGGCAAAGAAAAAATCATCACTTTTGAATGATTCTCTCGGTATCCATCCCTCACCTCAGCTCCATGACAGAGGTTTTCCTTCACCCACATTTGAGTCCTTCCAAGCTTCGTTAATTCTGTTTCCTTGCCTGGCAATATACCACCTGTGTTATATACAGTACATCTTGCTTTTTTTTGGGATTCATAAAGAAAAACCAACAAAATTTAAATTGCAATAGAAATATTATCTTCAGATTGCTTCACCGTTGCCTCAGCAGCATTTGCAGCCCATCTTCAGTGAGGGCAAGGCTGACATGAGCACATCAATCTCTTTTTTTTTTTTTTTTTTTTTTTTTTTTTGCCCTGTAGGTCTGTAAATACCAACTACTCCCAGGCAGCTGGTGAGAAAGGAGTTGCTGTGTTGAGTCAGAACCTGCAAGCCCAGGCATTGAGCAGGAATGTTATAAATCTGTGCCATTTTTAGAGTTACGTGTGTTTGTCTGAGGTCAGGGTGGGGTACAGCTGGTTACCTGGGACTGGGAATGTTGGGATAGCCCAGACTGTCTCTTTGGGAAGCAGCATGCACAGAGACTTTGGCCAAGGCAGCTGCAGTAGACAAACCACTCAAGGATTCTGTGAGAGCCATGAAGAGCAGAGTTTAGCACCAGGTAGCACTGAGTTACACAGTTCATCTGGTCATTTCTCAGAACACATTTATTACACCCCTACTCCAGATGATGAATTTTTATCATAAGGTTCCCCCCAGGAAAGGAAACCAAGACACATGAGATCTGGGAAATGATAACAGAGGGTGCAGTCACAGTGCATCCTAGGCCTGAGAGGATGCTGGGCTGAGTAATCTGTATGTAAATAAAAGAGAAAAGGTCATTTTGAGGGAAGATGTTAATGAAGTTAAAATGGTTTATGAGTAGTAGAAATAAATAATCCTTGCAAACCACTGGAGGTGATACAAACCAGCTGGGATGAGCAGACAATGGGACACAAAGCAGATTTTTCTACAGAGACCCAAGAAACTGTAACTCCCTCCCTGCCATCCTATCCCAACCCTGTGATTTACACACACTTCCAGCTCAGGAAAAAAAAATTCTACTGGGTTTTGTAAGTCTATAATAAAGGGCACATTTTTCTTACACTGAACAAAAAGGTTTGTTTCAAAGCCTTTAAGCCTTATGTTGGGGTAAACTTTCCATAGGGCAAGTAATTCTAATCATATTTGGAATAAATGTGATTTAAAAGAGGAGAAGTTTGATCTGGGGAAGAGTGTCAGGCAGTGGAATGTGAGTTAGTCTAACAGACTGCTTCTGATGCCCTCTGCCTGCCTCAGGAAAACCATGTCCAACAGTTCATTGCTTAATGAAATGTCATCAGGTGGCCTCAAACAGATCAACTTCCTAAGATAACAAAAAACCCTGAGGTATTCCTTCATCTCGTGTCTTTCATAAATTTGGAAGAGCAGAACTGGAAGCATATAGAAACGTGCTCCTTCTGCCCTTGAGAAAAGCTGGCACTGCTGGGTCTGAGGGTAGGAAATTCAATGCCAGCCATGTTCACTCGGTATTCTGGGATCTCCCAAGCAGAACTGCACCATCCCTGCTGTGCCCAGGCAAAAAACCTGCCATTAATTCATCTGTAAAAGCAGTCCCTAGATGCTACCCAGACACGGAAAACACACCCAAAACTATTCCCAGATAGCCTCAAGAATGTCTGAGATGCCTCTGCCAAGGTATTTAAGGGTATAATTAGACGGACCTTTTAGAAATTAAAGGTGATGAAGTTGTAATGAATGAAATTTTCTTTTAAGTGAGGTTTAGAGAATGTAATGGATGAGGCACAGAAAGAGTTGGGGAAGGAAAATCATCCCGGGAAAGTCCAGTTGTCCTGGAGAAACAATAAATACAGATGAACAGCACTACATTCACTCCAAATTTTCTTACAAAAAACATTCTTTCTTACATCTTCTTGCAAAATTTGCTGTTGCCATTTGCTACACAGCAAAATGTTTTATTTATGCTCTGTATTTCCTACAGGAAAACATTGAGAATTGCACCGAATGTCTTTGGGAGGAATGATGTAATTGGATATAGCATGAAGGATCACTGTTCCTATTGCTTTTACCTATGACTAAACTATTTAATCATGCCCACTACATTGCTGATGATGAGCTCGCTGTGAAACACAGATTTTAAAACAATTCCTGCCATTTTAAAACAACTCCTCAACCTTCACTATTTCCTTTTTCCAGCCATGGAACTGTGTCATACAGACTCAGAACACATTTTTATTAATCTGTGCTAGAAAAAAAACCCTGGTCACATCCAAATCTGGGTGTGTACTGCCAGAGTTATAAAGGCATGACTGGAAGGTGGTACACAGATCACTGCATGGGAAAGCCCCCACTTTCAGCAGATCAGTAAATAGGTCAGCAGCAGTAAACAGGTCAGGAATTCAGGATTTGAGGGAAAAATGAGATTATATAGCAAAGGAAGAAAGCTTATCCCCATTCCCATGCAAGTACTGGGATAGTATGTCTTCCTTCTGTATTGTGACGGGGGTTTTGTTATAAATCAATGGATGATTGTTTTTCTTTTAGGATTTGTAATAGTCATTATGAAGTTATTTTGTAAATATAGTGTGATTTTTTAAAATTTTTGTGAGAGTGTTTATGGGTGTTATTAGATTTTAATTATTTGGTTAAAATATAACAGAAATTATAGTGGTCTTTGTGTTAGTGTTCAGTATACTTGTAATATTAATTGTTTTATTATGATGCATTAGACTGTAAGTTAGTTTTGGTTGTTTATTGTTGATATATTTTATTTAAAGGATATGAGGTGTTGGACTAAAGTTTTTAAGTGGTACTAAGAAAACCAGCATGCAAGCAACACAAGGTCTGGATTTTTCTAGTTCCACATGAAAGAGCAGTGGGGTGAGGAATGGGAAAAAGAAGCTGTTTGAGGGTTTCTGTCTCACATCAGGTGTGTATGATGGCATTAGCCCTTCATGTGACTAAATCTCTTTTCTCCCTTGAAACAGAAGCTTTGGCCAGGATATGGGTGCCAGCTGTGCACACAGATGCAGCTCCCCCAGCACATCCCAGCTGTTCAAAGAGGGAACAGAGCCACTGCCTTCAGGTCTCCTGGGACTGTTGGGACAGTGATACCAAGCTCAACACATACAGACCCTCAAGACAGAATCACATGAAAGCCAGAGTATGTAAAAATGAGGGCTAGAGTTGACCTCCAAAAGTATGAAAACTCTTCAGAGTTTTTTCATATCTGAAAAGTCTCCAAATTCTGCAAGCCTTAACAAAGTTCTGGACTGATATTAATAAATACAAGATCACTTATCAGCAAAATAACCTTTGGTAGTGACCGCCACTGAGAACTGCTTTTAATTCTCATCTGCTTCTTATTTATTCAGAAGTATGTGGTACATTTTAGCATCTCAGGACTAACCTCGTGCATTTCCTGTTTCATAAATACAGAAACCTGTTCCCTGAGACAAGACACAAACCCCCAAATAGCTCAAACATCCTTCCAAGCAGTTGTAGAACAGCAAGATTCCCTCCAAGCCTCCTTGTTTTGAGGCTGAGCCCTGTATCTCCCTCAACTGCTCATTGTCAAATGTCTGCTCCAGATCCTACCCAAGCTCCGTTCCATTCTCTGACCATGCAGAAGGACCTCAATGTCTTTCTAATAGCGAGGAACCCAAAACCAACTCAGGAATCTGAGGTGCCTCAGCAGCCCCAGCAGAGAGGGCTGAGAACTGCCCTGCTCTTGCTGACCACACAAGTGCTGCTGCAGGGCCAGCTGGCAATGGCCTGCTTTGCCACACGGACACATGCCACCTCACATTCAGCTGCTGTCAACCACACCCCCAGATCCTTTTCCACACATCAGCTTTCCAGATGAAATTCCCAGCACTCACAGACACCAGGACTGGGAAGGTTTTTATGTCATTGGAGCTGAGAATGCTGATGGGACATTGAACACATCCAGGTCTGCAACTTGCTTAGGCTATCACAGTTGGCACAGGACACGCCAGGACAAAGACTCATGGGCTGTGAAACTTCAGTTGGCAAAACAAATCACAACAAATGCTACAGGTGATGAAAAGGCCACACTGCCTCACAACCAGCTGATCCACAAGTTGCCAACGAGTTGCCTTTGGGCAGTGGAGCAAACTTGGTGTCGGGTGTGGGCTCTCCCTGGGATCCGGGGGATCTCCTGTCCCACCTGTGTCCCCTGCCAGCCTGCTCACTGCTGCTGGGGCTCCGGAGCAGGACATGCCTCGCCACTCGCTGCTCAGCCACGGCTCACACAGCACTGTGTCACCCACATTGATCTGTGACAAAATTCAGTCCCAGCAGAAGTTAATCCCGTCCCCTCCAAAGAAGCCACCACTGCAACATCACCGCATGGGATGGGGATGGCATCACCATCACCGATTCTTATCGATCATGTTTATTTTACTCAGTTCTATTCGGTTGATTGTTAAAAGTGGCAATTTTCTGTTATCCCCCATGTTCTCCCTAAGTTGGTTTCTCCCTAAGTTGCACCCTCCTTCCCAACTGTCCCTCAAAGAATGTCCTCCCTTCCTTCCAGACCCTTCCCTGCCTCTCAAGGCAACCTGGCCCCTTTGCCATGTCTGTCAACCTAAATCCTATCCATTGCTCTAGAAAGTTCCCTGTCCCTCACCGCCAGGACCAAGCCCAGATTGAACCCCCTCTCCTCCCCTTACCCTGATTTGTGGCAGCCCTGAAAACCACACCTTAAGTGTTGCTCATCTCTTGTGTCATTGTGTCCACCCCCTGTTTTGTCAAGTTCTAAAAACCCTTGCACAGCTGTACTCGAGGCTCTGCTTGCCTGTGTTCCCTTCAGCTCTCCTCTCCTGTCGACCCTACCCTCGTCCTGCCCAATAGACCCGCTGGACTTCACACCGCAGCAGAGCCTCTCCTGCCTCATTCATCCCATCCTCGTCACACCTCCAGGGGTCTCCAGTGCTGGGCACTTGGCTCAGAGGTTCTGGCTCAGGCTATACCCTAAGCCGGGCAGTTCCCCACTCTTGCCATTGCCCCCAGACCATCTTGGAGCTAGCCTGGGCCCCAGAGGACAGTGACACCCAGTCATCACAGATCAGAGCTGGCCGTGTCACAGTGGCCTCAGTGACATCATCACCCCGGCCCAACCCTTCAAATGTGGCTGCACGTCAACACCACCCTCAGAGTGAAGGAGAGGATCGCCGAGAAGGAGCTTGCCCGAGGCTGCTCAAGCACCAGGGTAAGTGACACAGCTCACGCACAGCTCACGCCTCTCTCTTCCCTCAGGCTTGGTGCACCAAGTGTCAGGAGGAGAAATGCCAGCAGTGCTGCGCAGGAGACGCTCCAGGCACTCGCCATCAGCCTCTTCTGGATCCAACATGGCACAGCCAGAAACTGTCCCCAAGGAAAAAGGTGACAGCAGAAGCCTCCCTCCCCACAGCTCCCCATCACTGGCACAGGGCGTTCCGGGGTAGTCAGTGAGGAGCCAAGAACAATGCCAGGCCGAGGCAGGAGCTCCCCAGCCCGGCTGGGCTCTGGGCACTTGCTGGGGCACCCACGCCTCACCTGCTCTGCCCTTCAGCCTGCATGGCCCACAACCAGCGGGGCCCTGGGGCTGATCCTGCACAGACACTTGCCCAGCCCCACAGACGTGCTCATGCCTCATGGGGACTTGCTCTGTCTCCAGCGTGCATGCTGTGCCACCAGACCCAGGCGGACACCGACATCTGCGGGGACAAGAGAGTCAAGTTCAAGCTCTGTGTCCACACCTACTGCCAGGTGAATTCTCTTGGGGAGCTTTCACCTGGCAGGAGGTGTGGGCACAGCATTCTGCCCACAAGGGCCCTGCCTTCCTGACCTAACAAGCTCCAGAACTTCCCTGCCTTCTTGCAGATCCTCGCCAGTGGCCTTTACCCACGAGAGAGCACTGGAAACTTTCTTGTTGGGGACACCAGGCGTATCATCGGGGAGGCAGCCAAGAAGGTGGGGACGACCTGGCAGGAGCAGGCAGCTTTGCACCACAAGGGGCTTGGGCCGCTCATCCTGCTCCCCAGCAAAGAAGCCCCAGGCCCAGCTCACACAGGAGCCTCCTGTGCAGGCGCCTCTGGGGGCTCTGAGCTGGCACTGCCCACATCCCACTCCCTGTCTGCAGACGCAGACCGGCCACACTCAGGGGGCTGCTCTGCTCTTTCCAGAGCTGCTTCGTCTGCTCCAAGATGGGGGCCACCATCACCTGCTGTGAGACGGGCTGTGACCGCACCTTCCACCTGCCCTGTGCCCCAGACGGCCAATGTGTCACCCAGTACTTTGGGGCCTACAGGTAAGTGTTGCTCATCCTCACCTTGGGAGCCCCTGTGTTTGTCTCCAAGCCCTTTCCACCCTGGAAGTCACACAAGGAAGGAGCCCATGGTTGCCAGCAACCTGCCACACACAGGGGCAGAACCCACACGGGGGCTGGGGCTCCCTCACGGCTCCTGCTCCCACATCGCCAGCACAGCCCAAGGACTCTGCACTTCCCCCTGCCCTCACCCATCTCCTCATCTTCCTCACAGGTCCTTCTGCTGGGAGCATCGCCCACAGCAGGCACTGCAGCCACGTCCCAGCCAGGACACCACCTGCAGCATCTGCCTGGACACCGTGGAAGACAAAATCTCATACAAAACCATGGGGTGCCCCGCGTGCCAAGACGCCCGCTTCCACCGGCACTGCATCCAGAGACTGGCTCTGCACGCTGGCACTGGCTTCCGATGCCCGTGCTGCCTGAAGCAAGAGCCATTCATGACGGAAATGCTCATCATGGGCATCCGACTCTCTAAGAGGTTGGCTTTCCTCCTCCCATCTCACAAGGCGGCAGGCACAAGCACTGTGCCAGCCTAGGGACTGCCCCAGCAGGCCTGGCCGCCTTCTGGCCCCATGCCTCTTGCCCTCAGCTCCACCGAGCCGCTGCAAACGGGACAGGCAGAGGAGCAGCGACTGCTGGGATCTGCCGGATGAGGGCTCAGCTGGGCTCAACTCTTTCCTCTCCTTCTCTGGCAGACCCCCATCGTGGCAGAGTGACCAAGAGGTCAGACCCTCCTCAGATCAGAGGCACGGCCGCTGCGATGCCTCAAGGTGCCTTTGTTTGCGAGGCAGGGAGCACGTGGAGGCAAACGGGTAAGCTGCCAAAGCACCAATGCAGGGACCTGAAGGGCATCTGCTCCCCACGGGCTCAGCAATGTACAACTAAGAACAAGGGCTCGGCCATGGGCATGGCCATCCCTTGCTGTGTCCCTTTGTCCTCACAACCTCCTTGCTCCTCCAGACCCTGGCAACTGTGGCTGTGCAGCTCCTGCGCTGCTGAGGGCACCCACAACCTCTGCTCCTCTTTGGAGAGCACCACCTGCTCCTGGGAGTGCAGCACCTGTGCTGCCGCAGGCACCGGTAGGCATCAAAGCATTTCCTGCCACGCAATGCAGACAGGGGCCAGGATGGGCCTGACAGCAGGACCTTCAGCACGTGGCTTGGCTCCAGGAGGGCTTCTGGATACCTCAGTGGCCTCTCCTGCCTGCACCCTGGGGGCTCTCCTGACGACCTTCCTGCTGCCCCTCTTTGCAGGTTCCTCAGAGCTTGTGAGCCCCAAAACTTCCAGCCAGGAACTGGCTGCACTGTCCCAGAGCACAGTGCTCCTCAAGAGCAGCTCCTCCATCAGCCCTCGACAGGCCTTGAAGCGGCACTACGCTGAGGAAGAAACACCATCGTGGACAATGTACAGCTCTCCTGCAAAACGTCGCAGCGTCGAGGATGGGCCAGCACACAGTGCTGACACCTGCGAGCCCAGCACTTCCAGCCAGGCCGCAGCACAGCTGGCCCAGGGAGAGTGTCCTGTCAAGACCAGCAGCTCTTCCTCTTGCCCTCGGCAGGCCTTCAAACGGGCCTACCCAGAGGAAGACAATGACTCTGGGATATCACACGGCCCACCCGCAAAACGCCGCAGGATTGACAATGGGCTGGCCCAGAGTGCCCATGAAAGCAGCCCCAGCACTTCCAGACAGGCAGAAGCACAGCTGGCCCAGGGCAACTTTCCTGTCAAGACCAGCAGCTCTTCCTCTTGCCCTCGGCAGGCCTTCAAACGGGCCTACCCAGAGGAAGACAATGACTCTGGGATATCACACGGCCCACCCGCAAAACGCCGCAGGATTGACAATCGGCTGGCCCAGAGTGCCCATGAAAGTGGCCCCAGCACTTCCAGACAGGCAGTGTCGGGGCTGACTCAGGGCACTCTGGCTGCCAACAGTCAAGCAGCACGGCCACGACGTCCGTACAGGCCTCCATGGATCATCCACGCATCCACAACGGACAACCGCTCCCAGCCTGGGCCAGTTCGCATGAGACACGTCTGGCGGCAACAACGGCGGGCAAAAAAGCCCTACAGCCGGCCACAATAACAACAGCACAAGCTGTCAGCCAGCCCAAAGCCCCCATCACCCTTAACCATCAAGGACAGAGAGACAAATAGATACGTAAGTAGATAGAGACGTAGAGAGATAGAGTGACATCTGTGGGGACAAGAGAGTCAAGTTCAAGCTCTGTGTCCACACCTACTGCCAGGTGAATTCTCTTGGGGAGCTTTCACCTGGCAGGAGGTGTGGGCATTCTGCCCACAAGGGCCCTGCCTTCCTGACCTAACAAGCTCCAGAACTTCCCTGCCTTCTTGCAGATCCTCGCCAGTGGCCTTTACCCACGAGAGGACACTGGAAACTTTCTTGTTGGGGACACCAGGCGTATCATCGGAGAGGCAGCCAAGAAGGTGGGGACGACCTGGCAGGAGCAGGCAGCTTTGCACCACAAGGGGCTTGGGCCGCTCATCCTGCTCCCCAGCAAAGAAGCCCCAGGCCCAGCTCACACAGGAGCCTCCTGTGCAGGCGCCTCTGGGGGCTCTGAGCTGGCACTGCCCACATCCCACTCCCTGTCTGCAGATGCAGACCGGCCACACTCAGGGGGCTGCTCTGCTCTTTCCAGAGCTGCTTCGTCTGCTCCAAGATGGGGGCCACCATCACCTGCTGTGAGACGGGCTGTGACCGCACCTTCCACCTGCCCTGTGCCCCAGACGGCCAATGTGTCACCCAGTACTTTGGGGCCTACAGGTAAGTGTTGCTCATCCTCACCTTGGGAGCCCCTGTGTTTGTCTCCAAGCCCTTTCCACCCTGGGAGTCACACAAGGAAGGAGCCCATGGTTGCCAGCAACCTGCCACACACAGGGGCAGAACCCACACAGGGGCTGGGGCTCCCTCACGGCTCCGCAGGATTGACAATGGGCTGGCCCAGAGTGCCCATGAAAGTGGCCCCAGCACTTCCAGACAGGCAGTGTCGGGGCTGACTCAGGGCACTCTGGCTGCCAACAGTCAAGCAGCACGGCCACGACGTCCGTACAGGCCTCCATGGATCATCCACGCATCCACAACGGACAACCGCTCCCAGCCTGGGCCAGTTCGCATGAGACACGTCTGGCGGCAACAACGGCGGGCAAAAAAGCCCTACAGCCGGCCACAATAACAACAGCACAAGCTGTCAGCCAGCCCAAAGCCCCCATCACCCTTAACCATCAAGGACAGAGAGACAAATAGATACGTAAGTAGATAGAGACGTAGAGAGATAGAGTGACATCTGTGGGGACAAGAGAGTCAAGTTCAAGCTCTGTGTCCACACCTACTGCCAGGTGAATTCTCTTGGGGAGCTTTCACCTGGCAGGAGGTGTGGGCATTCTGCCCACAAGGGCCCTGCCTTCCTGACCTAACAAGCTCCAGAACTTCCCTGCCTTCTTGCAGATCCTCGCCAGTGGCCTTTACCCACGAGAGGACACTGGAAACTTTCTTGTTGGGGACACCAGGCGTATCATCGGAGAGGCAGCCAAGAAGGTGGGGACGACCTGGCAGGAGCAGGCAGCTTTGCACCACAAGGGGCTTGGGCCGCTCATCCTGCTCCCCAGCAAAGAAGCCCCAGGCCCAGCTCACACAGGAGCCTCCTGTGCAGGCGCCTCTGGGGGCTCTGAGCTGGCACTGCCCACATCCCACTCCCTGTCTGCAGATGCAGACCGGCCACACTCAGGGGGCTGCTCTGCTCTTTCCAGAGCTGCTTCGTCTGCTCCAAGATGGGGGCCACCATCACCTGCTGTGAGACGGGCTGTGACCGCACCTTCCACCTGCCCTGTGCCCCAGACGGCCAATGTGTCACCCAGTACTTTGGGGCCTACAGGTAAGTGTTGCTCATCCTCACCTTGGGAGCCCCTGTGTTTGTCTCCAAGCCCTTTCCACCCTGGGAGTCACACAAGGAAGGAGCCCATGGTTGCCAGCAACCTGCCACACACAGGGGCAGAACCCACACAGGGGCTGGGGCTCCCTCACGGCTCCGCAGGATTGACAATGGGCTGGCCCAGAGTGCCCATGAAAGTGGCCCCAGCACTTCCAGACAGGCAGTGTCGGGGCTGACTCAGGGCACTCTGGCTGCCAACAGTCAAGCAGCACGGCCACGACGTCCGTACAGGCCTCCGTGGATCATCCACGCATCCACAACGGACAACCGCTCCCAGCCTGGGCCAGTTCGCATGAGACACGTCTGGCGGCAACAACGGCGGGCAAAAAAGCCCTACAGCCGGCCACAATAACAACAGCACAAGCTGTCAGCCAGCCCAAAGCCCCCATCACCCTTAACCATCAAGGACAGAGAGACAAATAGATACGTAAGTAGATAGAGACGTAGAGAGATAGAGTGACATCTGTGGGGACAAGAGAGTCAAGTTCAAGCTCTGTGTCCACACCTACTGCCAGGTGAATTCTCTTGGGGAGCTTTCACCTGGCAGGAGGTGTGGGCACAGCATTCTGCCCACAAGGGCCCTGCCTTCCTGACCTAACAAGCTCCAGAACTTCCCTGCCTTCTTGCAGATCCTCGCCAGTGGCCTTTACCCACGAGAGGACACTGGAAACTTTCTTGTTGGGGACACCAGGCGTATCATCGGAGAGGCAGCCAAGAAGGTGGGGACGACCTGGCAGGAGCAGGCAGCTTTGCACCACAAGGGGCTTGGGCCGCTCATCCTGCTCCCCAGCAAAGAAGCCCCAGGCCCAGCTCACACAGGAGCCTCCTGTGCAGGCGCCTCTGGGGGCTCTGAGCTGGCACTGCCCACATCCCACTCCCTGTCTGCAGATGCAGACCGGCCACAGAGCCCCAGCCCTGACACTCAGGGGGCTGCTCTGCTCTTTCCAGAGCTGCTTCGTCTGCTCCAACATGGGGGCCACCATCACCTGCTGTGAGACGGGCTGTGACCGCACCTTCCACCTGCCCTGTGCCCCAGACGGCCAATGTGTCACCCAGTACTTTGGGGCCTACAGGTAAGTGTTGCTCATCCTCACCTTGGGAGCCCCTGTGTTTGTCTCCAAGCCCTTTCCACCCTGGAAGTCACACAAGGAAGGAGCCCATGGTTGCCAGCAACCTGCCACACACAGGGGCAGAACCCACACAGGGGCTGGGGCTCCCTCACGGCTCCTGCTCCCACATCGCCAGCACAGCCCAAGGACTCTGCACTTCCCCCTACCCTCACCCATCTCCTCATCTTCCTCACAGGTCCTTCTGCTGGGAGCACTGCCCACAGCAGGCACTGCAGCCACGTCCCAGCCAGGACACCACCTGCAGCATCTGCCTGGACACCGTGGAAGACAAAATCTCGTACAAAACCATGGGGTGCCCCGCGTGCCAAGACGCCCGCTTCCACCGGCACTGCATCCAGAGACTGGCTCTGCACGCTGGCACTGGCTTCCGATGCCCGTGCTGCCTGAAGCAAGAGCCATTCCTAACAGAAATGCTCATCATGGGCATCCGACTCTCTAAGAGGTTGGCTTTCCTCCTCCCATCTCACAAGGCGGCAGGCACAAGCACTGTGCCAGCCTAGGGACTGCCCCAGCAGGCCTGGCCGCCTTCTAGCCCCATGCCTCTTGCCCTCAGCTCCACCGAGCCGCTGCAAACGGGACAGGCAGAGGAGCAGCGACTGCTGGGATCTGCCGGATGAGGGCTCAGCTGGGCTCAACTCTTTCCTCTCCTTCTCTGGCAGACCCCCATCGTGGCAGAGTGACCAAGAGGTCGGACCCTCCTCAGATCAGAGGCACGGCCGCTGCGATGCCTCAAGGTGCCTTTGTTTGCGAGGCAGGGAGCACGTGGAGGCAAACGGGTAAGCTGCCAAAGCACCAATGCAGGGACCTGAAGGGCATCTGCTCCCCACAGGCTCAGCAATGTACAACTAAGAACAAGGGCTCGGCCATGGGCATGGCCATCCCTTGCTGTGTCCCTTTGTCCTCACAACCTCCTTGCTCCTCCAGACCCTGGCAACTGTGGCTGTGCAGCTCCTGCACTGCTGAGGGCACCCACAACCTCTGCTCCTCTTTGGAGAGCACCACCTGCTCCTGGGAGTGCAGCACCTGTGCTGCCACAGGCACTGGTAGGCATCAAAGCATTTCCTGCCACGCAGTGCAGACAGGGGCCAGGATGGGCCTGACAGCAGGACCTTCAGCACATGGCTGGGCTCCAGGAGGGCTCTGGATACCTCAGTGGCCTCTCCTGCCTGCACCCTGGGGGCTCTCCTGACGACCTTCCTGCTGCCCCTCTTTGCAGGTTCCTCAGAGCTTGTGAGCCCCAAAAATTCCAGCCAGGAACTGGCTGCACTGTCCCAGAGCACGGTGCTCCTCAAGAGCAGCTCCTCCATCAGCCCTCGACAGGCCTTGAAGCGGCACTACGCTGAGGAAGAAACACCATCGTGGACAATGTACAGCTCTCCTGCAAAACGTCGCAGCGTCGAGGATGGGCCAGCACACAGTGCTGACACCTGCGAGCCCAGCACTTCCAGCCAGGCCGCAGCACAGCTGGCCCAGGGAGAGTGTCCTGTCAAGACCAGCAGCTCTTCCTCTTGCCCTCGGCAGGCCTTCAAACGGGCCTACCCAGAGGAAGACAATGACTCTGGGATATCACACGGCCCACCCGCAAAACGCCGCAGGATTGACAATGGGCTGGCCCAGAGTGCCCATGAAAGCGGCCCCAGCACTTCCAGACAGGCAGTGTCGGGGCTGACTCAGGGCACTCTGGCTGCCAACAGCCAAGCAGCACGGCCACGACGTCCGTACAGGCCTCCGTGGATCATCCACGCATCCACAACGGACAACCGCTCCCAGCCTGGGCCAGTTCGCATGAGACACGTCTGGCGGCAACAACGGCGGGCAAAAAAGCCCTACAGCCGGCCACAATAACAACAGCACAAGCTGTCAGCCAGCCCAAAGCCCCCATCACCCTTAGCCACCAAAGACAGAAAGACAGATAGATAGATAGATAGATAGATAGATAGATAGATAGATAGATAGATAAGTATATAAGGACGTAGAGAGATAGAATGATGAACACACAGATTCATAGCTACATAGATACAGAGATAAGAAATAAAGTTGTTTTACACTATGAGACCCCACACACCTTTTCCAGTCATTTTCCTCAGCCTGCCTCCAAGCCTCTCTTAGTGGAATGAACAGGGATCTACGTCCCCAGGGTTGCCAGCACCTTCCAGTGTGCCAGCTGCCCTTCCCAGCTGCCCAGCACCATGGCCGTGCCCTTCAGGCCTTGCTGGCCCTGAGAGACTGCTGTCAGCGGCCCTGTAGGGCAGTGCCCGGCTCCTGTGCAATGTTCACACCCAGAGCATGGCTGCACCTGCAGCCTCTGCCTTGCCAGCAGGCCCTGTCCAGGCCCCAGCACCCCGGCATGTCCTGGGCACCATCAGCACCACAGCCAGGCTGCTGCTGATGCTGCTGCAACAAATATCACAGTTGGCACAGATGACAGGACAAAGTCTCGTGGGCTGAGACACTTTAATCAGCAAAACAGATCACAACAAATCTTACAGATGATGAAAAGGCCACACTGCCTCACAACCAGCTGTTGCACGAGTCGCCAACTATTTGGGCAGCGGAGCAGACTTGGTGGTGGCTGTGGGCTCTCCCTGGGATACGGGGGATCTCCTGTCCCACCTGTGTCCCCTGCCAGCCTGCTCACTGCTGCTGGGGCTCCGGAGCAGGACATGCCTCGCCACTCGCTGCTCAGCCACGGCTCACACAGCACTGTGTCACCCACATTGATCTGTGACAAAATTCAGTCCCAGCAGAAGTTAATCCCGTCCCCTCCAAAGAAGCCACCACTGCAACATCACCGCATGGGATGGGGATGGCATCACCATCACCGATTCTTATCGATCATGTTTATTTTACTCAGTTCTATTCGGTTGATTGTTAAAAGTGGCAATTTTCTGTTATCCCCCATGTTCTCCCTAAGTTGGTTTCTCCCTAAGTTGCACCCTCCTTCCCAACTGTCCCTCAAAGAATGTCCTCCCTTCCTTCCAGACCCTTCCCTGCCTCTCAAGGCAACCTGGCCCCTTTGCCATGTCTGTCAACCTAAATCCTATCCATTGCTCTAGAAAGTTCCCTGTCCCTCACCGCCAGGACCAAGCCCAGATTGAACCCCCTCTCCTCCCCTTACCCTGATTTGTGGCAGCCCTGAAAACCACACCTTAAGTGTTGCTCATCTCTTGTGTCATTGTGTCCACCCCCTGTTTTGTCAAGTTCTAAAAACCCTTGCACAGCTGTACTCGAGGCTCTGCTTGCCTGTGTTCCCTTCAGCTCTCCTCTCCTGTCGACCCTACCCTCGTCCTGCCCAATAGACCCGCTGGACTTCACACCGCAGCGGAGCCTCTCCTGCCTCATTCATCCCATCCTCGTCACACCTCCAGGGGTCTCCAGTGCTGGGCACTTGGCTCAGAGGTTCTGGCTCAGGCTATACCCTAAGCCGGGCAGTTCCCCACTCTTGCCATTGCCCCCAGACCATCTTGGAGCTAGCCTGGGCCCCAGAGGACAGTGACACCCAGTCATCACAGATCAGAGCTGGCCGTGTCACAGTGGCCTCAGTGACATCATCACCCCGGCCCAACCCTTCAAATGTGGCTGCACGTCAACACCACCCTCAGAGTGAAGGAGAGGATCGCCGAGAAGGAGCTTGCCCGAGGCTGCTCAAGCACCAGGGTAAGTGACACAGCTCACGCACAGCTCACGCCTCTCTCTTCCCTCAGGCTTGGTGCACCAAGTGTCAGGAGGAGAAATGCCAGCAGTGCTGCGCAGGAGACGCTCCAGGCACTCGCCATCAGCCTCTTCTGGATCCAACATGGCACAGCCAGAAACTGTCCCCAAGGAAAAAGGTGACAGCAGAAGCCTCCCTCCCCACAGCTCCCCATCACTGGCACAGGGCGTTCCGGGGTAGTCAGTGAGGAGCCAAGAACAATGCCAGGCCGAGGCAGGAGCTCCCCAGCCCGGCTGGGCTCTGGGCACTTGCTGGGGCACCCACGCCTCACCTGCTCTGCCCTTCAGCCTGCATGGCCCACAACCAGCGGGGCCCTGGGGCTGATCCTGCACAGACACTTGCCCAGCCCCACAGACGTGCTCATGCCTCATGGGGACTTGCTCTGTCTCCAGCGTGCATGCTGTGCCACCAGACCCAGGCGGACACCGACATCTGTGGGGACAAGAGAGTCAAGTTCAAGCTCTGTGTCCACACCTACTGCCAGGTGAATTCTCTTGGGGAGCTTTCACCTGGCAGGAGGTGTGGGCACAGCATTCTGCCCACAAGGGCCCTGCCTTCCTGACCTAACAAGCTCCAGAACTTCCCTGCCTTCTTGCAGATCCTCGCCAGTGGCCTTTACCCACGAGAGAGCACTGGAAACTTTCTTGTTGGGGACACCAGGCGTATCATCGGGGAGGCAGCCAAGAAGGTGGGGACGACCTGGCAGGAGCAGGCAGCTTTGCACCACAAGGGGCTTGGGCCGCTCATCCTGCTCCCCAGCAAAGAAGCCCCAGGCCCAGCTCACACAGGAGCCTCCTGTGCAGGCGCCTCTGGGGGCTCTGAGCTGGCACTGCCCACATCCCACTCCCTGTCTGCAGATGCAGACCGGCCACACTCAGGGGGCTGCTCTGCTCTTTCCAGAGCTGCTTCGTCTGCTCCAAGATGGGGGCCACCATCACCTGCTGTGAGACGGGCTGTGACCGCACCTTCCACCTGCCCTGTGCCCCAGACGGCCAATGTGTCACCCAGTACTTTGGGGCCTACAGGTAAGTGTTGCTCATCCTCACCTTGGGAGCCCCTGTGTTTGTCTCCAAGCCCTTTCCACCCTGGGAGTCACACAAGGAAGGAGCCCATGGTTGCCAGCAACCTGCCACACACAGGGGCAGAACCCACACAGGGGCTGGGGCTCCCTCACGGCTCCTGCTCCCACATCGCCAGCACAGCCCAAGGACTCTGCACTTCCCCCTGCCCTCACCCATCTCCTCATCTTCCTCACAGGTCCTTCTGCTGGGAGCATCGCCCACAGCAGGCACTGCAGCCACGTCCCAGCCAGGACACCACCTGCAGCATCTGCCTGGACACCGTGGAAGACAAAATCTCATACAAAACCATGGGGTGCCCCGCGTGCCAAGACGCCCGCTTCCACCGGCACTGCATCCAGAGACTGGCTCTGCACGCTGGCACTGGCTTCCGATGCCCGTGCTGCCTGAAGCAAGAGCCATTCATGACGGAAATGCTCATCATGGGCATCCGACTCTCTAAGAGGTTGGCTTTCCTCCTCCCATCTCACAAGGCGGCAGGCACAAGCACTGTGCCAGCCTAGGGACTGCCCCAGCAGGCCTGGCCGCCTTCTGGCCCCATGCCTCTTGCCCTCAGCTCCACCGAGCCGCTGCAAACGGGACAGGCAGAGGAGCAGCGACTGCTGGGATCTGCCGGATGAGGGCTCAGCTGGGCTCAACTCTTTCCTCTCCTTCTCTGGCAGACCCCCATCGTGGCAGAGTGACCAAGAGGTCAGACCCTCCTCAGATCAGAGGCACGGCCGCTGCGATGCCTCAAGGTGCCTTTGTTTGCGAGGCAGGGAGCACGTGGAGGCAAACGGGTAAGCTGCCAAAGCACCAATGCAGGGACCTGAAGGGCATCTGCTCCCCACGGGCTCAGCAATGTACAACTAAGAACAAGGGCTCGGCCATGGGCATGGCCATCCCTTGCTGTGTCCCTTTGTCCTCACAACCTCCTTGCTCCTCCAGACCCTGGCAACTGTGGCTGTGCAGCTCCTGCGCTGCTGAGGGCACCCACAACCTCTGCTCCTCTTTGGAGAGCACCACCTGCTCCTGGGAGTGCAGCACCTGTGCTGCCGCAGGCACCGGTAGGCATCAAAGCATTTCCTGCCACGCAATGCAGACAGGGGCCAGGATGGGCCTGACAGCAGGACCTTCAGCATGTGGCTTGGCTCCAGGAGGGCTTCTGGATACCTCAGTGGCCTCTCCTGCCTGCACCCTGGGGGCTCTCCTGACGACCTTCCTGCTGCCCCTCTTTGCAGGTTCCTCAGAGCTTGTGAGCCCCAAAACTTCCAGCCAGGAACTGGCTGCACTGTCCCAGAGCACAGTGCTCCTCAAGAGCAGCTCCTCCATCAGCCCTCGACAGGCCTTGAAGCGGCACTACGCTGAGGAAGAAACACCATCGTGGACAATGTACAGCTCTCCTGCAAAACGTCGCAGCGTCGAGGATGGGCCAGCACACAGTGCTGACACCTGCGAGCCCAGCACTTCCAGCCAGGCCGCAGCACAGCTGGCCCATGGAGAGTGTCCTGTCAAGACCAGCAGCTCTTCCTCTTGCCCTCGGCAGGCCTTCAAACGGGCCTACCCAGAGGAAGACAATGACTCTGGGATATCACACGGCCCACCCGCAAAACGCCGCAGGATTGACAATGGGCTGGCCCAGAGTGCCCATGAAAGCAGCCCCAGCACTTCCAGACAGGCAGCAGCACAGCTGGCCCAGGGCAACTTTCCTGTCAAGACCAGCAGCTCTTCCTCTTGCCCTCGGCAGGCCTTCAAACGGGCCTACCCAGAGGAAGACAATGACTCTGGGATATCACACGGCCCACCCGCAAAACGCCGCAGGATTGACAATGGGCTGGCCCAGAGTGCCCATGAAAGTGGCCCCAGCACTTCCAGACAGGCAGTGTCGGGGCTGACTCAGGGCACTCTGGCTGCCAACAGTCAAGCAGCACGGCCACGACGTCCGTACAGGCCTCCATGGATCATCCACGCATCCACAACGGACAACCGCTCCCAGCCTGGGCCAGTTCGCATGAGACACGTCTGGCGGCAACAACGGCGGGCAAAAAAGCCCTACAGCCGGCCACAATAACAACAGCACAAGCTGTCAGCCAGCCCAAAGCCCCCATCACCCTTAACCATCAAGGACAGAGAGACAAATAGATACGTAAGTAGATAGAGACGTAGAGAGATAGAGTGACATCTGTGGGGACAAGAGAGTCAAGTTCAAGCTCTGTGTCCACACCTACTGCCAGGTGAATTCTCTTGGGGAGCTTTCACCTGGCAGGAGGTGTGGGCATTCTGCCCACAAGGGCCCTGCCTTCCTGACCTAACAAGCTCCAGAACTTCCCTGCCTTCTTGCAGATCCTCGCCAGTGGCCTTTACCCACGAGAGGACACTGGAAACTTTCTTGTTGGGGACACCAGGCGTATCATCGGAGAGGCAGCCAAGAAGGTGGGGACGACCTGGCAGGAGCAGGCAGCTTTGCACCACAAGGGGCTTGGGCCGCTCATCCTGCTCCCCAGCAAAGAAGCCCCAGGCCCAGCTCACACAGGAGCCTCCTGTGCAGGCGCCTCTGGGGGCTCTGAGCTGGCACTGCCCACATCCCACTCCCTGTCTGCAGATGCAGACCGGCCACACTCAGGGGGCTGCTCTGCTCTTTCCAGAGCTGCTTCGTCTGCTCCAAGATGGGGGCCACCATCACCTGCTGTGAGACGGGCTGTGACCGCACCTTCCACCTGCCCTGTGCCCCAGACGGCCAATGTGTCACCCAGTACTTTGGGGCCTACAGGTAAGTGTTGCTCATCCTCACCTTGGGAGCCCCTGTGTTTGTCTCCAAGCCCTTTCCACCCTGGGAGTCACACAAGGAAGGAGCCCATGGTTGCCAGCAACCTGCCACACACAGGGGCAGAACCCACACAGGGGCTGGGGCTCCCTCACGGCTCCGCAGGATTGACAATGGGCTGGCCCAGAGTGCCCATGAAAGTGGCCCCAGCACTTCCAGACAGGCAGTGTCGGGGCTGACTCAGGGCACTCTGGCTGCCAACAGTCAAGCAGCACGGCCACGACGTCCGTACAGGCCTCCGTGGATCATCCACGCATCCACAACGGACAACCGCTCCCAGCCTGGGCCAGTTCGCATGAGACACGTCTGGCGGCAACAACGGCGGGCAAAAAAGCCCTACAGCCGGCCACAATAACAACAGCACAAGCTGTCAGCCAGCCCAAAGCCCCCATCACCCTTAACCATCAAGGACAGAGAGACAAATAGATACGTAAGTAGATAGAGACGTAGAGAGATAGAGTGACATCTGTGGGGACAAGAGAGTCAAGTTCAAGCTCTGTGTCCACACCTACTGCCAGGTGAATTCTCTTGGGGAGCTTTCACCTGGCAGGAGGTGTGGGCACAGCATTCTGCCCACAAGGGCCCTGCCTTCCTGACCTAACAAGCTCCAGAACTTCCCTGCCTTCTTGCAGATCCTCGCCAGTGGCCTTTACCCACGAGAGGACACTGGAAACTTTCTTGTTGGGGACACCAGGCGTATCATCGGAGAGGCAGCCAAGAAGGTGGGGACGACCTGGCAGGAGCAGGCAGCTTTGCACCACAAGGGGCTTGGGCCGCTCATCCTGCTCCCCAGCAAAGAAGCCCCAGGCCCAGCTCACACAGGAGCCTCCTGTGCAGGCGCCTCTGGGGGCTCTGAGCTGGCACTGCCCACATCCCACTCCCTGTCTGCAGATGCAGACCGGCCACAGAGCCCCAGCCCTGACACTCAGGGGGCTGCTCTGCTCTTTCCAGAGCTGCTTCGTCTGCTCCAACATGGGGGCCACCATCACCTGCTGTGAGACGGGCTGTGACCGCACCTTCCACCTGCCCTGTGCCCCAGACGGCCAATGTGTCACCCAGTACTTTGGGGCCTACAGGTAAGTGTTGCTCATCCTCACCTTGGGAGCCCCTGTGTTTGTCTCCAAGCCCTTTCCACCCTGGAAGTCACACAAGGAAGGAGCCCATGGTTGCCAGCAACCTGCCACACACAGGGGCAGAACCCACACAGGGGCTGGGGCTCCCTCACGGCTCCTGCTCCCACATCGCCAGCACAGCCCAAGGACTCTGCACTTCCCCCTACCCTCACCCATCTCCTCATCTTCCTCACAGGTCCTTCTGCTGGGAGCACTGCCCACAGCAGGCACTGCAGCCACGTCCCAGCCAGGACACCACCTGCAGCATCTGCCTGGACACCGTGGAAGACAAAATCTCGTACAAAACCATGGGGTGCCCCGCGTGCCAAGACGCCCGCTTCCACCGGCACTGCATCCAGAGACTGGCTCTGCACGCTGGCACTGGCTTCCGATGCCCGTGCTGCCTGAAGCAAGAGCCATTCCTAACAGAAATGCTCATCATGGGCATCCGACTCTCTAAGAGGTTGGCTTTCCTCCTCCCATCTCACAAGGCGGCAGGCACAAGCACTGTGCCAGCCTAGGGACTGCCCCAGCAGGCCTGGCCGCCTTCTAGCCCCATGCCTCTTGCCCTCAGCTCCACCGAGCCGCTGCAAACGGGACAGGCAGAGGAGCAGCGACTGCTGGGATCTGCCGGATGAGGGCTCAGCTGGGCTCAACTCTTTCCTCTCCTTCTCTGGCAGACCCCCATCGTGGCAGAGTGACCAAGAGGTCGGACCCTCCTCAGATCAGAGGCACGGCCGCTGCGATGCCTCAAGGTGCCTTTGTTTGCGAGGCAGGGAGCACGTGGAGGCAAACGGGTAAGCTGCCAAAGCACCAATGCAGGGACCTGAAGGGCATCTGCTCCCCACAGGCTCAGCAATGTACAACTAAGAACAAGGGCTCGGCCATGGGCATGGCCATCCCTTGCTGTGTCCCTTTGTCCTCACAACCTCCTTGCTCCTCCAGACCCTGGCAACTGTGGCTGTGCAGCTCCTGCACTGCTGAGGGCACCCACAACCTCTGCTCCTCTTTGGAGAGCACCACCTGCTCCTGGGAGTGCAGCACCTGTGCTGCCACAGGCACTGGTAGGCATCAAAGCATTTCCTGCCACGCAGTGCAGACAGGGGCCAGGATGGGCCTGACAGCAGGACCTTCAGCACATGGCTGGGCTCCAGGAGGGCTCTGGATACCTCAGTGGCCTCTCCTGCCTGCACCCTGGGGGCTCTCCTGACGACCTTCCTGCTGCCCCTCTTTGCAGGTTCCTCAGAGCTTGTGAGCCCCAAAAATTCCAGCCAGGAACTGGCTGCACTGTCCCAGAGCACGGTGCTCCTCAAGAGCAGCTCCTCCATCAGCCCTCGACAGGCCTTGAAGCGGCACTACGCTGAGGAAGAAACACCATCGTGGACAATGTACAGCTCTCCTGCAAAACGTCGCAGCGTCGAGGATGGGCCAGCACACAGTGCTGACACCTGCGAGCCCAGCACTTCCAGCCAGGCCGCAGCACAGCTGGCCCAGGGAGAGTGTCCTGTCAAGACCAGCAGCTCTTCCTCTTGCCCTCGGCAGGCCTTCAAACGGGCCTACCCAGAGGAAGACAATGACTCTGGGATATCACACGGCCCACCCGCAAAACGCCGCAGGATTGACAATGGGCTGGCCCAGAGTGCCCATGAAAGCGGCCCCAGCACTTCCAGACAGGCAGTGTCGGGGCTGACTCAGGGCACTCTGGCTGCCAACAGCCAAGCAGCACGGCCACGACGTCCGTACAGGCCTCCGTGGATCATCCACGCATCCACAACGGACAACCGCTCCCAGCCTGGGCCAGTTCGCATGAGACACGTCTGGCGGCAACAACGGCGGGCAAAAAAGCCCTACAGCCGGCCACAATAACAACAGCACAAGCTGTCAGCCAGCCCAAAGCCCCCATCACCCTTAGCCACCAAAGACAGAAAGACAGATAGATAGATAGATAGATAGATAGATAGATAGATAGATAGATAGATAGATAGATAAGTATATAAGGACGTAGAGAGATAGAATGATGAACACACAGATTCATAGCTACATAGATACAGAGATAAGAAATAAAGTTGTTTTACACTATGAGACCCCACACACCTTTTCCAGTCATTTTCCTCAGCCTGCCTCCAAGCCTCTCTTAGTGGAATGAACAGGGATCTACGTCCCCAGGGTTGCCAGCACCTTCCAGTGTGCCAGCTGCCCTTCCCAGCTGCCCAGCACCATGGCCGTGCCCTTCAGGCCTTGCTGGCCCTGAGAGACTGCTGTCAGCGGCCCTGTAGGGCAGTGCCCGGCTCCTGTGCAATGTTCACACCCAGAGCATGGCTGCACCTGCAGCCTCTGCCTTGCCAGCAGGCCCTGTCCAGGCCCCAGCACCCCGGCATGTCCTGGGCACCATCAGCACCACAGCCAGGCTGCTGCTGATGCTGCTGCAACAAATATCACAGTTGGCACAGATGACAGGACAAAGTCTCGTGGGCTGAGACACTTTAATCAGCAAAACAGATCACAACAAATCTTACAGATGATGAAAAGGCCACACTGCCTCACAACCAGCTGTTGCACGAGTCGCCAACTATTTGGGCAGCGGAGCAGACTTGGTGGTGGCTGTGGGCTCTCCCTGGGATACGGGGGATCTCCTGTCCCACCTGTGTCCCCTGCCAGCCTGCTCACTGCTGCTGGGGCTCCGGAGCAGGACATGCCTCGCCACTCGCTGCTCAGCCACGGCTCACACAGCACTGTGTCACCCACATTGATCTGTGACAAAATTCAGTCCCAGCAGAAGTTAATCCCGTCCCCTCCAAAGAAGCCACCACTGCAACATCACCGCATGGGATGGGGATGGCATCACCATCACCGATTCTTATCGATCATGTTTATTTTACTCAGTTCTATTCGGTTGATTGTTAAAAGTGGCAATTTTCTGTTATCCCCCATGTTCTCCCTAAGTTGGTTTCTCCCTAAGTTGCACCCTCCTTCCCAACTGTCCCTCAAAGAATGTCCTCCCTTCCTTCCAGACCCTTCCCTGCCTCTCAAGGCAACCTGGCCCCTTTGCCATGTCTGTCAACCTAAATCCTATCCATTGCTCTAGAAAGTTCCCTGTCCCTCACCGCCAGGACCAAGCCCAGATTGAACCCCCTCTCCTCCCCTTACCCTGATTTGTGGCAGCCCTGAAAACCACACCTTAAGTGTTGCTCATCTCTTGTGTCATTGTGTCCACCCCCTGTTTTGTCAAGTTCTAAAAACCCTTGCACAGCTGTACTCGAGGCTCTGCTTGCCTGTGTTCCCTTCAGCTCTCCTCTCCTGTCGACCCTACCCTCGTCCTGCCCAATAGACCCGCTGGACTTCACACCGCAGCGGAGCCTCTCCTGCCTCATTCATCCCATCCTCGTCACACCTCCAGGGGTCTCCAGTGCTGGGCACTTGGCTCAGAGGTTCTGGCTCAGGCTATACCCTAAGCCGGGCAGTTCCCCACTCTTGCCATTGCCCCCAGACCATCTTGGAGCTAGCCTGGGCCCCAGAGGACAGTGACACCCAGTCATCACAGATCAGAGCTGGCCGTGTCACAGTGGCCTCAGTGACATCATCACCCCGGCCCAACCCT
The DNA here is from genome assembly GCF_024509145.1 of Vidua macroura. Classification (NCBI taxonomy): domain Eukaryota; kingdom Metazoa; phylum Chordata; class Aves; order Passeriformes; family Viduidae; genus Vidua; species Vidua macroura. Next base: position 3,750,821 of record NC_071578.1, on the reverse strand, counting down.
TCAAATGTGGCTGCACGTCAACACCACCCTCAGAGTGAAGGAGAGGATCGCCGAGAAGGAGCTTGCCCGAGGCTGCTCAAGCACCAGGGTAAGTGACACAGCTCACGCACAGCTCACGCCTCTCTCTTCCCTCAGGCTTGGTGCACCAAGTGTCAGGAGGAGAAATGCCAGCAGTGCTGCGCAGGAGACGCTCCAGGCACTCGCCATCAGCCTCTTCTGGATCCAACATGGCACAGCCAGAAACTGTCCCCAAGGAAAAAGGTGACAGCAGAAGCCTCCCTCCCCACAGCTCCCCATCACTGGCACAGGGCGTTCCGGGGTAGTCAGTGAGGAGCCAAGAACAATGCCAGGCCGAGGCAGGAGCTCCCCAGCCCGGCTGGGCTCTGGGCACTTGCTGGGGCACCCACGCCTCACCTGCTCTGCCCTTCAGCCTGCATGGCCCACAACCAGCGGGGCCCTGGGGCTGATCCTGCACAGACACTTGCCCAGCCCCACAGACGTGCTCATGCCTCATGGGGACTTGCTCTGTCTCCAGCGTGCATGCTGTGCCACCAGACCCAGGCGGACACCGACATCTGCGGGGACAAGAGAGTCAAGTTCAAGCTCTGTGTCCACACCTACTGCCAGGTGAATTCTCTTGGGGAGCTTTCACCTGGCAGGAGGTGTGGGCACAGCATTCTGCCCACAAGGGCCCTGCCTTCCTGACCTAACAAGCTCCAGAACTTCCCTGCCTTCTTGCAGATCCTCGCCAGTGGCCTTTACCCACGAGAGAGCACTGGAAACTTTCTTGTTGGGGACACCAGGCGTATCATCGGGGAGGCAGCCAAGAAGGTGGGGACGACCTGGCAGGAGCAGGCAGCTTTGCACCACAAGGGGCTTGGGCCGCTCATCCTGCTCCCCAGCAAAGAAGCCCCAGGCCCAGCTCACACAGGAGCCTCCTGTGCAGGCGCCTCTGGGGGCTCTGAGCTGGCACTGCCCACATCCCACTCCCTGTCTGCAGATGCAGACCGGCCACACTCAGGGGGCTGCTCTGCTCTTTCCAGAGCTGCTTCGTCTGCTCCAAGATGGGGGCCACCATCACCTGCTGTGAGACGGGCTGTGACCGCACCTTCCACCTGCCCTGTGCCCCAGACGGCCAATGTGTCACCCAGTACTTTGGGGCCTACAGGTAAGTGTTGCTCATCCTCACCTTGGGAGCCCCTGTGTTTGTCTCCAAGCCCTTTCCACCCTGGGAGTCACACAAGGAAGGAGCCCATGGTTGCCAGCAACCTGCCACACACAGGGGCAGAACCCACACAGGGGCTGGGGCTCCCTCACGGCTCCTGCTCCCACATCGCCAGCACAGCCCAAGGACTCTGCACTTCCCCCTGCCCTCACCCATCTCCTCATCTTCCTCACAGGTCCTTCTGCTGGGAGCATCGCCCACAGCAGGCACTGCAGCCACGTCCCAGCCAGGACACCACCTGCAGCATCTGCCTGGACACCGTGGAAGACAAAATCTCATACAAAACCATGGGGTGCCCCGCGTGCCAAGACGCCCGCTTCCACCGGCACTGCATCCAGAGACTGGCTCTGCACGCTGGCACTGGCTTCCGATGCCCGTGCTGCCTGAAGCAAGAGCCATTCATGACGGAAATGCTCATCATGGGCATCCGACTCTCTAAGAGGTTGGCTTTCCTCCTCCCATCTCACAAGGCGGCAGGCACAAGCACTGTGCCAGCCTAGGGACTGCCCCAGCAGGCCTGGCCGCCTTCTGGCCCCATGCCTCTTGCCCTCAGCTCCACCGAGCCGCTGCAAACGGGACAGGCAGAGGAGCAGCGACTGCTGGGATCTGCCGGATGAGGGCTCAGCTGGGCTCAACTCTTTCCTCTCCTTCTCTGGCAGACCCCCATCGTGGCAGAGTGACCAAGAGGTCAGACCCTCCTCAGATCAGAGGCACGGCCGCTGCGATGCCTCAAGGTGCCTTTGTTTGCGAGGCAGGGAGCACGTGGAGGCAAACGGGTAAGCTGCCAAAGCACCAATGCAGGGACCTGAAGGGCATCTGCTCCCCACGGGCTCAGCAATGTACAACTAAGAACAAGGGCTCGGCCATGGGCATGGCCATCCCTTGCTGTGTCCCTTTGTCCTCACAACCTCCTTGCTCCTCCAGACCCTGGCAACTGTGGCTGTGCAGCTCCTGCGCTGCTGAGGGCACCCACAACCTCTGCTCCTCTTTGGAGAGCACCACCTGCTCCTGGGAGTGCAGCACCTGTGCTGCCGCAGGCACCGGTAGGCATCAAAGCATTTCCTGCCACGCAATGCAGACAGGGGCCAGGATGGGCCTGACAGCAGGACCTTCAGCATGTGGCTTGGCTCCAGGAGGGCTTCTGGATACCTCAGTGGCCTCTCCTGCCTGCACCCTGGGGGCTCTCCTGACGACCTTCCTGCTGCCCCTCTTTGCAGGTTCCTCAGAGCTTGTGAGCCCCAAAACTTCCAGCCAGGAACTGGCTGCACTGTCCCAGAGCACAGTGCTCCTCAAGAGCAGCTCCTCCATCAGCCCTCGACAGGCCTTGAAGCGGCACTACGCTGAGGAAGAAACACCATCGTGGACAATGTACAGCTCTCCTGCAAAACGTCGCAGCGTCGAGGATGGGCCAGCACACAGTGCTGACACCTGCGAGCCCAGCACTTCCAGCCAGGCCGCAGCACAGCTGGCCCATGGAGAGTGTCCTGTCAAGACCAGCAGCTCTTCCTCTTGCCCTCGGCAGGCCTTCAAACGGGCCTACCCAGAGGAAGACAATGACTCTGGGATATCACACGGCCCACCCGCAAAACGCCGCAGGATTGACAATGGGCTGGCCCAGAGTGCCCATGAAAGCAGCCCCAGCACTTCCAGACAGGCAGCAGCACAGCTGGCCCAGGGCAACTTTCCTGTCAAGACCAGCAGCTCTTCCTCTTGCCCTCGGCAGGCCTTCAAACGGGCCTACCCAGAGGAAGACAATGACTCTGGGATATCACACGGCCCACCCGCAAAACGCCGCAGGATTGACAATCGGCTGGCCCAGAGTGCCCATGAAAGTGGCCCCAGCACTTCCAGACAGGCAGTGTCGGGGCTGACTCAGGGCACTCTGGCTGCCAACAGTCAAGCAGCACGGCCACGACGTCCGTACAGGCCTCCATGGATCATCCACGCATCCACAACGGACAACCGCTCCCAGCCTGGGCCAGTTCGCATGAGACACGTCTGGCGGCAACAACGGCGGGCAAAAAAGCCCTACAGCCGGCCACAATAACAACAGCACAAGCTGTCAGCCAGCCCAAAGCCCCCATCACCCTTAACCATCAAGGACAGAGAGACAAATAGATACGTAAGTAGATAGAGACGTAGAGAGATAGAGTGACATCTGTGGGGACAAGAGAGTCAAGTTCAAGCTCTGTGTCCACACCTACTGCCAGGTGAATTCTCTTGGGGAGCTTTCACCTGGCAGGAGGTGTGGGCATTCTGCCCACAAGGGCCCTGCCTTCCTGACCTAACAAGCTCCAGAACTTCCCTGCCTTCTTGCAGATCCTCGCCAGTGGCCTTTACCCACGAGAGGACACTGGAAACTTTCTTGTTGGGGACACCAGGCGTATCATCGGAGAGGCAGCCAAGAAGGTGGGGACGACCTGGCAGGAGCAGGCAGCTTTGCACCACAAGGGGCTTGGGCCGCTCATCCTGCTCCCCAGCAAAGAAGCCCCAGGCCCAGCTCACACAGGAGCCTCCTGTGCAGGCGCCTCTGGGGGCTCTGAGCTGGCACTGCCCACATCCCACTCCCTGTCTGCAGATGCAGACCGGCCACACTCAGGGGGCTGCTCTGCTCTTTCCAGAGCTGCTTCGTCTGCTCCAAGATGGGGGCCACCATCACCTGCTGTGAGACAGGCTGTGACCGCACATTCCACCTGCCCTGTGCCCCAGACGGCCAATGTGTCACCCAGTACTTTGGGGCCTACAGGTAAGTGTTGCTCATCCTCACCTTGGGAGCCCCTGTGTTTGTCTCCAAGCCCTTTCCACCCTGGGAGTCACACAAGGAAGGAGCCCATGGTTGCCAGCAACCTGCCACACACAGGGGCAGAACCCACACAGGGGCTGGGGCTCCCTCACGGCTCCGCAGGATTGACAATGGGCTGGCCCAGAGTGCCCATGAAAGTGGCCCCAGCACTTCCAGACAGGCAGTGTCGGGGCTGACTCAGGGCACTCTGGCTGCCAACAGTCAAGCAGCACGGCCACGACGTCCGTACAGGCCTCCATGGATCATCCACGCATCCACAACGGACAACCGCTCCCAGCCTGGGCCAGTTCGCATGAGACACGTCTGGCGGCAACAACGGCGGGCAAAAAAGCCCTACAGCCGGCCACAATAACAACAGCACAAGCTGTCAGCCAGCCCAAAGCCCCCATCACCCTTAACCATCAAGGACAGAGAGACAAATAGATACGTAAGTAGATAGAGACGTAGAGAGATAGAGTGACATCTGTGGGGACAAGAGAGTCAAGTTCAAGCTCTGTGTCCACACCTACTGCCAGGTGAATTCTCTTGGGGAGCTTTCACCTGGCAGGAGGTGTGGGCATTCTGCCCACAAGGGCCCTGCCTTCCTGACCTAACAAGCTCCAGAACTTCCCTGCCTTCTTGCAGATCCTCGCCAGTGGCCTTTACCCACGAGAGGACACTGGAAACTTTCTTGTTGGGGACACCAGGCGTATCATCGGAGAGGCAGCCAAGAAGGTGGGGACGACCTGGCAGGAGCAGGCAGCTTTGCACCACAAGGGGCTTGGGCCGCTCATCCTGCTCCCCAGCAAAGAAGCCCCAGGCCCAGCTCACACAGGAGCCTCCTGTGCAGGCGCCTCTGGGGGCTCTGAGCTGGCACTGCCCACATCCCACTCCCTGTCTGCAGATGCAGACCGGCCACACTCAGGGGGCTGCTCTGCTCTTTCCAGAGCTGCTTCGTCTGCTCCAAGATGGGGGCCACCATCACCTGCTGTGAGACGGGCTGTGACTGCACCTTCCACCTGCCCTGTGCCCCAGACGGCCAATGTGTCACCCAGTACTTTGGGGCCTACAGGTAAGTGTTGCTCATCCTCACCTTGGGAGCCCCTGTGTTTGTCTCCAAGCCCTTTCCACCCTGGGAGTCACACAAGGAAGGAGCCCATGGTTGCCAGCAACCTGCCACACACAGGGGCAGAACCCACACAGGGGCTGGGGCTCCCTCACGGCTCCGCAGGATTGACAATGGGCTGGCCCAGAGTGCCCATGAAAGTGGCCCCAGCACTTCCAGACAGGCAGTGTCGGGGCTGACTCAGGGCACTCTGGCTGCCAACAGTCAAGCAGCACGGCCACAACGTCCGTACAGGCCTCCGTGGATCTTCCACGCATCCACAACGGACAACCGCTCCCAGCCTGGGCCAGTTCGCATGAGACACGTCTGGCGGCAACAACGGCGGGCAAAAAAGCCCTACAGCCGGCCACAATAACAACAGCACAAGCTGTCAGCCAGCCCAAAGCCCCCATCACCCTTAACCATCAAGGACAGAGAGACAAATAGATACGTAAGTAGATAGAGACGTAGAGAGATAGAGTGACATCTGTGGGGACAAGAGAGTCAAGTTCAAGCTCTGTGTCCACACCTACTGCCAGGTGAATTCTCTTGGGGAGCTTTCACCTGGCAGGAGGTGTGGGCATTCTGCCCACAAGGGCCCTGCCTTCCTGACCTAACAAGCTCCAGAACTTCCCTGCCTTCTTGCAGATCCTCGCCAGTGGCCTTTACCCACGAGAGGACACTGGAAACTTTCTTGTTGGGGACACCAGGCGTATCATCGGAGAGGCAGCCAAGAAGGTGGGGACGACCTGGCAGGAGCAGGCAGCTTTGCACCACAAGGGGCTTGGGCCGCTCATCCTGCTCCCCAGCAAAGAAGCCCCAGGCCCAGCTCACACAGGAGCCTCCTGTGCAGGCGCCTCTGGGGGCTCTGAGCTGGCACTGCCCACATCCCACTCCCTGTCTGCAGATGCAGACCGGCCACACTCAGGGGGCTGCTCTGCTCTTTCCAGAGCTGCTTCGTCTGCTCCAAGATGGGGGCCACCATCACCTGCTGTGAGACAGGCTGTGACCGCACATTCCACCTGCCCTGTGCCCCAGACGGCCAATGTGTCACCCAGTACTTTGGGGCCTACAGGTAAGTGTTGCTCATCCTCACCTTGGGAGCCCCTGTGTTTGTCTCCAAGCCCTTTCCACCCTGGGAGTCACACAAGGAAGGAGCCCATGGTTGCCAGCAACCTGCCACACACAGGGGCAGAACCCACACAGGGGCTGGGGCTCCCTCACGGCTCCGCAGGATTGACAATGGGCTGGCCCAGAGTGCCCATGAAAGTGGCCCCAGCACTTCCAGACAGGCAGTGTCGGGGCTGACTCAGGGCACTCTGGCTGCCAACAGTCAAGCAGCACGGCCACGACGTCCGTACAGGCCTCCATGGATCATCCACGCATCCACAACGGACAACCGCTCCCAGCCTGGGCCAGTTCGCATGAGACACGTCTGGCGGCAACAACGGCGGGCAAAAAAGCCCTACAGCCGGCCACAATAACAACAGCACAAGCTGTCAGCCAGCCCAAAGCCCCCATCACCCTTAACCATCAAGGACAGAGAGACAAATAGATACGTAAGTAGATAGAGACGTAGAGAGATAGAGTGACATCTGTGGGGACAAGAGAGTCAAGTTCAAGCTCTGTGTCCACACCTACTGCCAGGTGAATTCTCTTGGGGAGCTTTCACCTGGCAGGAGGTGTGGGCATTCTGCCCACAAGGGCCCTGCCTTCCTGACCTAACAAGCTCCAGAACTTCCCTGCCTTCTTGCAGATCCTCGCCAGTGGCCTTTACCCACGAGAGGACACTGGAAACTTTCTTGTTGGGGACACCAGGCGTATCATCGGAGAGGCAGCCAAGAAGGTGGGGACGACCTGGCAGGAGCAGGCAGCTTTGCACCACAAGGGGCTTGGGCCGCTCATCCTGCTCCCCAGCAAAGAAGCCCCAGGCCCAGCTCACACAGGAGCCTCCTGTGCAGGCGCCTCTGGGGGCTCTGAGCTGGCACTGCCCACATCCCACTCCCTGTCTGCAGATGCAGACCGGCCACACTCAGGGGGCTGCTCTGCTCTTTCCAGAGCTGCTTCGTCTGCTCCAAGATGGGGGCCACCATCACCTGCTGTGAGACGGGCTGTGACTGCACCTTCCACCTGCCCTGTGCCCCAGACGGCCAATGTGTCACCCAGTACTTTGGGGCCTACAGGTAAGTGTTGCTCATCCTCACCTTGGGAGCCCCTGTGTTTGTCTCCAAGCCCTTTCCACCCTGGGAGTCACACAAGGAAGGAGCCCATGGTTGCCAGCAACCTGCCACACACAGGGGCAGAACCCACACAGGGGCTGGGGCTCCCTCACGGCTCCGCAGGATTGACAATGGGCTGGCCCAGAGTGCCCATGAAAGTGGCCCCAGCACTTCCAGACAGGCAGTGTCGGGGCTGACTCAGGGCACTCTGGCTGCCAACAGTCAAGCAGCACGGCCACAACGTCCGTACAGGCCTCCGTGGATCTTCCACGCATCCACAACGGACAACCGCTCCCAGCCTGGGCCAGTTCGCATGAGACACGTCTGGCGGCAACAACGGCGGGCAAAAAAGCCCTACAGCCGGCCACAATAACAACAGCACAAGCTGTCAGCCAGCCCAAAGCCCCCATCACCCTTAACCATCAAGGACAGAGAGACAAATAGATACGTAAGTAGATAGAGACGTAGAGAGATAGAGTGACATCTGTGGGGACAAGAGAGTCAAGTTCAAGCTCTGTGTCCACACCTACTGCCAGGTGAATTCTCTTGGGGAGCTTTCACCTGGCAGGAGGTGTGGGCATTCTGCCCACAAGGGCCCTGCCTTCCTGACCTAACAAGCTCCAGAACTTCCCTGCCTTCTTGCAGATCCTCGCCAGTGGGTTTTACCCACGAGAGGACACTGGAAACTTTCTTGTTGGGGACACCAGGCGTATCATCGGGGAGGCAGCCAAGAAGGTGGGGACGACCTGGCAGGAGCAGGCAGCTTTGCACCACAAGGGGCTTGGGCCGCTCATCCTGCTCCCCAGCAAAGAAGCCCCAGGCCCAGCTCACACAGGAGCCTCCTGTGCAGGCGCCTCTGGGGGCTCTGAGCTGGCACTGCCCACATCCCACTCCCTGTCTGCAGATGCAGACCGGCCACACTCAGGGGGCTGCTCTGCTCTTTCCAGAGCTGCTTCGTCTGCTCCAACATGGGGGCCACCATCACCTGCTGTGAGACGGGCTGTGACCGCACCTTCCACCTGCCCTGTGCCCCAGACGGCCAATGTGTCACCCAGTACTTTGGGGCCTACAGGTAAGTGTTGCTCATCCTCACCTTGGGAGCCCCTGTGTTTGTCTCCAAGCCCTTTCCACCCTGGGAGTCACACAAGGAAGGAGCCCATGGTTGCCAGCAACCTGCCACACACAGGGGCAGAACCCACACGGGGGCTGGGGCTCCCTCACGGCTCCTGCTCCCACATCGCCAGCACAGCCCAAGGACTCTGCACTTCCCCCTGCCCTCACCCATCTCCTCATCTTCCTCACAGGTCCTTCTGCTGGGAGCACCGCCCACAGCAGGCACTGCAGCCACGTCCCAGCCAGGACACCACCTGCAGCATCTGCCTGGACACCGTGGAAGACAAAATCTCATACAAAACCATGGGGTGCCCCGCGTGCCAAGACGCCCGCTTCCACCGGCACTGCATCCAGAGACTGGCTCTGCACGCTGGCACTGGCTTCCGATGCCCGTGCTGCCTGAAGCAAGAGCCATTCATGACGGAAATGCTCATCATGGGCATCCGACTCTCTAAGAGGTTGGCTTTCCTCCTCCCATCTCACAAGGCGGCAGGCACAAGCACTGTGCCAGCCTAGGGACTGCCCCAGCAGGCCTGGCCGCCTTCTAGCCCCATGCCTCTTGCCCTCAGCTCCACCGAGCTGCTGCAAACGGGACAGGCAGAGGAGCAGCGACTGCTGGGATCTGCCGGATGAGGGCTCAGCTGGGCTCAACTCTTTCCTCTCCTTCTCTGGCAGACCCCCATCGTGGCAGAGTGACCAAGAGGTCAGACCCTCCTCAGATCAGAGGCACGGCCGCTGCGATGCCTCAAGGTGCCTTTGTTTGCGAGGCAGGGAGCACGTGGAGGCAAACGGGTAAGCTGCCAAAGCACCAATGCAGGGACCTGAAGGGCATCTGCTCCCCACGGGCTCAGCAATGTACAACTAAGAACAAGGGCTCGGCCATGGGCATGGCCATCCCTTGCTGTGTCCCTTTGTCCTCACAACCTCCTTGCTCCTCCAGACCCTGGCAACTGTGGCTGTGCAGCTCCTGCGCTGCTGAGGGCACCCACAACCTCTGCTCCTCTTTGGAGAGCACCACCTGCTCCTGGGAGTGCAGCACCTGTGCTGCCGCAGGCACCGGTAGGCATCAAAGCATTTCCTGCCACGCAATGCAGACAGGGGCCAGGATGGGCCTGACAGCAGGACCTTCAGCATGTGGCTTGGCTCCAGGAGGGCTTCTGGATACCTCAGTGGCCTCTCCTGCCTGCACCCTGGGGGCTCTCCTGACGACCTTCCTGCTGCCCCTCTTTGCAGGTTCCTCAGAGCTTGTGAGCCCCAAAACTTCCAGCCAGGAACTGGCTGCACTGTCCCAGAGCACAGTGCTCCTCAAGAGCAGCTCCTCCATCAGCCCTCGACAGGCCTTGAAGCGGCACTACGCTGAGGAAGAAACACCATCGTGGACAATGTACAGCTCTCCTGCAAAACGTCGCAGCGTCGAGGATGGGCCAGCACACAGTGCTGACACCTGCGAGCCCAGCACTTCCAGCCAGGCCGCAGCACAGCTGGCCCATGGAGAGTGTCCTGTCAAGACCAGCAGCTCTTCCTCTTGCCCTCGGCAGGCCTTCAAACGGGCCTACCCAGAGGAAGACAATGACTCTGGGATATCACACGGCCCACCCGCAAAACGCCGCAGGATTGACAATGGGCTGGCCCAGAGTGCCCATGAAAGCAGCCCCAGCACTTCCAGACAGGCAGCAGCACAGCTGGCCCAGGGCAACTTTCCTGTCAAGACCAGCAGCTCTTCCTCTTGCCCTCGGCAGGCCTTCAAACGGGCCTACCCAGAGGAAGACAATGACTCTGGGATATCACACGGCCCACCCGCAAAACGCCGCAGGATTGACAATCGGCTGGCCCAGAGTGCCCATGAAAGTGGCCCCAGCACTTCCAGACAGGCAGTGTCGGGGCTGACTCAGGGCACTCTGGCTGCCAACAGTCAAGCAGCACGGCCACGACGTCCGTACAGGCCTCCGTGGATCTTCCACGCATCCACAACGGACAACCGCTCCCAGCCTGGGCCAGTTCGCATGAGACACGTCTGGCGGCAACAACGGCGGGCAAAAAAGCCCTACAGCCGGCCACAATAACAACAGCACAAGCTGTCAGCCAGCCCAAAGCCCCCATCACCCTTAACCATCAAGGACAGAGAGACAAATAGATACGTAAGTAGATAGAGACGTAGAGAGATAGAGTGACATCTGTGGGGACAAGAGAGTCAAGTTCAAGCTCTGTGTCCACACCTACTGCCAGGTGAATTCTCTTGGGGAGCTTTCACCTGGCAGGAGGTGTGGGCACAGCATTCTGCCCACAAGGGCCCTGCCTTCCTGACCTAACAAGCTCCAGAACTTCCCTGCCTTCTTGCAGATCCTCGCCAGTGGCCTTTACCCACGAGAGGACACTGGAAACTTTCTTGTTGGGGACACCAGGCGTATCATCGGAGAGGCAGCCAAGAAGGTGGGGACGACCTGGCAGGAGCAGGCAGCTTTGCACCACAAGGGGCTTGGGCCGCTCATCCTGCTCCCCAGCAAAGAAGCCCCAGGCCCAGCTCACACAGGAGCCTCCTGTGCAGGCGCCTCTGGGGGCTCTGAGCTGGCACTGCCCACATCCCACTCCCTGTCTGCAGATGCAGACCGGCCACAGAGCCCCAGCCCTGACACTCAGGGGGCTGCTCTGCTCTTTCCAGAGCTGCTTCGTCTGCTCCAAGATGGGGGCCACCATCACCTGCTGTGAGACGGGCTGTGACCGCACCTTCCACCTGCCCTGTGCCCCAGATGGCCAATGTGTCACCCAGTACTTTGGGGCCTACAGGTAAGTGTTGCTCATCCTCACCTTGGGAGCCCCTGTGTTTGTCTCCAAGCCCTTTCCACCCTGGGAGTCACACAAGGAAGGAGCCCATGGTTGCCAGCAACCTGCCACACACAGGGGCAGAACCCACACGGGGGCTGGGGCTCCCTCACGGCTCCTGCTCCCACGTCGCCAGCACAGCCCAAGGACTCTGCACTTCCCCCTACCCTCACCCATCTCCTCATCTTCCTCACAGGTCCTTCTGCTGGGAGCACTGCCCACAGCAGGCACTGCAGCCACGTCCCAGCCAGGACACCACCTGCAGCATCTGCCTGGACACCGTGGAAGACAAAATCTCATACAAAACCATGGGGTGCCCCGCGTGCCAAGACGCCCGCTTCCACCGGCACTGCATCCAGAGACTGGCTCTGCACGCTGGCACTGGCTTCCGATGCCCGTGCTGCCTGAAGCAAGAGCCATTCCTAACAGAAATGCTCATCATGGGCATCCGACTCTCTAAGAGGTTGGCTTTCCTCCTCCCATCTCACAAGGCGGCAGGCACAAGCACTGTGCCAGCCTAGGGACTGCCCCAGCAGGCCTGGCCGCCTTCTAGCCCCATGCCTCTTGCCCTCAGCTCCACCGAGCCGCTGCAAACGGGACAGGCAGAGGAGCAGCGACTGCTGGGATCTGCCGGATGAGGGCTCAGCTGGGCTCAACTCTTTCCTCTCCTTCTCTGGCAGACCCCCATCGTGGCAGAGTGACCAAGAGGTCGGACCCTCCTCAGATCAGAGGCACGGCCGCTGCGATGCCTCAAGGTGCCTTTGTTTGCGAGGCAGGGAGCACGTGGAGGCAAACGGGTAAGCTGCCAAAGCACCAATGCAGGGACCTGAAGGGCATCTGCTCCCCACGGGCTCAGCGATGTACAACTAAGAACAAGGGCTCGGCCATGGGCATGGCCATCCCTTGCTGTGTCCCTTTGTCCTCACAACCTCCTTGCTCCTCCAGACCCTGGCAACTGTGGCTGTGCAGCTCCTGCGCTGCTGAGGGCACCCACAACCTCTGCTCCTCTTTGGAGAGCACCACCTGCTCCTGGGAGTGCAGCACCTGTGCTGCCACAGGCACTGGTAGGCATCAAAGCATTTCCTGCCACGCAGTGCAGACAGGGGCCAGGATGGGCCTGACAGCAGGACCTTCAGCACATGGCTGGGCTCCAGGAGGGCTCTGGATACCTCAGTGGCCTCTCCTGCCTGCACCCTGGGGGCTCTCCTGACGACCTTCCTGCTGCCCCTCTTTGCAGGTTCCTCAGAGCTTGTGAGCCCCAAAAATTCCAGCCAGGAACTGGCTGCACTGTCCCAGAGCACGGTGCTCCTCAAGAGCAGCTCCTCCATCAGCCCTCGACAGGCCTTGAAGCGGCACTACGCTGAGGAAGAAACACCATCGTGGACAATGTACAGCTCTCCTGCAAAACGTCGCAGCGTCGAGGATGGGCCAGCACACAGTGCTGACACCTGCGAGCCCAGCACTTCCAGCCAGGCCGCAGCACAGCTGGCCCAGGGAGAGTGTCCTGTCAAGACCAGCAGCTCTTCCTCTTGCCCTCGGCAGGCCTTCAAACGGGCCTACCCAGAGGAAGACAATGACTCTGGGATATCACACGGCCCACCCGCAAAACGCCGCAGGATTGACAATGGGCTGGCCCAGAGTGCCCATGAAAGCGGCCCCAGCACTTCCAGACAGGCAGTGTCGGGGCTGACTCAGGGCACTCTGGCTGCCAACAGCCAAGCAGCACGGCCCCGACGTCCGTACAGGCCTCCGTGGATCATCCACGCATCCACAACGGACAACCGCTCCCAGCCTGGGCCAGTTCGCATGAGACACGTCTGGCGGCAACAACGGCGGGCAAAAAAGCCCTACAGCCGGCCACAATAACAACAGCACAAGCTGTCAGCCAGCCCAAAGCCCCCATCACCCTTTGCCACCAAAGACAGAAAGATAGATAGATAGATAGATAGATAGATAGATAGATAGATAGATAGATAGATAGATAGATAATTATATAGGGAAGTAGAGAGATAGAATGATGAACACACAGATTCATAGCTACATAGATACAGAGATAAGAAATAAAGTTGTTTTACACTATGAGAACCCACACACCTTTTCCAGTCATTTTCCTCAGCCTGCCTCCAAGCCTCTCTTAGTGGAATGAACAGGGATCTACATCCCCAGGGTTGGCAGCACCTTCCAGTGTGCCAGCTGCCCTTCCCAGCTGCCCAGCACCATGGCCTTGCTGGCCCTGACAGACTGCTGTCAGCGGCCCTGCAGGGCAGTGCCCGGCTCCTGTGCAATGTTCACACCCAGAGCATGGCTGCACCTGCAGCCTCTGCCTTGCCAGCAGGCCCTGTCCAGGCCCCAGCACCCCGGCATGTCCTGGGCACCATCAGCACCACAGCCAGGCTGCTGCTGATGCTGCTGCAACAAATAGCACAGTTGGCACAGATGACAGGACAAAGTCTCGTGGGCTGAGACACTTTAATCAGCAAAACAGATCACAACAAATCTTACAGATGATGAAAAGGCCACACTGCCTCACAACCAGCTGATCCACGAGTGGCAACTCCGAGAGCAGCAGCCACTGCAAGGACCTACTTTCTCCTTTTGCAATACGTCTTCATCACTCTGTGCAACCTCAGTGAGCTGTGCTTCATTTTGCTGAGCTATTCCTAATTTTTGCATTCTCATTACTTATTCTTTTACATACATATTGATCACATCCCAGTTCCTCTGAAACTGCAGGAACACATTCTCCAAAGACCCAAATTTTAGCCCTGTCGAGACAAGGGAGACCCTCAGGACTCTCTCAGGAAGCACGCAAGGCAGGCACCAGTACTTCTCTAGCAGTGCTGGATTTCACCGCAGGCCTTGTTCTCCCTATGTTCAGTAATTTTACCTTCATTTCTGGATTGAAATCTGATGCTGTTGAGCAGGATGGGAACAGAGAACTCCAGATCAGAAAACTAAGTAAATGAGCTCTCCTTTATTTCAAATGCACCGCTCTATATATAGACAACATTGAGAAGACTAATTTCATTGGTCTTAGAGTAAAAACACGTCACACCATTGGTGTGCAGTGAATGACTCACAGCAGAAGAACACATCCATAAACAATATGAATAATAAAATATATTACAGAATTATTTACATTCTTTCCCAACTGTTTCCCAGGCTGTTGCCTGGTTAGAAAACCTTTATTTTTCTCTCTGAGCTGAGAATATCCACAGAAATCTCACCTGTTTCAGGCACAACAGGGCATGGTATGGTTACATGGACAGAGCTAGCCCAGTCACAATGAGACAAAGAAAACTGTGCCACATGGGTAAGGACAGACCCAGACACCACCATGGTTGTTAGCCCTTTTTTTTTTGGCTTTAATTTTCTTGCTATTGGTTTAGCATGTGACCACCCACCAGTCTACTGAAAAACAACATAGCCAGAGAAGTAGATTAAACCAAAATGTTCCTTCTCAAACCCATGTTGTGTCAATTACAAAGTGGTGACTTTCAGCTCAGAAAAAGCCACCCCCATCCATGTCCGAGCACCCTGCGTTCCCTGGCCTCCCACCCCCCATGAGGAGCCTGAAGGCACAAGAGGCCCTTCCTGTCAAGGATGAAGTTCATCCAGGCTGCCTCATGACAAGCTGTACTGCACACCTGTGGACATAAATAGTGGTACCAGTCCTTAGCCCTGCTACATGACCCCACAAAGAGATCCACAAAGAGCAAGGCTGTCCAAAATTACATTCTTTCAGTAGCTCCTTCACTAGCAAGAAGCAGCTGTGCTTGGGGAGGCCACTCTGTTGTCACCTGTTGTCTGTAATGATGCAGGTATGGTCTGCTCTGAACCCAGTGGCTGCACAGGAACACCCACCCCACTTGGCTTTCATTTTGTTTCCATTTTTGTGCTTTCCAAGGTTAACTTCAGAGCTGGGAGCTCGAACCCGAGCTCTTCAGCTGAGACTGCACTGCATGCAAATAACAATCCCTTTGTCACACTGCATTTAACCTTGATGTGAAGGAATTATTCCTATAGATGAGAAGAAGAAATCAAGGACTGTATCAGCAAGGCCATGACCGTGTTTGTACAGCAACTGCCTGGCATTTATTGCAGTCCAGACAATACAACATGTCCCAATTACGTGACTCTGGTCCATGCACACACAGAGCCTCCCCTAGGAACAGCCAGCCTGCTGCAGGGGCACAAACACCAGGATTTTCCCTGTTCTCTTTGAGTTTTCCTTTACAATATTCTGCTATGTAGAAGTTTGCAACTCTTTATGTGTGTTCAGCATCACTTACTCAGGGACTACCCCCTGATGGTATTGCTTAGGGGCTTAGAAAAGGAGGAATCATGGTCCTGTCATGCCAGGCACAGGGCACCCCTACAGAAAGGAACACTTATTGATGTCTCGAGAACTTTTAGTCCATCAAATGTGGTGGCAGAAAGAATGCCGAGGTGGATTATCCTTGCTCTGTAAAAAGGGAAGGTGCTGGGCTCAGCAGCAGGGCAGTGGCATCTGTCCTGCATGGAGCTGGGTGACTGTCTACAGCTCACTGCAGCTCCTCAAGCACCAGCTCCCCAAGAGTGACCTGGCATTGGCTCACCACTCCCTTCCCTCACCAGAGCAGCTGAAGAAACACAAACTGCTCAGAGGAACTGAGCATTGACTGGTAAACACTGCCCCGCTCCTTGGGCCGGACTGAGCAGCCAAAACTCACTACCTAAAGGAGTTTTTTTTTGAAAACCAACTGGGAACAAGTGCTCCTCCAGTGGCTTCCTGATGCAGCCCACCAGAGGCCGGGGTAGCTCTTACAACTCTGGTGCTGTGCCAGGAGTAGGGGCCTGCCTCAGTATGGGGACTCACCAGAGGCAGAACCTTTAGAGGCATTTGCTCTACAGTTCCAGACACAGGCCACAACAGGAACCATGCAAAGGAAAAAGGAGAAAGCTCTCTGTCCTGAGGTTGCACAAGGAACAGTTTATTCCAGCTGCAGGGAGCACGATGAAAAACGACCCCCCTGCACGGTTGAGCAAGAGGTTTTGTACAGATACAAGTTAGGGGTGGATACAAACAGCTAACCAATAGGGAATCCTCAGGGGAGGAGTGAGGGGATTACATCAAGTGTCTGGGGCTAGTAGGGGTAGGAGGGTGGAGAGGATGGGTCACATGGGCCAATGGGGCTTCGAGGAATAGGGGAATTCCAAAGGGGTGTTGCAGACAGGGATTGGCCCGAGGTGAGAGTGGCAGGGAAGGTTCAGGAACAAAAGGGGCTGGGTTGCCTTGACAGGCAGGGAAAGAGTTGGGACAAGGGGTGGAGAATGGCATGAGGGACAGCTTTGAGGGAGGGTAAAACCCGAGGGCTAAACCAACTCGAAGAGAACATGGGGGTACAGCAGAACAAATTTAACGAGGACTCAATAAAGTACATTTAAACCACAACAGCTTCCTATCCTTGCAAATGACATAACCCCAAATAAAGGATACTTCTCAAACTACCTGCTCCAACAAGGCTTCCCACACACACACATATACACAAAGGAATATACAGTTACACGTCTATAATGCAATACAACTAGGAATGTTTCGTTAAATCTAAGTCCTGACCAAAGTTTGTGTATTAAACATACTGAAACACATGTAAAAGTGTGGATTTTTTTTCCTGAGTCTCTACAGTTGCTGCTGCAGACACCTGTGATGACAAAGCTGGCCAGTCCCTGTGGGACTCACCCTCATCATTCAAAAAGGGGAGTTTTTATCCTCAGAGAAGGCAGGAGCTGCCACAGCAGAGGTGGCAGAAGGCGTGGAGCACAGGACAATCACTGAAGCTTTCATGGGTTTTGTGATTTCCTCAGCTTTCCTGCCTCCATCAGGGTGGAAATTAATGTTTCTGTTCTACTAACACATTTTTCAGAAATGCTTTTGAAAGACCAAGTAATTAGTATTTAATGGTTTCTGATTGTTAAGGATAAAAGATTAAAAACTGCTAAGGAATACAGGAATATAGATGTTCTTGTCCCAACACCGATGCATATAGGGAAGCACTCCTGGGCATCTTCTCCCTCAGTGGTGTTAGGTTGACTTCTGAAAGAAAATTATTTGAAAACTCCCACCACATCCACATGAGCCCAAGCTCCTTCAGCACAGCCCTAACTGCCAAATACTTCACTGACCAGGCATTGGCCATCTTGCCAACAAGAGCCAGCTAGAATGCACACCACTGTCATTCCTCCCAGAGCATCCAATTTGAGGCATGGTTCTATTCCTTACACAAAACTAGGCTCTAGCACAGGTTATCTGAGGCAGGGCAGCCTCAGTGCCTGCTAGAAATACCTATGGCAGACAGGGAACTGAGTGTTTAGAGGATAATTACTCCCCTTTCTCATTTCACAGCTTTTCCAAATGACTGTATTAGTTTGAGGATGAGGTCTCCCATGTGTCAGACCCGGGGAAGGTCTGGGAGTTCATCCAAGGTCCAGGACTTTGTTTGGTTTGTGCATTGTGCCAAGGGTCAATACTCTTGAGGGGCTTTCTCTGCAGCCTAAATCATAGCAGATTACTAGGATTTGATACAGGAATGAGTAGGAGTTGCTTTCTACACGTATTTGTTTGGACTAGTGCCGATAACAGCCTGGGGATTTTCCAGACAGCACCATCTCTGCTCGGATTTCTCCAAGCAAGCCCGAGCAGAGGGACAGAAAGCTTTGAGGGAAACTACAGCTGAAGAGGATTCCTGATGGTCACCTCTTATGTGCACCACGGTACATTCAGCACGCTGGGCTGCCTCAAGGATGAAATGCAAAGCTCAACAGCTTCAATTGGAAATTAAAAACAAAGGAGCAGTCTAACCTCTGGCCTAAGTCCGCTGCTCTTCCTTGAGCCCTGAGCAATCCGACTGCTGTAACTCCCTGTGTTTGACAGGCAAAGCAGAAAGGTTGGACTTGATGATCTTAGAGGTCTTTTACAACCTTAATGATTCCATGAAATCTTACCACTTTCAAGCATCTGGTGATCCTCAAGACCCCTTACAAGTGATGCTCAACACAGAAGCTTCATGAGCTTCCCACCAGGGTACTACGAGGGATTTCTAATCCAGTGATGTTTTTTCCCTTGATTTGCCTGCTGAGGGAATGTTCAGCAAAACACCTCTTTTCACTGCACAGATACAGCAGCTCCAAGTGGTTCAGCCTTGCACTCAGGATGGAAACACGACAGGGAGGTCTAGGGAAAGCAGTTCACAAGTTTAGAGTTCTACTTGAAATTTTGTCTCAAATCTCGACCTTCTGATTTGCTGTACTTTAGTGATGTGAAAAGGAAAGCCCCTTTTTTTCCCTCTCATCTGTCCCTATGTCCCTGTCAGTCAGAATTGCCACCCTAGAGGTACAGAAATTATTCTAACAGTCCCCTTCACTCAAGATCAGCCACGGCAGTGCACAGCACAAGTTATGCACTGAGACAGCGCCCAGAGCGGAGACTGAAGCTTGTGTCACACCTTGGTGTTAGTAAAGTCCAAGAGCAAGCCTCCAGGAGTTCCCAAACTCCAAAACCTCTCCACCCAGCAGTAAACTCTCAGTTTAAAGCCAAGCTTCTGGCTCCACCTGCTGCTGGAAGGGTGGAAAAGATGAAGAAGCAGCTGCAGACAAAACAAAACAAAACGAAAAATTAAAAAGAACAAAGAAATAACTAAGGCCTGCTTTTCTACTTAGCTCATCCTCCCAGCATTGTTGTTAGAAGACAAAACAGAGATTGTTTCATCATGGAAAATTCTAACGGGTTCAAGATGTGCAGCTCTTCACCCGGCCATGACCACCAGGCACTTGGGTCCTATTAAAAATTACCAAAATAGATAACCTTAGAAAATACTGCCTGATGACACAAATTCATGGGTTTTGTAGCTAAATAGAACCCAGGTCAAGGACAATGTCATACACATGATTCCTAAGATTGCCAGCAGGAAGGGGGGAAGAAAAGGAACCCCAAAACATTGTATGTTTTCCCATCTCCCCCTGTTCGCTGTGTGGCTCTTGCCTCTCAGTGTTTCACGTGGTCCCCTTAAATCTTGGTTTACATTTACCCACAGTGTAATTTTTTCTTTTTATGCCAGTATATATATTTAACGATTTCATGCCAAAACCCACACACTTTCCCCTTGCCAAAGTGCACAGGTGCCAGCACAATTGAGCATTATTTCCACAAACAAAGCTCCCAGTGAAGCCAAGGGCTGCCCTGGGTGCCTCAGGAATGCTGGTTTGGCTCTGGGGTGCTTGGATTACCTCTGTGTGTTTGCACAGCACTGAAGGCAGGGTCACTATTCATTTAGAAAAGCATTTCATATACCTGATTTAAAGAAACATCACAAGTTACTTCACAAAAATATGTGCAAGTGATATGATGGAGACAGATTAAGCCTTTACAGCCAAGTTCTTATAGCAACATTTTGCAGATACATATTTGTGCCTTTAAAAAGTTTCATTGCTATGGAGCTCTTGCTAAAGAAAACTAAGCCCTCTGGATAGGCAATACAGAGCTCTTTCAAGTGCCATTTTAAAAATAAATGTCAATTACAGCAGAAAAAAAGTAATGCCATTTCCACACTTGCATCTCTACCTAATGCAAACTTAAAAAGAAATACACCAGGAAGGCTCAGAAAGGGAATCCTCTGAGATTGCACTTCTCAGTTTTTCACCGCCTACAGTTACGATGCAAAAACCAAACTCATTTCACGAAACATACATTTTCTTTGCACAATCCAGAGTGTGTATTACACTAATTTGTAAATTATTTTCACTTTCACCTCCTTCAAATTAAAATTTGCTCAGCACCAGCCTTTGGCTGAGCTACCTCCACTTGAGCAATCAGTGGAACAAGTACAAACCCCAGAGCACTGGATTTCTGGCACTCAGCGGGTAAGTGCACTTTAGTTGTCTGCATTTTTTTGGGATAAAAGCCCTGAAGAAATTTTCTAAGGCTAATTAAGATCCCAGACAACAAAAGCACAGGCAGGTTTTACAAGCACGTTAGTCATACAAGCAGCAGAATTTGAGTTTGAGAGGTTCAGGCGGTGTCACTGACAACTGGCCAAATCCCAGTTTAAGATTGCTAGAAGACACAAAAACCACTTTCCATGATAAAGCAAACCCCCAAAACAGACACAGCATTCCCAAGGCAGACAAGCTTTCTGATAGCCTATCATTTTGTCACTTTGCACAGAAGAAGAGGAGCTTTGACATTCCCTTGGCCCATCCAGCTCCACCTCCTAACTCACAAACAGCTGCCAAGACGGTTTTTAGTGTTTCTGAAGTGGAGGTTAGCTGGTGACAGGCTTAGCGTCTTGGAAGAAACATCCTGTATGTGTCTTCACTTCTGAAATAATACATGTAATTTTGTACTTGTTCTGGCATTGAACTGTAATAAACCAAACCATCAAAACCCTCTGTGTGCTCTAGCTCTGGTTCCAGACACACACCCCAGGACCTTGACTACTTAAGAGGGCCAAAGAGCTTTCAGGTTAAAACAGAAAACTCAATTACCCCATCATTAAATAAAGGCAATTTAGGATGACTTGTCTTGGGAAAGGCTACACAAGCTTATTTTCATAAGCTTGCAAAAAAAATGGACTCATGAAGCAACTAAAAGACAAATTAAAAGCTCAGAGATTTAACAATGGTGTGCTAAAGAAGAAGAAAAAATTCTCAAGTTCTGAAAAGTCTCGGCCTACTAAAACTGCAACCAGAAAGTGGGTTGGGTAAAATCTGAGCTAAAATTGATCATCATCAGACAGAGAAATATTCTCAGAGAGTACAAATGAGTAAAGCAAATCACAGAATTTTACATACAATTCTTGCTTGTTACACAAATAAAAAAAATAAAAAAAAAAGAGGAGGAACAGGTTCAACAAAAAACAAATCCTCCACAATACTGGGCATGAACTACAGGACAGCACCCAAATCATGTGAACTTGACTGGCTCTTCCAAGCTTTAGTGAGGGAATGGGGAAAGCAGGGAATTGCAGAACATCAAGGGCTCTAGAAAATGTTTTCCTCTCGAGGAAAACAAAGAGAATTTTAACCAGAAAAGGAGTAAGAACTGAAAAAGAACAACCACAAACTTTAGGTACATGGATGGCTGTTGCACAGAAGGGAAATATAATGCTCTGTGGCCTGAGGGGCACAATGGCAGCGTGACGTAAACGTATGGCAGGAAATCTGCTGACAGTGAGGACAGAGAAGCACTAAAACACAGACTGGAGCCTTCTGTCCCACTGCCCCTTTTAGCAATTAGGCTAACAGTGGCAGAGCTGGGCCAAGGAACAGACCTAAGCATGTCCTTCATCCTTGCCAGCCTTGTAGCTCTAAAAAAAGTCAACTTTTGTACTGCCAAGGGTTTTGGAGGTTTACCTGTTGGGGCTCTGAAAGGTCTCCAGCAAGTGCTGTTTACCCCGTGGTTTCTCTCAGGTATTTCCCTGCTTGCCCGTAAGCCAAGCTTTCAGAAACATCAAGCTTCCCCGGCAACACCTCCCTGCATTTTTTATCTTATTTCTAACATGCAGAAGACCACTCTGCCAAAAGCCAGTGAAGAAGACAGGAAAGCCCTGCAGAAATCAATTCTATTGGAACACGCGAAGTTCACCACGCCGGAGCCCTGAAGCTTCTGGAACATTCGGGGTGTATGCAGCTCCTTTTATCTCAAACCCCGAGCCCCAGTGCCCTCCTCTATTGGTTTCTTGGGCCCCTCCCTGGGGGTTCCCCTGTCGAGGGGAAACCCTCCTGGAGCAGTTCTGTGTCAGGAAAATGAGACACACAGGACTTTTTCGGTCTTCAGCTTCTTGTTTGTTGTTATCTTATCTAAAGTTTTGCACACCGTCTATACCAGACTCTGCACGCTGGCAAAGCACCACAAAAATGGCCAACTATCTCTTGTTACAAGGTCTTTTAAGACTAAGCTATCCAATTAAGAAATGGCACCTAGATTATTTTCCCTTTTAACCCAGTAAAGGATCCCTCAAAGCCCGCAATGCAGACTTCCTGCCCAATTACAAGACATCACCCAAACCCATGAAGAAGAAGGAAGAACAAGGCAAAGAAGAAGAACCTGCCTCTGCCCTAAAACCTCCATCTTGTTCCCATCTACAACGCAACTAAAAATCCCAAAACCTGAATTTCTCACCCAAGTGACATGCCATACTACTCTCTATAATCTATTTCACACTTTTGTGGACTCTAGTCTATCTTGAAGTCTTGGAAGCTTTCTCCATGAATGAGGGTCAAAGTCAGTGCTTCTCTGGGGGTTGGGTCCCCTCAGAGCAGATAGAAATACTCCCTGTGCCCCGGGTTCCCACACTCCTCCTTTCCTCGTTGGCCACGGTCCTGGTGCCTTCCAAATCCCAAAGGATTAGTTACCCCTTCACAGTATGAGCATGTGACTTTATTTAACCCCTATGCTCAGCAAAGGGAACATTTTGCACTGTGTGATTAATCGGGGTTTAGTTCAGCTAAAACCAGCTAGGAAAAATGAAAACCTCCAAGTTTCTATGAGGTTTGCTCTTTTTGAAGACTCAGAGTATTTTCATTACACATCAACGTATTTTTTTTAATGCAAAACATGTTTTAATATAAACATCCAGATGATAAAAACTTTTATAACAGTGAAAACAGATCTAAATGTTCAGATCTGTTTTACAAGATTGCAAAGCCAAACACTGAGACCAGGCTTGAAAACAGCATATCTTGTCATACAATCAAAATATTGTACACACAGAACACAGCTCGATGCTTCTCGAGTCCACCAGCATAACACCCAGTTTGTCAAACCTTCAGCATTAGAAATTTTTGTCAAGCTGCACATGAAAAACACAAATTCACCCACAATGATAAGTGCTTCCATCCTACAGACATTTTGCTGAGAGGCAAAAATTGCCAAATGCCATGTTTTGGAAAGTAATATGAGAGTGCAAGGCAACCTAAAATATATATAAATCACGTTTTTAACTTTGGCCAAGACTTATAACAATTAAGCAGATTTCTACAGGTATCTCCCTCAAATATTCCAACTTAGTTGTTCAGTACATACAGAAGTTTATTTCCAAGTATTTCAAAACTGGAAAGTCTTTAAAATCATTCTGTATTTTCTACAGAGCCATTAAAATTTATAGATACAGCTATGTTTAATAGTCAGGTCCTCTTAGGTAAAAGGAATGAGAGATGCTTGCTTCAAGAGCAGGCCTTCATCACAGACATTTCAACACAGCCCCTTGGACCAGTCAGCAGCCAGGCTCTAAGAGCCATGTTTTCAGAAAGAGAGGATGGTCTTGTGGATGATTTCGATGGACTCTCTGATTTCATCCTCCTTGATGACGAGGGGCGGGGCCAGGCGGATGATGTCGCCGTGCGTGGGCTTGGCCAGGAGCCCGTTATCGCGGAGCCGCAGACACACCTTCCAGGCGTCGTAGTCTGCAACGGGAGGGAGGGAGGGAGAACATCAGCAGGACATTGAGGACGTTCCCAGCACAGCAGAAGAGGTGTCACACCTTGCCAGCTGGCAGAGAAGTGATGCAGGGTGTCCACAAAGGGAGAGGTCACTCGGAGCAGCTCTCCGGAATCAGCGCAGAGTGACGCTGCTCCAGAGCTGTCCTTTGCCTCAGCACACTGAGTTCTGCTCCTTCACAGCTCAGTGCTTGTCTGGCACTCAGTTAGACTTTTAAATAAATTTTAAAAGGGGAACCATGTGAGGAGGAGGTAAGGGAACACATGGACAGGACTTCAGACAAGGTTATGTTTATGTAACCTGGGTTTCAGTGCATCATCGTAGAAAATGACACCACCTTCCTGCAGCACTGTATCCCTTGATATTCAGATTTCTGATACAATTCGATATTATTCTCATATAATTTCTCCCTAGAAACTTGTTCTCCATCATTAATTTTTTTCTTCTTTGTACCCTCCTGTATTCATTGTACTCTTCTAACTCTTCTGAAAACAACTAATCCCAGCCCATGCTCCCATAATCTGGCAGGAACTGGTGTTCCAGATGTAAACAGTTTTATTCCAAAGAGGAGAGATAAAGGTACTTGTTGGGAGGCAGGTTCACCATCAGGCTTGAACATTATCAAATCATAAAAGAGTTCAAATAATTTAAAAACAATTGTTCAGCTTTTCTTCAATTAAAACCCTATTTTTAATGGCACACAGTAACTTAAATCAATTTTCAGGGGGTACTACAGTATCATAGCCATCGTGGCTACATGCCATCCCCTACCTACAATTTAAGTTGAAAAATACTTCTCCATGCTGTGTTTGTGCAGTTGATTTTATTTCCTCACCTTTGGTTTCCCGAATTACGATTGCATTTAAGAGCCCTTTTCCTCTTACAGCAGTTACAATATTAGACGGAGTCTTCATGAGCTCACTTCTTAGCAGATTACCCATTATTTCTGCATTTTTTGCCAGATTTTCTTCTTCAATTACCTAAAGAGAAGTCAGATCTACAATCAGCTGAAAGGCACTGCATTTGTTCTATTTACCATGGGGAAGGATGGATCATGACTCTGAACCTGCTGATTCACAAAAGCTGTTGCAGCCACAGCGTCCCTGCACAGGCTGCAAGTCCCAGCAGGTTGGTATTGAGCCTTTACTCATTCATGTCTACAAGAAACAATAATGTCTTTGAAATTTTATTCTAAATTAACTGCTCTTTGTTTGCTGTTATTTGCAAGTAAACAGTAAACATCTGAAGGCTCTGAATCTTTCCAAGTCTGAGTTCTGGGTAGTGATGAGGTTTTCTGTGTGACCTGCATCAATGTAGTCAATTAAGCAACCACAAAATAATTGAACTGCACCTTCTGGACAGGACATTGTAGTTTCTGTTCGAGATCCATACCTGTTCTCAAGCTCACAGAACAGCAGCTTCTGCTGATATAGTAAAATAAGCCAATTTCAAAATGTCTTCATGAAATTAATGAAGGTATTTGGCCAAATTTACATAATTTCCTTGAAACTTCCCCTAGATGAATCTTATTTTGACATTTAAGACATTAAGATTATAAGAACACATGAAGTGGGCCACATTTCCAATAAAAATTGTTTTATGATCTACAGATAATCACTACCAAATTTCCATTCTTATTTAAAGCTGGATTTCTACTTTTAGCATGAAAAAATAATACCATTTATTTAAGCAAAGATCATGAGACCCTTTTTAATTTGGATTCCAGATCTCTAGCCCCACACACAAACCTCCAGTGCTGTCATTGCCACACGGCAAGCTAATGGATTTCCTCCATATGTGGATCCATGTTCACCAGGTTTAATGGTCAGCATAATTTCATCATCACACAGCACTGCTGAGACCTAAAATGGGAAGGACAGCAAATTCACATACTTAGAACAGGAAACTTGAATATATCTAAAGCAAACCTTCCCTCAGAGCTCAGGAAATTTTCAGCCTATGGTGATAAATTATATTTACATTCCCAGCTCTGTATACAGAATAGCAGATCTGACAATCCCATAATTAATCCCTTAAACACTCTCAGCTGTAGTGGTAACACAACTTTCAGTAACAGCTGAGGGGAATTCTCCAAACTGAATATTATTTCAAGAGTTTAAGCTTCAATACATGGTTTAACAACTCAGAAATCCTGTCAGTTGGCCAAAATAGTTCAAGGCATTGTAATTTCCAGCCTAATCAGCAGGAATTTAAGTCACTCCAAGAGGAT
This sequence comes from Vidua macroura, assembly GCF_024509145.1. Classification (NCBI taxonomy): domain Eukaryota; kingdom Metazoa; phylum Chordata; class Aves; order Passeriformes; family Viduidae; genus Vidua; species Vidua macroura. Next base: position 3,724,852 of record NC_071578.1, on the reverse strand, counting down.
AAAATCAGCCATGCAGGCATGCCAGACAAGTGAAATAATGCCAGTTTTTCAGCTATAAAGGTAGTATTTGGTATTCCATTATTTTATTATGTCTCTCTCAAGTTGGACTGTCTGGTCATAAATCACAGTTAGTCTTGCAAACAACAATTTCCAAGTACAACAAACATCAGATTTATTGTTCTTCCAACTGGCAGATTTTCAGTGTTGATGACTAAGGAAAAAAAGATTATTCAACAAATGTTTGAGTAATTTTATGCTACTTTAAATTATTGGTATTTCTTTAGTACTCACAGGGTATAAGCCACCAGAAAGGGCCTTTCCAAGAAGAATTATATCAGGTCTCACATTTTCATGGTCAACAGCCAGCATTTTCCCTGTTCTGGCTAAACCAGTCTGTATTTCATCAGCAATAAACAGAACCTTTAAAGAGAAGAAAATCCAAATAGACCAGGGCATTACTTTCACTGTCATTCCTAACCCAATTCTAATACAATTTTTTGAGGTATCACTGCAATAATGAAGACAACTTTATTAATAATATGTCAATGTCTTCCTTTGACGATATGAAAATAATTGTGAGTAGCATTTACAAATTAGGAATCTGAATTCTATTGGAACAGAGAAACCACTGATTTTTAAATCAGAGATCACTGATAACCATTTTCCTCAGTGTTTCCATTCTGTGATCCATTATTGTTACTGATTCTTGATAGCAGTTACGCACATCAGCAACAAAGGTCTTGGATAGCCATGGTAATTGGAAACTTATAATGTGGAAAAGAAATTAGAAGTTAAATTAATCTAAAATAAGTCCAGTTGAAGAATAATAATTAGAAACTTAAATCAGTGACAATAGTAAGAAACAGTGAAAAATGTGCACTGCTAAGAAGTACTTTTTAGTGAGACATTACCAGGAAACACAAGAGATATCCCTGCATTATTCCACAGAAAGAAAAGGGAATTATTAAACAGTATATAAAGTTCTACACCTTGCATAGCAGGGTGACCTTACAGGTTACACCCTGCAGTGCAGTGTTAAGTGTTTAATGCTACACTGAATTCTCACGTTGTGTTTTGTGCAGAGGTCCCTCACTCCTGTGAGATAGCCTTTGTCAGGAACAATCACACCTGCTTCCCCTTGAATTGGTTCCACCATGAAAGCTGCCACGTTGGGGTCTTGAAGGGCCCGCTGCAACATTTGACACAGGGAGAGGAGAGACAAAAAGAAAAAGCTTTTACTCAGGTCAAATACAGAAAATACATGTAGCAGAACCTGATTCTAGGCCTGGTGTTCTTCCTGAAAGGATGAGAACAGCATTCCTGTCAGGCAGCTCTCTCCGAGTGCCACTGCAGTTCCAACGCTGCGTCACCGTTGGCAGTGTGAAATCAGCTGCGGTGCTGGCTTGGGAAGGTACAAACCTTGCAAACTGCAAACCCAGTTTTGAACTGCAAAGCACTTGATCAGATCAGTTCACAAATCACCTCAGAAATACCTTCAGTTTCATATTACCCCATACAATACAAACAACTCTTCCCTTAAACAAAAAAGGAATTGAGCCCCTCCAGAACAATTTTACCTTAAAGCAAAGTTCACAGGTACATTCCTGCACTATCAAGTTCAAAAAGGTTTAGATAGAAGTCCACGAGGCACAAGAGATGAATGATTCCCAGCAGGAATTTAGTACAGCATTTCTCAGCTTTGCCCCAGGACCAGAATGAATTCAGCTCTAATGAAGGCATCAAATACTTGCAGGCCTTTCACCATGGGCAGCCTGATGTAGGTTCAGATCTGACCAAGCTTTTCCACACTGCAGCTGTAGCCCACTGAGAGACCTTTGTGTCCCCTAAGCCAAGTCCAAGGAGAAATAATCCTATAATCCTATAATCCCTCAGTCTCCAAAACCCACTCACTTGTATGAAGCAGTCCCAACAGGTACAGAGGTTTTTACTCACAGAAATGGTACCTAATCAAGGTCACCCCTCCTCACCTGCTTGACAGGATTAGCCTCAGAAAACACAGGGAAATACTGGGAATCACTGGCACTTCAGGAGCTTGTGAAAGTGAAACAGCAGCCTGGCATGGTTTTAAGGATGCTGTGAAACTGGTAATAAATATTTGCAACTGCAGTGAATTCTAGTCATAGAATCACAGGATGGTTGGGTGGGGAGGGATTTTAAAGCTCATCCCATCCCACTTCTTGCCATGGGCAGGGACATTTCCACTAGATCAGGTGGCTGGGAAATTAAACGGATCATGTAGTTTTTCTTTCACATCCTAAAGCATAACTGAAAACCAAAACTGAAACAGAATTTTCCCACATTTCCTATCCATAATGATAACGAACACATTCCTTATATACATCTACTTACAGATATCTCAGTGTCGAAGCACGTGTTTCAAAGTATAAACTTCTGATTTTCCTTGCTATTTACCAAAGAGACATTGTAAAATTATTTCATACAAATGAACAAAAAATTGTCAAATACCTCAAGAGCTGGTAGATCATTGTATGGGATCACTTCAAATCCTGGCATGAAGGGTCCAAAGCCATCATAGCTGGATGGGTCAGTAGAACTGGAGATGGCAGACATTGTCCTGCCCCAGAAGTTGCCAGCTGAAAAAAAAAAAGGAGGGAAATTGTTACAAAACTGACCAAGAGCCAGAACACTTTAAAGGACATCACACTTTCCACTTGGTGATGCATTTTAAGGGTTATTTAACAAGATATTAGCATCCCTCTCCTAATTGTTAGCATTTTGCATTGATGCCATAAATACACTCTGTTGCTATATCAAAAACCAAAAGAAAATTATACTCTAAAATATACAAAATAATACATATAAAATATACAAAAATATACAAAATAATTTCCTTAAGTTTTCTTAGTAGTCTGGAAAATTGAAAATAACTCTGATAACATCTTTTTATTAATAATGTTCAGCTTTAATGCAATTATTACTTATAAAATGTAAGGGAGAAGACAAACACCATTAATAATTTAAGTCCTAAAAATAAAGCTGTCTGTAAGCCTAAAACATAATTCTGTGCATTTCAAAGATACAGAAGAAACTATTTACATATCTAAAAATCTTGTGATTTGCACTATTTTATTTAGAAACATCTGTTAAAATGTCCAGGAGCTGCCATGTCCGTTACCAAGACAATCATATCTTCATTTTAATATTCAGTTAAAACAAGAGACCCTCACTAATCAATAATAAGGTGCTAATGAGACCAAGGAAGATTAAGGGTTCAGCCTTCACAGCTCACTGTCCAGCACAGAGTCTGTGTCAAGTTCTCTAAACTGATGTTCAAAGCCATTTCTTAGCTATCCAAAAGAGCTTTTGTTCTGCAAAAATGGGGAGAACATCCCCTTTAGGAAAATGAGAAAATGCTTACTAAAAGTTGTCTGAAGAGCAAAATTAAATATATAGACAAGATAAAAAATGAGAAATATTTGTTCAAAGAATTCCCAGATGAAAAAAAAAAAAAAATTAAGAAACCTATTCATTTCCAAAAACCAAAAAGTAAAATTCAAGTATGCACTGCAATTTATAAATGCTGCCTAATCACATTTATGGCTTTTTTATGTACCAGAAGTTAAAAATAGTACTTGCAGCTTACAAAAAAAAGGTCAGTTTTTAAATAATAAACTTTATTCTGGAAAAGTTTTCTAAAATGTAGAGCCCTTAAACAAAATTAGTATTAACAAAATTGCTTTATCTGTAACCAAAGAATACTAAATATAGGAATTTTTTTAATTGTATGTGGTGTTTTAAATTTTTTCTTTAAAAAGATCAGAAGTCTCTTCAGGGCCTGGTAACTTCTCCCTGTTACAGAGCCAAGCAGAGCAGGCAGGTAAAGGGAGGAAATATCCCACCAGAGAATCAGGGTTCATTATTTACTTTAGCAATGTTGCTTTTACCTTCATTGTATGATCAAGGCTCCAGTATGGCTTTACTGGGTTAATGCCAGTTTCTGGAAGACCTGGAAAACGCAGGACAAAAGCCCTGGAGGGTGAAGCCAAGAGGGAAGCTTAACCCTATTGTGCAATCTGTGAGAGGTGTGACACCAATCTGAGGAATTAACCACAAAAAAGTTTTGTAGGAACAACAACTCAGGAATAAGAAGTACTGCACTTTAAGTGATTAAAGGAGCATGGAGGACTGGATGTTCTTTCTTTCCCTGTGACTTCAGGCTGCCTCCCAGTAACCCAGTGTCCAGATCCTCAAGTCCTCAACTCGTAACACACACTTAACATACCTGCAAAAATGATTTTAGCTTTGTATTTTGGAATTCCTTTCACAGTGTAGGCCCATTTCCGAGCCAGTTTACAGGCAGTTTCTCCAGCTTCCACTCCTAAAACATAAAGCAGTAACATTATCACTCTTGCACGTCAAACAGGCCATCAGTGCAGCAGAAAAAGTTATACAACCATTGAATCTCAGAGACAAGAATGGAAACAAAATATTCCTTTACCTGTGTTCATTGGAAGAACTTTGTTGTAATTGAACATTTTGGTGACCATCTCCTCATATTCCCCAAGGACATCGTTGTAGAATGCTCTGGATGTCAGGGTCAGTTTTTCAGACTGGGCTTTCAGAGCATCCACAATCTTTGGGTGACAGTGGCCTTGGTTGACTGCACTGTAAGCACTCAGAAAGTCAAAATACTTCCTACCTTCAACATCCCACAGGTAAACACCTGGGAAAACATACCTGTGGTCAGTACACAAAATAAAAGAAGACACAAGACCAAAAAAGGCTCCTCAAACATAATTAAAACCAGAATGAATTTAAATTAAGTGATAATATATGAACAGCCCTCAAGGACATAGATAGGGTTCCAATGCACCTTTTCCTCTCACATTAACATTAAACCTCTCCACACAAGGTAACAGAAGAAATTAAGTTGCTTAAAATTTTTCTTGCTGAGTTATTCTGGAAATTATCAACCCCCCGTATAATTTTAGAGACACCACAATTTTTTTCAGGTGCCCTTATGCATAATGATCCAGCTCTCTAATCAACAATTTGCTATCTTTGTTTCATCAATGATCTCAATCCCACCAAAAAGAAAACCCAACAAAGATTCAGAAATCAATCAAGTCAAAATCATTCTGCCGTGTTCTCATTGACCTCCACAGCCACACAGCCTCTACCATCTCCAGGAAAAAATCTAAATAAAATACCTTTTCCTCTTTCCAGAGCAACAGGCAGTGGGTGATAGTTGTGAGCACCATATTTGGCCTCACGTTCAAAGATTAAATCCGAGGAGAGAGGCCTCTGAATGGTTTTTTTGGGAGCAACTGAGGTAGCAGAGCTCAGGGAGGAATGAAGACCTCGGCAGAGAACAGCAAGGTGCTGGGAGCGGGTTAGCTTGGAAAGCATGATGGACTTCAGGAATTCTGATACGGGTCTGGAGGGGAAAAAAATAAAGGAAGTTAATAATTAGCACTAAGAACACTTCAGAAGAAATGTCTGACACGATTGAAGTGGTTTTACTGCCAGGATTAGAGGTTCCTCAACTATTTTGCAATTCTACGAAGAAAGCTTATATGAAGTATAAATTAATGTGGGATTAACATCAAACAAGTCCTTTTTTCTATTCTCTATACTTACAGAAACAGAAAGAAAACTAAACTGTGTGACTCAGCAAGTCTATGAACTATAATTACATCATTTTTCCTGTAAGTGTTCCTTTTTCACTATGCCTTAAATTCTGATTTACTAATATAAACTACAGTAAGAAAGTTAAGTTCATCAAATTTCTTGATCTATTGAAATGCCCATTTTCTACCAGATTGTCATTAGACAAATCATGTCACAAACTTCCATGATATTGGCTATCCCTGGAAGTGTCCAAGGCCAGGTTGGATGGGGATAGTGGAAGGTGTCCCTGCCCATGGCAGGGGATGGCACTGGATGAGCTTGAAGGTCCTTTTCAACCCAAACCACTCTGGGATTCTGTGATCAAAACATAGATGGAAAATTAAGAATAGATCAGATGTTAATGATCATTAGAGCACTCTGTATTCTCCCAGCCATTTTCCCTGAATACATAACCTTGTACTTTCACCATTTAGGGATAATCTGAGGGCAGGATCTCATGAGGAAAATGCACTTTGATTTCTTCTCCATGCCTGCACCTCAGTCAATATAAAGATACTTCCCAGAGAGGAGGACGTGAGCTGGCACTTAAAAAGCTGTTTGAGGAAGCTCTTCCCACAGCAGGGAACGGCAGAGAGCCAGGAGTTCCCAAAGCTCAGGTTTCTGGTCTCACAGAACATCACACTTACAAACTGGCAAAAGGTTTAATCCCCAGAGGAGGATCACAGATCACAACAAGTGCTCTGCTTATCAAATGCAGCCTCCCAGTAACACACTCCACAGCAGAGTGAAGAGCTGAGCAGCCTGGACACTGCTGCACCACCTAACAGAGGCAGACTGCAAAACCTACCCTAAATACCAACAGCAGGATGCAAGGATGGCTTACACAAAGGTGCTGTTGTTTCAGGCTGCTTGCAGAAGACAGAAGTAGTAAATCATGGATTTATCCCTAATTTATTTTGGAAAAAATCCACACCCTGAATGTGCTGCTTTGAACAGAGAGGCATTTCTTTCAGCAGACTCCTCAGGTATTACATTTCTGCTCCTCACTTCTGACCAATGCCAAAAGACTTTTCTCCATCTACCAAAATCCAAGTGTTTAGGAAGTCAGTATTCTCCATTCCAGGAAGAGTTGAATGCTGCACAACTCTGGGCATGTCTCCAGCTGTTAAAAATTACCCCTTTGTGTTAATACTTTTCAAGACTATTATTCAAGGATTTAGCAAACAAAAAAGACAAATACTTCTCTGTGCAAGAAAAAATTTTGATGACTCAAAATTTCAACCTGCTCAACCCCTAAAATGTAATTGGTCTGTGACATCCTGGCCCCTGGCACACCTCCATGGCAGAGCAGCTAATCCTATCAAAGCTTCTAGATTTTGGAGATTTTCCAGACATTCCTGAAAGGAAAGGTACAAAGAAGTTAAACTCTCATCTGCCCTGCATCAGAGGTACCTCTCTGCATGAAGGACCACAGATCCTCAGTTTGAGGTTCTTGCTTGACTTCTTGCATATTGGAAAATATCAATCAGATTTTTTTTAAAGCTCTCTTTCCTCCATTAAGGGAATTGCCCTGCAAACTGTGCTAGTGAGGCCACATCACTTTAGCCAAGTGTGGAAGATTACATGGAGAAGAGCTAAGAATTACAGATGAATCTGGAGTTAATAGGAAGGGGAAAATTTGGGGTTGATGATCAGCAGGACAAGGTGAACAGAAATTTCAGGAAAGAGGAGGGGCATAATAAGGAGAAAAATCCAATCAAACAAAATGAAATAAAATCAAACTCATTACCGAGTGTGAGAAACATGATCATGCATTGGAGCAGGCAGTACAGGAATCAGAAGCCAGGAAATTACACCAACTGGAAGAGGTCTTGCATCAGAATAGAAGACCACTGAAAACACAGCTGTAAAACAGCTGAACAGCTTTGCTCAGCTATTGAGCAAGATTATCCAGACAGGAGCCTGCAGACTGCACAGGTAAACTGAATGGTTGTATGAACCTGACACTGAAAAACACCCCAAGCTAAAGGGGGGGTGTTGTCAAACACATGAAAACATCAGCCTCATGTTGACAGGGCAGAGAGCAATCGGTGCCTCACTGCAGCCTCTGCCAGCTGAGTCAAAGGGGTGAACGCTCAAGGGGACAAGCAGGGGGACATCAGTGTGGACATGCCAAGCTACCTGTGCAGACCAGCACCACAGCAGGAACAGCTCAGGACCTAGGCTGGCAGACAAGAACTGCAGAATCACTGAGGCTGGAAAAGACCTCTGAGATCACTAAGTCCAATCTGTGCCCAATCCCCACCTTGTCCCCAGCCCAGAGCACTGAGTGCCACATCCAGCCCTTCCTTGGACACCTCCAGGGACGGGGACTCCACGACCTCTCTGAGCAGCCCCTTCCAATGTCCAATCACCCTTCCAGGGAAGAATTTCCTCCTGATGTCCAACCTGAACCTCCTCTGGCACAGCTTGAGCCCGTTTCCTCTCGTCCTGTCACTTGTCACCCAGGAGAAGAGCCCGATCCCTACCTGGCTACAGTCCCCTTTCAGAGAGTTACAGAAAGGATAAAGTCCCCTCTGGGCCTTCTTTTCTCCAGCAAAACAAACAAAAAACAAAATAAAGGAAAAGCAATAAACCCAGCGGTGAAATACCAGATCCCGCTGGCCATCTCCCCTCCAAGACAGTGCAGAGGCAGGGATGTGGCATCGCGGAGCGGGGCTGACACAGGCACAGAGGAGGGGAGGGACTGTCACCTCCCCCGCTCCACGGGCAGTGACAGCGCTCCCGGGGCCCTGCCGACGGGGCCGGCTGCGGCGGGACAGAACCGGGGCACGGTGGCCCGGAGAGAGGCGGACATGGCCCCCGAGGGCCGGACGGGCCGTACCTGGTGCTGCTGGAGGTGCCGGAGCGCCCGCAGGTGCCGGAGGTGCTGCCGGTGCCGGAGGTGCTGCCGGTGCCGGGGCCCGCGGATAAGAGGCGGATGCGGCCGCGGGCCACTGTCACCGCTCCTCGCCCCGCCCTGCCTGGCTGACGTCACCGTAATTGCGCCCGCCGATTGGCTGTTGGGGCTGATTGGCAGTCACCGCCCCCGCGCTGCGGCACCTCCCCTTGTCGCGGGGGCTCCCCATTGGCGGGCGCGCGCGTGCCAGGGCCCCACCCATTCCAGGCTCTCAGGGGCGGTGCCCCCGGCCCTCACACCGGCACCCCGGCCCTCAGAGCGGCGGCTCCGTTCTCTCTTCCTTCACCGCCTTCCCCTTCCCTCACACCGGCACCCCGGCCCTCAGAGCGGCGGCTCCGTTCTCCCTTCCCTCACCGCCTTCCCGTGTCCCTCACACCGGCACCCCGGCCCTCAGAGCGGCGGCTCCGTTCTCCCTTCCTTCACCGCCTTCCCCTGTCCCTCACACCGGCACCCTCAGAGCGACGGCTCCGTTCCCCCTTCCCTCACCGCCTTCCCCTTCCCTCACACCAGCATCCCGCTCCTCAGAACGAGGGTTCCGGTCGTCAGACTGAGGGCTCCGGCCCTCGGACCGGCTCATCCCGTCCCCCCTTCCCTCACCACCTTCCCTCATCCCTCACACAGGCATCCCCGTCCCTCTGACTGAGGGCTTGTCTCCGCTCTGCCGAATTAGCCGTGAGAGCAATCTTTGTAGCCACAGAGCCCCACACACTCGCCTCCGCGCCCTCCCGCCGCTGTCACCGCTCATCTGCACTTGTGCCCTCGAGGAAGTCACTGTAGAAAAGGGCGAGCACTGACAAAAAAATTGAGAGGAATTGGGAAAACATTCCTGGGAATAGGAAGTGTGTGGGATGGTGGTGGTATCTCTGCTGGCGGCTGCAGGTTCCCCAGGGATGTGATGACAAGTGCTCTCTGTGTGCTCAACTCTGACCTTTCTCTTCCCAAGAGATGTGCATGAGCATTTCCCCAATCTTTTAAGATATGGCTATCAGAAAATAATTCGGGAAAACAGCCAAGGATTCATTGAGGTTGCTAAGGAATTGCTCACGGAGCTCCTGTGCCAGGTGTTTTTGCCTACATGCACCAACCTCCTCCCCAGTCTGTCACGGTCCATCCATTGTTGCCGTGCCTTGTCCTTCTCTGCCTGGAAGGGAATTGATGGAACCCCGAACTTCAGGCTCTGCTGCCTTGGGAGAGAGGGAGGGAACGTGGGGGGAGTGAGGTCCAGGAGTTCTCTGAGCAGGAGCTTTGAGCTGGGACCAGCAGGTGAGCAGGGACAGGCTGGAATGAGCCAGCACAACCCTGACCTTTCCCCGAGCTAAATTACACCTGGAGAGCATTTTGTAACCAGAAGATCTGGGTGTTTAAGGGGAACTGTGAGGTGTGTTTCATAAATACATTCTGGTTTTAGCAAAAAAAAAAAAAAATCATAGACTGGTTTGGGCAGGAAAGGACCTTAAAACTCATCCAGTTCCATCTGCTACCATGGACAAGGACACCTTCCACTATCCCAGGGTGCTCCAAGGGAGCATTCCCAGGGAACAATTCCTTCCCAATATCCCATCTAACCCTGCCCTCTGGCTCTGGAAGCCATTCCCTGTGTCCTGTCCCCCCATGCCCTTGTCCCAAGAACCTCTCCAGCTCTCTTAGAGCTCCTTTGGGCACTGGAAGAGACTCTGACTTCTCCTTGGAGTCTTCTCTTCTCCAGGCTGAACAATTCAAATTCTCTCAGCCTTTACTCACAGGAGAGGAGTTCCATCCTTGTAATTACTGCTATGCCATCCTCTGCGCCTGCTCCAGCACTCCAGGTGGGATCTCACAAGAGCAGAGTATAGAAGAAAACAAATAATATTTCACTTTTTATGATATTCACCTCACTAGGAAGAGCAACAAAAAAAACAACCCAAAAAAAAAAAAAAAAAAAAAAAAAAAAAACACCCCAAAAAAACCCCAAAAAACCAAACCAAAAAACCCCTCAGTCTTAGCAATGGTAACTTCTTAGTGCCTCTTGTTCTTTGTCCATAAATTGCCCTGACAAATTTATCAATGCTGGAGAATAATTTATTTCTTCCACAAAGAAAACATGATATCCTAGTTGACACACAGAGAATTTGCAGAGAATTTAGCTTCCCCTCACTAAAGCAAGCAATTTGAAAATATTCCTGAACCTTGTCATATCTTCTAACCAAATTGCTCAAACCTTGGACGTCAAGGAGCAGCACCGCTTATGCCTTTGGAGAACAATGCCCTCGGAGAAAATTTTCCCAATGCGCAGTCAGCTTGATGCAGTGAGGGCTGGGAGGAGAACAGATGATGTTGAGCTCTTTATAAACACACAGAGAGTTAGGCTCAATTTGCTATTGTGTTTGTGTCTCCTACTAGCCCAGTTCTGCCAGCAAACAGTGCCCTGCATCTGCTGCCAAAGATGAGTTCATAAAGCACCAAAAGGTTGTGCCTTAGGTGCTAAATTGCAAAATACATTTCAGAATCATGACTGCTGAATGAATACACAGTCATACCGTGCCCAGTTTCTTAAGTCCAGAGGCAGTTATTGTCTAGGAGCTATTGAAACCCTTTATTTCTAGTTGAAGTTATGATTTTTTGTGAAAAGCTTAAATATTAAGGCTGAGAATAAGCATTACTCTGCTTTGAGTATTACACATTGTCCCAGTTCATTCTGCTTCTCTACTCCACTCTGGTGAGATCCTACCTTGGGTTCTGCATCCAGCTTTGGGGTCCCCAGCATGGGAAGGACAAGAACCTCCTGGAACAAGTCCAGAGGAAGCCACCAACTTGATCAGAGGGATGGAGCAGCTCTGCTGTGAGGAAAGGCTGGGAGAATTGGGATTGTTCATCCCGGAGAAGTTTTGGGGTGACCTAACTGAGGCCTTCCAGTGCCTGGAGGAGCTGACAAGAAAGATGGAGAGACTTTGGACAAGGGCCTGGAGTGACAGAACAAGGGGAATGGCTTCCCAATGGCAGAGGGCAGGGTTAGATGGGATTTTGGGAAGGAATTGTTTCCTGTGTGAGTGGGGAGGCCCTGGCACAGGGTGCCCACAGAAGCTGTGGCTGCCCCATCCCTGGATGTGTCCAAGGCCAGGTTGGACAGGGCTTGGAGCAACCTGGACACATGGAAGGTGTCACTGCCCATGGCAGGGGAGTTTGGAACTGGATGATCTTTAATGTCCCTTCCAACCCAAGCCATGATTCTACAATCTCTAGTGTAAGGAAAAAAATCACATAATTTTGTTTGTGGCATACTCACGTTTCTTAAATAGCCTTACAGGACATGGTCTGGGATTTGCAATCTGTGAGATCAATGGGATTTTTCCAGTAGGAAATGCTGGTTTAAGGTTAGATTGTTTTTTACTTTGACATTTCATTAGCATCGCATTTCATTAATATAGATCTGTTATCTCAGGTCATGCTAATGATGTCTTCTACCTATTTAGCCACAAAAATAACATGCTGGGAGCTACATCCCTTTCATCTCTCATAGACTCAACTCAAGAGCTGCCTTTTACCTGCCTTTAAATGCTCTTATTCTTAAACTCATCTCCAAATTGATTTAGATTCATCCAACCATGTTCTTTCCACAATAATCAGAAAAATATAGAAAGAACAAAACTTGTTCAAAGGATTAGGTAGCACCTGTCATATAAGGGAAATACACATCTGAAAATGTAAAGAATGCAAACTAAAGGCAATCAAGATCGATTGAAGTGCTGAATCTTGGATTCAGCTCTGCCTCATGGAGCTGGAGGCAAACTGCCCGGAGAGGTGATTTCAGAAGCCAGACATGCAGGAAAACAGCAGATTCCTGTCTGGAAGGCGGAGATTCAAAAACAAGCAAATAAACAAACAAGCAACCCTCAAGCAAGAAAAGGCTTGCTTGCTTTCGGATTCTGTAAGGTCTGAAAGAAGAAGAAACAAAGACATAATGTGGAATGCACAGATGCTATATGTAAATGTATTTTTTAAAGCTGATAGGAACTATTTCTGAGATTAAATATTATAAATATGAAATAGCTCTCAAACTGGAGTCTGGTTAATCAAGACCTGAGAGAAAGTGCCTTCAAAGTTCTGTTTAATTTAAACCTGATCAGTTTTATGTAGGATCAGTGTCATGGCTCACTTTCTTTCCTCCTTTGTTTTTGGTATTTATTATCAAGACACAGAAAATATCAAGCTGGAATTTTAAACCATTCGCATTGTGCACAGTAGCAGCTATTACTGTAGATCTTGGAGGAATTGCTCTCAGCTGGATGAAGTATTTTATGTGAATAAAAAAGGGAAAGCAGAAGCTTAATGTGTACTATTTAGTTACCTGTAGATACCTAAAAGACTCCACATGACAGTAACCAAAATATGGAAAAGGGAATTCATGAAATGTTCACATTTTACAGTAATTTGCCCTGCAGAAAAGAGGAAAACTCTGACCTACTTGAAGAAAGAAGGTTATTATATTCATTCTGCTAATCCAGAAAATACAATTTGACATGTAAGTAAACCATAAAGTTATAAGAAGGAACAAGTTAAGTCATGCCAGTTGTTAGGAGTAATTCCACAGCCCTGTCTCTGGCAGAAATGCTCACTGAAGTTGTTGGGAATTAGGCATGTGAGGAGACTGAGGAATTGCATCCCACTTATTGTGGTTATTTAGAGGCAGAGTAAATAACAGGGAACTGTGGGTCGGTTTGGCTGCACAAGCTCAGCGTGTGCCAGGGATTCACATGCTGCTCGTGGGAGCAGCTCAAGCACTGGTGCCAAGGCAGGATTGCAGGACCCTCACTCGAGTTTAACACTGTCTTAGGAGTGCTGCAGGAAACATCCCACGTTCCTCAAGAGCCGATGTTTTGCACTGTGTGGCAGCAGTGTTCAATTCCTCAATGGCATGGGACAGTTCCTCACCTCCGAGCACAGGCTGGATGTGGAGTTCACCCAAGCCGGGAGGCTCAAGGTGCAAGTTCATCATTACCTAAAACCAGCACAATTCTGCAGAGCTGGCACAAGGACAGTCCCACCTCTTTTCCCACCCATAGCAAAGCCACAAGGACAAGCTTCACCCTTTCTCCTCCTGTTGAAACTCTGCTGCCACACAGCAAAAATGAAAAATAGGGACTTTTCTGAGCCAAAGGCAGGTTTGGAGGCAAACCTCACAGTTAACATTGCTGGGGAACTCAGCCTTCAGTCCCAGTCTGACAATGAAGGATATCAAGCTCCTGGAAAGTGAGCAAAGGAAGCTATGAATATGGTGGAGGGCCTGGAGGGAAAACTGTACAAGTGGCAGCTGAGATCACTTGGTTTATTCAGTCTGGAGATAGGAGGGGAGTCCTCATAGCACTCTACAGCTTCCTCATGATGGGCAGAGGAGGGATAGTGATCCCTGCTCTCAGGGACGGGAACAAGGGAACGGCTGGGCTGTGTCAGGGGAGGTTTGCACTGGGTATCAGGAGAAGGTTCTTCCCCAGAGGGTGGCCGGGCCCTGAACAGGCTCCCTGGGACAGTGGGCAGAGCCCCAGCCTGACAGAGCTCCAGGAGCATTTGGACAATGCTCTTAGGCACAGGCTGGGATTATTGGATTGTTCATTGTGCCTTATATAGAAAAATGGCTTTTCATGGCCCATGATTGTGTTATTCTGGTTGTTTACTGACAGCAGAACTCTACATTAAGACATATCTTGCAGGACAAGAAACCTTAGCCCTTCCTGCAGCACAGCTAGAATATGTCACAGTGCAGTGTCTCAGAGTGGGCAGCAACAAATTGTAATGCATGCAAAGCAGATCTGCCTCTCAAGTCCACTTAAGGATTTCTCTTTTAGTTCATATCTTTCAAGATAGTTTGGCAAAGCATAGCACAGCCCCCTCAAAATAATGCTGTTTTATTGGATGGGTGTTAGTTAACCCAGCGTAAAGCACCACAAACAACCCTTAGAGCTGATATTCCTTTTGCAATATCAACCTTGAGCTACAGTTCATACTTATCCTCCCTGATTTGTATGTTGGCTTATTTTACAAAGATTACCATGATATTCTGTTAAATGACAGCATGGATTACTGAATTACAGAATCAAAGGAATTTAAATTGTTGTCTTCTCTCAGGCAGTGTTCCCCATGTTTGAACTTACACTGTCATTTTCCTCTGCAACTCAACAATACCTACATCCAGAGCCTTCCACAAATGAGGGGAGACGTTTTATTTCTGTGTATAATTCACCTAAAGGTGAATTATAAGCTCTTTCATTTCTTGGACTCGTAGTTTAATGAGCCTTTCTACGCACATTTCTGGTGAGCATCGCATTCCTTGGATATCGTACTAGCAAAAAGACAAATTGGAGAGAGCTTGGGAAAAACAACCTTTTTCTGGCTTACCCAAGACAGATTAAAAGACCTTTATAAATGGCATTTTATAGCATAAAACTTACAAATGTTAAAATAAAGTCCAAGGAAAATTGGAGTGAGATTTGGTTTAAATTTCAGGTTTTCAAGTGCCTTGGATGTGACCTTGCTTCTTCCTTGAGCAAATGTATTTTGATTTGGATCCTGAGGACCTTTTGCTTCCTAACTCACAATCTTCATTCTTGGATTTTATCAGAACAATGACTTCTGGAAAACTCCTTTACATGCTCTCCTGACTTTGAAAATCTGACCCAGATGGCTGTTCTGAAAGCACACAGAAAACAAACATAAATATTTCTAACTGGATAATAAGAATAAATACCTTGTCAATTTGGTTAATCTCAGGACTGAGCACTGAACATCTGGATATGCTTTATCTCAGGAGCTGGGAAACTTCTCAAAATTCCAGCATGACACATCCCCACCGGCCCTGCTGTTGCAGAGTTTGACGTTGCTGCCACCAGGATTGTCAACCTTGCTAAATGGTGAGCACTCAGCTCTGACCTCAGGGCTGCTGTGGTCAGACACTGGACAAGTTACATAATGCACCAGGTCAGGCTTTAACTGGGCATCACTGAGGTGAAAGATCAGCAGGGTCACCTGTTGCATCACCTGTCACTTGTCATTACCCCGGGACCACCTGAACTTCCCCAGCCAGGACTTTAAATGATCCTTAGATTTTTCTAGAATATTAGATAATTGAGAAAATTAAATGTTTTCTTGATACATCTTAGGACAAAGGAATTTGCTTTCAATCCATTGTTTCAAAACAATTTCTTTCATCATAACTGTTTTCAAAAATCACACACCTTGAGATATGGAAATATAGAAAGCATAGAAAAGGAAGGAATCTTCAGAAAGACCTTGACAGAAAATGTCTACTCTTCAACTATGACGCGCCTGTTCCTTAGAAGGGACAAATAAACTGGTAAAGAATTTAATTTGTTCTTAGCTCTCTGCAGCTTGTCTATCAGAGTTCCAGGCCCATGACAGGAGCATTGGAACTAGGTGGTCTTTAAGGTCCTTTCCCACCCAAACTGTTCTAGGATTCATCAGTTGCTCTTCTGGAGCAATTCCAGTGAAGTGCAGCAAATCTTGAATGTTGCATCACTCTGGGGAATGGTTCCCCCCCACACACACCCCGAGACCCCTGTAGCTGTAACCGTGTTAGTTTAACCCTTCCTTCCTTTCTGTACCCAATTGTCTGGGAGCCAATTATCTTTTCCTGCACAGGAGTCTAGAAAATGCCCTGCTCCTCCATTGTTCGCTCTCTTTCCCCGCCTTTCCCTCTTCCTCCTATGGAATAAACGTCTTGGACCACATCAGGGGTTAGAGCCTCTTTTGGAATCTTTTGCCTTAACCCTGTAATATTTTCCCCCAAAGCTCTCTCCAATCTGGGCTAGCCTTGTACCTCCAGAGGGCTGCAGGGTTTGAATTCACCGATGCTTGTGCTTTGCAGGGTAATTCCATGGAAGGGACTGGCTGATAAGGGAAGCTGTCATTCCAGTTGCTACCCACAAACATCACGGGAGGTATCACATGTTGGGACATCATCAGAGAACTGACCTCACCTGAAAGGACAAGGTTTCAATTCACCCAACTCTCATTTTGTTGTGTCAGGTTCTTAAAGACCCACAGATAGAAAACCTGACATCTTTGAAGGTTCCCATTTTGTAAAGTTGATGTAATTTCATCCATTCTCTCTTTTTTTAAATGAATGTTTACGGCATCTTTCTTTAAACAATAGCAGTTGTTTATGATCAAAGCTACTATAATAAATCAGCATGTGTAGAAAGGAGAAAAATCTTTTATTTGTATTGATCTTGTACATAGATCTGGTATTACTCAAAGTGGTTTCAATCTGTCAGAGGCTGCTCAGTGGAAAAGCACAGACCTTGAATACTGCTAAAATCCCTCTGCAGTGTTGCAGTGTGACTAAGCCCCATGGAATGCCACATTTTTAATTACATTTTTTCCTGTGGCATTACAAAGAACACAGAAAAAGCAATGATCAGCTTGAGAAAGAAGCCAGCTTGGGAACTCTTCAGTGTTTGAAGGGGAAAATCTAAGAGAAATGGAGTTTAATATTTGTGCTACCATAGAAAGCAGTGGTAGTGTTGCTACAGGCTGCATGAATCACAGCCACCACAGAACAGCTCCTGTGAACATGGTAAAGATGCCAGCTAAGAGGATAAAGCAAACCTATAACAAGCAGCTCATAAATTAGTTGTACACATCATTACCTTCCCAGAAACTTTTTTCTGAGTGCAGTACCAGAAATGGGGCCCACAACATGAGTTTGCTGTGACAACAAAGTGCTGTAAAGATCAAGGTGACTTCAGCTGATACAGGATCATACTGGCAAACAAAAACGGTGTTCAGGCCTAGTGATGCAAGAACATAATTGTCAATTTTTCTTCAGGAGGATGTCACCCATCAAATATTTTGCTAGACATCTTGTCTGCCTGTGAGTTGTAAAGCTGCTGAAAAATCAGACTTTGCTCCCATTCCTGAGAGGTATTTGGGAGCACAGCAACACTTCTCATTCGTTCCTGAGTCACCAGAGAACGCTGCCATGTACCTCTCAACCTCTGCTGCCACCAGGAGGTGAGACTCGTGTGCCCCACAGTGACCACAAAAATCAGTGATCACATCTCTTCTGAAGGAACTCCTGTTCTGCCTGAAGCAGGGAGAGTAGGAGACCTCTGAGCTCTCTCTGCTCCTTGTCTTGGCTCATCTCTGGCTGTCTCATGATCTCAGTGAGGAAAAATCCACAGGTGGAAAACAGGAGTCTGTTCTCACCTCAAGAACCTGTTCTCACCTCAAGAACCTGTGTGTAGGTAGCACAAACCTTATTACATATGTTCTAATAATAATGAGAGAGAGAACAAGAGAGAGATTGCTAGGAAGGAAATAGACTTTAGTTTAATTTTCCAGTCATGTATTACACAAGAAATCCCATTGATTTCCTTCAAGAAAAAAGCTTGGTCAATGACATGCCAATAAATACATTTTATCTTTTGTTCCTCCATTTATTTAATTTTTCATTGTTTTCTTCCAACTTTGCAAACTCAACTGCATGAATTGTTGTGGATATTTTTATTCTGAAGTAGGGTTCTGAAATTCTGGTTAAATTAACATTTCTAACATTTCCCTAACTGTGATGTCACTGTGTGCCTCCCTGTACTTGTTTCATTATCAGGTTAAATCAAGTCTCTTTCCAAAGTGATTTTGTGGTTCTTGGACTCAGAATTGGCAGTAGTTTGGGCAGTTTGACCCCCAGCTGCTGCTGCCTGCTCACTGCAGGCACTGTCAGGTGCTGAATCACAGAATTGTTTGGGTTGGAAGGGGTCTTAAAGATAACCAAGTTGCAACTCCCTGCCATGGGCAGAGATGCCACCCACTAGACCAGGCTGTCTAGGAATGAGGGAGGCTCCAACTTTCCTGTTCTCTCTGGAGCATTTAAATTCAAAGCTCTTTTAATTTAATATAGATGCATTTTTTGCTTTTTACACTTAGAACTTACTCATGATTCCTTTTAACATCTATATTCAGCTGTGAGTAAAGTCAGTTTCTGTCTGTGCCTGAAAATATTGCACAAATCTTTATTCAGAATTGTTAGAGATAATGGATACTCAGTGGGGCATTTCTAGAAGTGTTACCAGTGCAAATGGCCTCATCTGGGCAACGCAAAGTTTGACTGCAATTGCTGTTCCCAGGGCTGCTTGGAACCTCAGCTGGAATAAGTGCCCAGCCACCACATCCCTAACGAGAATCATCAACCCAAGCAGCCCCCACTCAACAAGGCAGGGAGGGAAGGCTCTGTCCAAAGTGCTTGGAAGCATTTAGCCAGGAAAACTTCAGTGGCCTGGGATCAGAGCCACAAAATCTGCATTCCCATTGATGTGCATCCCCCTTCCAGTGCCATGCAGAGGTGCAAGTCATGCAAAGTGGGGACCATGACTGCTATATTATCTGGAAATAACTGTAAAACATCTTTTGGGAAGCTGGGCTAGAAGTGACTAAACAGAGTGATAGCAAAAAACAAAGGCTAGAGCATCTTGCATAGGAATCAATATTTCCTCTAAAGGTAATACAGTTTTGGCAAGGGTAAAATTGCTGGCAAAGCAGAGCCTTGAAAGGTTTATGAACAGCAAAAACCACATCTTGAAGGAAGAGACAATTTATATTATTTATTTTGACTTGTAACATTCTCAGTTTTCTTTTTTTTTTTTTTTTTTTTGCTGTGATTTACACTTCTCAAGGAAAAGAAGTAACCATATGACCATACCAGGGCACAAGTCTGTCTTTTACCAGAGATCTGGGTTCACTGTGGGTAACCAACCCTATCATGCTCTGGGAACCTCTTAGACTGACAGCAAGGTGACATCAAGACCTGTTTTTTGTATGGACAGTGATGACAATCACAAATAGGAGGCCAGGAATAGTCAAGAGGATTTAGGTCTAGTTAGTCCTAACTTGAGGCAGAGAAGATGGACTAGGCCAGCCTGCAGGAATGCCTTTCCCACCCTGCAGGGCTTGAGCTCTTAACTGCCCATGAGTGGCCAGAAGTGGACACACAGTTTGTCAGCAGTGGTGGGACCTGATGTCTCAGGCACTTGGGACTACTGATTGCCTGGCCAGAAAGGAAGGCAGCTCTGGATGCACCCCAAGCAGCTGAAATGCCCCCATCTTTTGTAACTCTAACTTAAATTAGGGTTAAAAAGTTACTTTAATTAACCTCCAAGTAAACACATTCATACAGCAGCCATGACTTCCAAATCCGTGAACTTTGTGTTCTGTTAATAGCTCTGCAAATCACTGAGGAGACACTGCGTACCTCCTCTCGCTGTGGAAAGACAACCTCAGGTCATTTCAGCTGGCCCAAGCTTAGGCTTGGGGCTCTCACACCCTTGATGCCTGCCAAGCTGGAAGTCAGGAGGGTGATTTTTGCAAGAGAGGGTTGTCCCATCACCCATCTCCTCGCAGCCAGCCCAGAAGAGATGAGGTATCACCCTCAGTCACTGAGATGCAACACAGGGACCATCAAGACCCACACCAGGTGGGCAAATAGTCCACAAAGCAGACAGTGCCTCATCCCAGTAACATTAAAAACAATTAAACAGGGAATAATTTAAAAACCCTTTTTATTTAGACCAACACAAGAGCTAGATAGGATTTATGAGCTAAGTTTTTTGGTTGGAAAGCCAGTGTGTACTTTAAAGCATTGTCAGAGACCAGGAGGATACAGTCTGGAATACTGTGTTGCAATAATTTGTAAAACTGCATGAGACAGATTTTTTTAAACCAATTACTTCCCCTCCGTTCGGGGACAGATGAGCCCCCAGCTAAAATTCCTTTTCATTCCAATGCTTGTAACGATGAAGATGAAATGTGATTTTCCTTCTAACAAATGCTCCAAAAAGCAAAACCAGAAAAAGCATGTGTTTCTCTGTTATGGAAAATAGGTCTCAGCATGCTGGAAATACTGTGTTTTACCTACTTTCTACCACAAATGCCCCATTTTTAAAGAAATGAATAATGTAATCATTTTCTCTGATTTATGTTTTCTTTTCTGCCTCATTTGGCACTAATGCTGTGTTATTACAAGAACAACTGGTCTCTGCAAAAAGAATGATCTTTAGACTTCTTATCCAAAACCTGTGAAGTCATTGGGACTAAACTGCAGAGAAAGGCAGAGAGGCCGTGGGCACGAGCAGCAGTTGAACACTTTTCCACTGACCAGGCAGATTTCCTTCTTGTCTCCCGATGACACGGAGCTGCATTTTCCTGCACCTTCCCAAACAAAGCTCTCCTCTAGGTAGGGTGTCAAGAACGTGACTGGCAGTTTTCAGAAACGATAACGAAACGTGGGTCAAACAGAGCTCAGTAGAGTCCAACGAGCGCAGTCAGAGCCTGGGGACGTCTTCACTGCCGAGCATCCCTGGGATTCGACACGGCCGCCTGCACCCTCATCAGCATCAGGATCGCAGCAGTGCTAACGAGTGCCACAGCTCCCGAGCCCCCGAGGCTTCAGACGTGTGCTGGCAAGCCGAACAGCAACGAGGAGCATCTTAACAATGAACTTGGAGAAGAATCTGCAGGGAATTAGTGTCAGGCATGTGTAAAGAGGGTTACTTTTCCCATCTCCAACACCTATAATTACATCTCAAAGGTGCTAATAAAATCCAGTGGTTATAGAGGGTTTTTTTTCTCTGTGTGTCAAAGTCAAGCATGCTGCCGTGACGCCTAGGAAAAATCAACTTTCTTACACTTCAAATCGCCACGCAAGCAGCAGAAGTGATGACAGTGTTCCCCGCTGGGTCAGAAGGGCTGAGGTGCGCTCCTGGCTCCCGGGGGCTGCCCCGGCGCTGCCGCCTCAGAGGTGCGGGGCGTAGAAGGGGCCGAGGTACGCGGGGCCCAGGAAGGGTGTGAAGGGGCCGGCGCCCAGCGGGAAGGGGGCGGCCGGCGGCACCAGCACGTTGGCGGCGGCGTAGGAAGGGAAAGTCTGGAAGGGCAGAGCTGCGGGGCCCGGCGGGCTGGGGCTGCCGCCGCTCGCCGCCGCCGCCGCCGCGGGGGATGCTGCGGGGGCCGCCCCGTCGGCGCCCGGGTGCTGCTTCTTCCACTTGGTGCGGCGGTTCTGGAACCAGATCTTCACCTGCGTCTCGGTGAGGCTGAGGGACAGCGCCAGGCTAAGGCGCTCGCAGACCGACAGGTACCGCGTGGCTCGGAACTTGTTCTCCAGGGCCACCAGCTGCTCGTAGGTGAAGGCGGTGCGCGCCCGCCGCGGCTTCCCGCAGCCCGGCTCCGGCCGCCGCCGCCGGGCGCTCCGCGGCGAGCCCGGCTCCTCCGGCCCGGGCGGGCTCGCGGTCCCGGTCCCGTCCCCGCTCGGGTCCTCCTCGTCTCGCTCCTGCCCCGCGTCCTCGGCGCCGCTCTCCGCCGGGGCGTGCGCATCTAGGTGAGATCACGGGGCTCGTCAGGGGATAGCGCATCCCTCCTCCCGTTCCCCCTCCGAACCCCGCGCTTCTGCTCCCACATCCCTCCCTCCCCTCAACATAAGGGCAATCATTAAAAATAAAATAAAGGGGAGAGAAATTCCGCCCCGTCGTGCGAGACCCGCCCCCCCCCCCCCCCCCGCGTCCCCTGCCGTGCCACCGCATCCGCGGTGGGGAGGGGGGAGCCGTCGATATGGATTTCTTACCAATTAAAAAAGTAGTTATTAAAGTCCCCTTCTGAAGCGAAATAAATCCCCTCCCCCCTCCCTATCCCTGCGCTAATGGAGTTTCAGATTTGCGAGGGCCAGATCGATAGATGTCATCTATTAAAGGTAAGTTTTAATCGAACAATATTAGGATCAGGCCGGGGGAAGGAGGTTTGAAGTGGGCACCTGCAAGCTGCGGGGAGGAGATAGGCGGGAGTCGGTAATAGGATATCGATCACCGGGAGCTAAGGCATCCTCCGGTGGGGACGGGCTGAGCAATTACTCAGCCGGCCGTCCCGCGGGCCGGGGCATCCGACCGCTGCCGCCCCGGGGAAAGGAGCGCCCGGGGGCTGGGGGAAAGAAACCCGTGCGGTGCCTCGGAAAGAGCCGCGGCCCGTCCGGCGCCGGGGTGGGGCGGCGGCGCGCCCTGATGCGCGCCCTCCCGCTCCGGCGGCAGAGGATGATCCGCACGCCGGGAGCCCGGCAGGGCACGCGGATATCGAGAACTTTTCCCTTTGCAGCATCAAGACTTAAAATCCAGTTCCAGCCTCCCCCTTCCCTCGCTCCTGCGGGACCCCGCGCGGGGAGCGCGTCCCGCCGGGCGCGGGGCCGAGGGTCCCCGTGTGCCTCCAACTGCGCGCCCCGCCAGCGCCGGCCGGAGAAACGCGAGCGCGTTCCTACCATGTGCCTCTAGTTTATTCCTCCCGCTGCCGGGAGCAGCAGCGTCCTTTCCTACTTCAACTCTTCCCAAACTTTTCTCCCGCTCGCCCGAGCGGGGGGCGCTGCCCCAGCTCCCCGAGGCCGGTTCGCGTCTTCTGCTGAATTTCTGGGGATCCAGGATGTCTAAGATGGAGAAGGAGATTTTATGATGGATGGGGGCCGCCTTGGCCCCGCGGTCCGGGCATTCCGGCATCCCACCCCACCCTCCGCGCTTCCCGGAGACCTGCTGGCTCCCAGCGCGGAGCCGGCGGAGCGCAGCGCCGGGCGCGGAGCCGGGCCGCTCCGGAGCCGCACGCTGGGCGCTGGCGGCGCGGAGTGAGCGGCGGGGAGGAGGGTCGGCCGGGAGGCGGAGGGGCCGGCGGCGGGGTGGGGGCAGAGGAGGGGGCAGCGCAGCCATTGGCACGCCGCCCCCGCGCCCCCTCCCCGCCGCGCTGGCTCCGCGGGGGCGCAGCGGGCGCCTCCCTCCATCCCAGCCTCTCGGCGACGGGGCTTTCCCGTTACCCGCCCCGGGCTGGGCGGGGGGATGTGCAGAGGGGGCGGCCAGGAGCCCCTGGCACCGGAGCCGGGACCTCCGCCGGAGCAGGGATGCGGCTGCACCCGGCAGCCCGAGGGCAGCCGGCGTCCCCCGGGGCCCGGAGAGCCACCGGCTGCACCTGTCCCCTCGCCCTCCTCTGAGCCACCTGCAGCTCTCCCGATCCGTGCGGGTCCAGCGGGCGTGAGCTCCGTGTTCAGAGGGACCCAGAGAGGAGGGATGGCTCCTGCATCCCTCTCCTGCGCTGGGCAGGATCCAAGCTCCAAGCGCTCCCTGTGCCAGCAGCCACTGTTTGAGAAGTGAAGCTACTGCCTGCTCATCAGGGAGAAAGGAGCAGCTTTTCGTTTGGGAGCAGCTTGGGATCAGTGTAGTTAGACTCTGGGCCACTCCTGCACCACTCTCCCGTGGTGTTCATACTGTTTCCAGTTAGTAGGCAGGGAAACTGAGGCCTGCCTGTGCTGGAGGAGCTCCTACCCACTGAGCAACCCCCTAACGAGCCCTCCTTGGCTTGGGGGAAAACACTTTGTTGCCTGTTCACATTATAACTGGGTCAGGGTAGGTGAGAGCAGGCCAAGCCTCCCCACTCTGCACCAGCCCTGTGACCACTTCTAGCCAGTCCTGCTTATTGAAAACACATTTACTGTGTATTTCTGCACACCTGTGTCTGTTCGTGGGGATGCTTTTCCCCCTCCTTGGCATTTCAGCGTTTGTTGGTGCCACAAATCATCAGATAGATTGGGGAAAGGCACCCTTCAGCCAGGGAAGGCAGCCCTCGATAGGAATCTGCTGCTCCACCTGCTTCTATTCCAATGGAGAGATGCAGAGCACACCCCTCCTCCTCCTCCTCCTCTTCATAGCTGCCTCAGCCTCAGCAGAATTTGGCTCACAAATAATTCTTGGCATAGGTTTTAAGATAAGGAGAGAGGAAGAAGATGAGATTATGATGTCCAAGGGTGATGTGATTAAAAGTAACTGTTAATTATCCAAGAGCCCATTTGGCACCGGCCTCTGGGGTAGAATACCACAAGAATGTAGAATAGAAGGGAACTCAGACCTGAGGAGTTCACACCCACAAGCTACAGGTGGCTAAAGCTTAGTTTTGGGGATGTGGGAGGTGGTGAACCAGGAAAAAAAATCTGATGTATGTGAGACTACAAATACTTCTGTTTGAGTTGTTTGGTCTGCAGGAGCTGAGAATGCAAATTGTAGCAATGAAATTAATCTGTGAGCTACAAGACATTTTCAAATCGCATCAGTTTCACATGTATATACACAACAACCTACAAACATACATGCATGTGGAAGGGCACATACTCATGGATTAGTTCCAGCACTCTGAAGTTGGTCTGTTTCCTAGCTCAGGCATTAAAATTCAGCCCAAGTGCTGTCTTTAAATTGCTTTGATGCTAGGTGGGTTTCAACCCTGACCTGTCCTGACGGCAAGTGATGGCTGTAACAAGCTGTGGATCAATATTCATAGCGGGTGTCCTGGACTGATAACACTATCCAAGACAATGTTCACTATCGCTGCAGACAGCTGAGATATTGTGCCATTAGTAATGTTGTTTTAAATAACCCGATCCATTTCTGAGTCTATTTAATGAATTTCACAGTTTAGATATTATCTTTAGGGAGAAGCCAGAGACTATTCCAGAAGCGGTGATGCAAATCAATGCTGCCAAGGCTCCTCTGCTTTCCTTAAAATAAAATGGACTATAATTCCACCACAGCTCCTTATACATTCTGGGAGTCGTGCCATGCTATTGATGGCATTAGCGACGAGAAGATATTTGGGAGAAAACAATACTATCCGTAAAGCTGGAACACAGCTGATAACATCTTATCTGCGATTGTAAAATTCTTTGCATGATGAGTCAGTGGGGTTTTTTTTCCCTTGGTTGTCGTATGAATCACAGAATGGTTTGGGTTGGAAGGGGCGTTTAAAATCACCTCATTTCACTGCGCTGCCACGGGTGGGGATGCCACCCACTAGGGCAGGTTGCTCGGCATTCAGCTCGGCCTTGGCCGCTTCCAGGGCTGTCCGGCAGCAGCTCCAGGGCTGTCCGGCAGCAGCTCCAGGGCTGTCCGGCAGCAGCTCCAGGGCTGTCCGGCAGCAGCTCCAGGGCTGTCCGGCAGCAGCTCCAGGGCTGTCCGGCAGCAGCCCCAGGGCTGCCCGGCCGTGCCGCGGGCGGTGCCGCGGGGCGGGCTCGGGGCGGAGCGGGGCCGGGACTGCATTTCCCGGCAGCGCCGGGCGCCGAGCGGAGCGGCCATGGCCGAGCGGGGCCGGGGCTGGGCCCGGGCCGTGCGGGGGCTGCTGCTCGATGTCAGCGGGGTCCTCTACGACAGCGGCGCCGACGGCGGCGTCCCCATCGCCGGCTCGGCCGAGGCCGTGCGCAGGTGCGTGGGTGGGGAGAGGCGGCACAGCGCGGGGCCGCTCGCCGCCTGCAGCTGGTGTGAGCCGGCCCCCGCTGCGCTGTGCCCGTCCCCGCACGGGGAGCGGGAGCTTTTGGGGGCAGCTTGGTGCTTTTGGGGGTTATTTTAGGGAAGGGAGCCCGCAGAGCCTGGGTGGATGGAGGGAAAGGTCTGGGGCGGTGCGGCAGGCGCGTCCCGCGTGGGTCTGTGGTTGTTGGTGTCACTGCACGCGTGGCAGGAGCTGGCAGTGTGTATGAAATCTGGCACTATCCCCTGGTAATCATTGTTCAGCTATTACCCACGCTGGTGTTTCTGTAAATTTATTAACTCTGCTGTCAAATTAGCTGGAACTTCTTGCAGGGCACTTGCAGCCTTGCAATGGAGAGTTTCTGTGCTGGGGTTAATGATTGCCCAGCTTGGAAGTGACTCAAAAGCAAAGTGAGGTCTTGGGGAGTTACTCCCAGTGCCCACAGGTAGGGAATTCCTTCACTTTTAGCTGTCCAGGTAACACGAGCTAAGTAACTTTAATAAGTTAAGTTGACTTGCCAGTGTGTCTGTATTGGCCCTGCTTGACCAGAGGAGCAGGATGGGGCCAGGGGAAAGCAGTGGCCACAGGGACAACTTTGTTTAAAACCATTTATTGGTTGTGTGGTTGTGAATTTCCGGATGAGCCTTTTGGTTCTCTGTGATGTTTCATTGACCCACTGTGGAAAATCCAGATCTGTGTCACCTGGCAAGTGCTGGATGGGGCTTGGAGCAACCTGGGATAGTGGAATGTGTCCTTGTCCATTTCAGGAGATTGGAGCTTTAGTGTTCTTTCCAACCCAAACCATTGTGTGATTCTGTGCTGCTGCATGTACCCCACATGCAATGTTCTAAATGTCTAAATTCTGAACCCCTGTGAAACACTGACAGCTCTGCTTGGTGAACACCTCTGCAGCTTCTGTCCTCTGGGGCCACTCAGCACAGACACACTTGGGACGAGTGCATTATTGAGCAGGAAAATATGCAGGAGGAAATATTGAATTCAATATAATTAATCATATGAGGTTAGTTAAATATGTGCCTACATGTTGATGGAACCACCATGGAAAGGCAGAACTGGAGAAGATCCAAATGAAGTGATAATAACAGAATTCTTTGCTGCTTGCTTTTTTTTCCCCCTATAATTATGTCTTCATTCATATTTCTTGAAACACACGTAGGATGCACAGAAGATGTTGTCAAATGGATCAGAGTTCCCAGTGCTGTCAGAGAGGAATATTTGAAGTAAGTTTAAGCCTTATTGAGGCTCTTGGCCGGTTTTTGGTGCTCACCTGGCCAGGAGAAGCTGCAGGTGCCAGGACTGCCAAGGGGAGAGCAGCATTCCCAGGGAGTTCAGTGAAACAAGGCAAAAGGAGAAGTTGCTTCTATTGAAATCCTGTGGCCTGTGATTCTTTCAGGGGATTGTGCATGTGCACAGCACAGCCTGGGATAGTCCAGATCATAGCCAAGGCCTCCAGGCATGGTCAAACCAAGCATAAGTAACAACAACAACTGCATAAGTACTGTCAGAGATCAGGTCCTTCCTTTAGAAACCAGGACATATTCAATAATGCCTGTGTCGTGCTTCACCAGGTGCTTTTGACGTTGTTTTTTTGCTCCTAAATTTTAAACTTCATCTTTTGTCAGGTTGCAGGCTGTTGTTGAATAACCTTTGTCACTGCATTTGCGGAAACCTCCTGCATGGAGACAACTTAAACTGCAATCTAACTTATAGTAACGTCAGAAATATGCTGATGAAACAGCAGTAAAACTCTGGCCTTGGGCTAAATGTAGGAAAATTTTCTCTGGAAGTCCTGGGAATGTGTAAACCCTTTTTGCCTGTTAGTCACAGGAAGCTCTTGGCAGCTAATCTGACCTGTCTGCCTGTCCTGAAGGGCTGCAGGGGTCTTTGAGGAGGGTTTGGAGATGCAATCCAGCAAAAGGCTCTGGAATGCTATGCAGAGAAAGCTGATCTTGTTTGGGCAGGATTTGGTGAGCAGTGGAGAAACTGTGGATGTAGCTGTGGGAACTGGAAACAGCAGAATGGAAAAGTGCCAGGAAGGGGGAAAAAAAACCCACCAAACCACTTTGTTCAGGTCATTCAATATAAGTGGTGAAGAATAATCATTTTCCTTGGGTAAAGTCAAGCAGCCTTATTTATCTGCCTATTAGGTTAGTAATTGTTCTGGCTCACACCATTTAAACTCTTTATTGACTCATTATCCTATTGCCAGTTGCTCATTAATATTTGTGTCTGCGTCACAGTACAGCTGGGTGGTTTCAAGCAGATGGATCAAAGCTAAAAGGAGCTCTTTTTAATTAATTCTTTTTTTTTTTTTAATCAATTAAAGAGCCATAATTGCAGATAGCAAGGAGCCTTATAACTAATTCCAGTTGCTGTGGTCCTCTGCTAAAGGAGCTGTCTAACATCTTTTAGTGCATGTATATGTCCAACAGAAACCTTAAATCCCATTTTGATAACTCAGAGTACAGATAAGGACTCTTAGAACAGGACAGCTGACCTGTTCATTTCAGACTGTCTTGCTACATCACCTCCCCATTACGGCAATTAACTTAGTGTAACAACATATAGTACACTCCAATAAAAATGATAAATAAACATTCTAATATGTCATTGGTTCCATGTGACTGAAGCTGTTCTGACCTAAAACTACATTTGCTGCATTATTTCTCTTGTTTTCAGCTGAATTCTGCTGTGCAGTTATTTGAGTTAGTGTTTGTGAGAGCAGCAGCTTAATTTCTGCCAGCAGAATTTGGCCTGGTTTCTATTTGTGATGGCTGCTTCCCTCTTGTTTGTTTGTTTTTAGCCAACAGTACAGTCAGATGGAGCAGAAACATGGCCAGAGAAGCTGATGGACACAGGAACACCCTGAGCAAGGTGGCATTCACTGCTGTAGAGACCCTCCTGAGCAAGGCATCAATAATTGGTATAACCTGTGTTGAAACACTGAATGTAACAGCTGGGAATGCTTTTTTTATTGCTGATGTACCTGCAGCCCTGATAAATCTTACCTGTGAAATACTGAAGGATTCAGTGTACACTGAGAGGGGGTTGGTGGGTAGGAGGCTGAGAAGGTGAAGCACAGCAGTGTTTGAGCAGAGCTTGTGCCCTGGGCTCAAGGGATAAAGTGAATCTGCATCCTTGTTACTCATCCAGACTCTGGCAGCCAGGCACCCGTGTTCCAAAGGGTATTGGCACTCCTGGAGCCAGGAATGTCTCTAAATTCTTCAGGGACTGTTGCTATCTTTAGGTGGGGATATTACAGCAGTGGATGGCTAAAAAAGCCACAAGTGGCTTGATAAGATAATTTATCCCTTTAAAACTTTAAAGACATAATGTTTCTTGATTGTTTAACTTACTATGGCATAACTTTGTTGTTTTGGAAAAGTTACATAAACCCCACCCATCTCTTCCCAGCGTGTGCAGGTCACTGGCAGATGCTTTGGAGCAGATCAGAAAGCCTGTGGATGAGATCAGAAGGGCCATCGGTGACTTAAAGGCTTCTCCTGGAGCCAGCCCTAACAGAGCCTCAGTGCCGTGCTGTTATTGTCTTAATCGATTTACACAGCATTGACACGAGGTGAGCTAGCTGCTTTTTATCTTACAAATAGCAGGGAGCTGGTCCCTTACAAGACAGAAGGTGGTTAAACGCCCATAAAAGATGCTCAGCCTGTGCTCTGGCATTTGCATTTACAGCTGTGTGCTGATAGTGTGTCCATTAGCATATCCATATGAAAAGCACACAGTAGTTGGAGGTTTACAACATCCTGTTGTTGGGCTGGGATAGTGCATCTGTTAGCACAGCTTTCTACAGAGCCCTTGAAAAGGGCAGCGGAAATCTGGGGAGCAAGAGGCTGGGGAGCAGCTGGACAGTCCTGTTAAATAAAATACCTGGAGAGTCTAACAAGAAGAAGATTGTGAGGAGAACAAGGGAACTGGGACTGTAAAACAATTCAGGGTGTGGGGGTTCAGAGGAGTTGGGAGCTCACAAAGAGCCTTTTGGAAGTGTGTGTGCCACGAGGAGTAGGAAATCTTTGTTGTCACAGCAGATAATGTGGCTTTAGCACAGGCTGTGCAGATGTTGAGAGTTCCAAGGCTTGCCCTGCCTTCGGGGCATTTGATAGAAAAGGAGTTGTTCCTTCTAGAAAGAGACCTTCAAAGTAAAGTATACATACTTTACACAGTATACAGTGTAAATATCTGTTAATTTGTTTTTGTACTTGACTCTCTTTGCACTTGCTCCCCAAAGAAACCCAGTGACCCAGGTGTCACTGCCCTCCTGAAGCAGCAGACACACAAAAAATGAAACATTCTGTATTCTGTAGCTGTTCCCTGGCAGAGCCAGAAGGGAATCCAGGAATTGATCCTCAGCTGTACTCCAGTCTGTAACATTAGCTGTGGTCTCCGTTTTCTGAGTGCAGTGGGTGTTTCTAACCCATATTTACTTTCCTAATCAGCAGTGTTCATTATTTCTTTGAAAAGATTTGTGTCCCTGAAGTTGTGGGTGCTCACCTGCTGTCTGCACAAGTTGCATGAGTAAGTGCTTGCATTTTTGGAGTTGACACATCCTTAACCTTTAGGGTCTCAGAAATAGAATTCCTTCTTTACAAACAGGTGCTCTTTGTGTGCAAAGTGAGAATTCAACCCTGTCAAAGATAACTTGGTTTTGAATGAGTTTTTAATGGAGCAATTAGCAGCTTCATAGAATCATAGAATAGTTTGGGTTGGAAGCAGCCTTAAAGATCGTGTACCCCCCTTTTTGCACAGAATAAAAGTTATTAGAGTATCATTCATTACGTTGTCCATAAAAATATTTTGCTTAATGCAAATAAATATATCCCAGACCTGTTCATGCTAACTGAACCCCCAAAGATCTGTTTTTTTCTTGGCAGCTCCTAAAGTGGAGATTTTCCAGCTATTTAAGGTCTGACAGAGTTTACTTATTGAACCACTTGCAGTGTGGTTAAAGTCTTTTAGATGTTATACATTAAGCTGATTTGGTAATCTGCACCTTAAATGCATCTTGTTACTGAACTTAATGGACCAGAGAGATTTTTCTTGTATTCCCTTTGTGCTTCCTTTCTGCAGATTCCCTTCAGAAGCATGTGTTATTTTTATTAAATACTGAATTCTAGATTTCGCTGTTGTGGCATATTGCTGCCTACAAATTTGTTGTCTTCCCTGCTGTTCAGAGAGGTGGACTATGATTTATGGTGTTGGATAATTTGTGCAGTAATTTTGGCATCCAGCTGTATTCAATGGCCTTTGTAGAAAATTCAGGATAAGATGGACTTCATGTTTGTTTTAGTGTTAAAACTTCCAGGATTTCCAGTTAAAAGTTCCAGGATTTCTTTCTACCTCTGAAAAATGCTAAATTATCAAAAGACCTAAATGGAGGCATTGGTGGGTGTTAAAGTTTGCTTTGAGCTACAATTTGGTGATTTTTTTTCAGTTTTTACTGTCAAACACTGTTGCAAAGTGGTGTTTCCAGAGTCTTTACTCTTATAACTGTACCCTTCCTTTTGTCACCCTTGCCCACCCTTAAGTAACATTGGCCTCTTCTTGTGGCTCCTTTATGTGTGCCTATTAATCTGCTTTTATTCAAGTGCAAAGGTAATGCCCTCCTATTTTTTAATCCCTTTTGCAATCCCTCCTTTGGATTGCCTCCAAATTATCCCCTTCTATATTTAGAGAGAGGTGAGCCATATGGGGCTGGAGAGGAAATTGTGCTGGGGAGATGGCAGATGTAGAGATGAGTTTCAGGAATGCAAGAGGGACTGGGGCCAAAAAGTGCCGTGTGTAAGGATTTGTCAGGGCTACGTGGAGCAGAAAGTTGGATCCCCAGAGAATCAGGGCTTTAATGAGCCTGGCTGTACTCAGGACCCATGACAGGACATCAGTGAAGGGAAACACCAGGAGGTCAGGGGGCAAAAGTGGCATCAGAGATGTGACAGCAAGATTGAAGCAGTTTTGGATGTGCTGTGATGGCAGAAATCAGAGGAACGGAAAGTTTTGGGCACTGGGAGAGAGAAGGAAAATCCTGGAGTTTTAGCCACAGTCCTCTGACTCCATTGCACCCACCAGGTTAAAAAACACCAGAGAATTCAGTGTTTCCATGGAATTAGGAGAGGCTTGCACCATGTAAGGATGGGCAAAGGCACTTAGGGCTTCCTTCAGGCTTCTGAAATAATGACTTTGCCTGCTGTTATTGCAGAAGCTGAAATAGCCACTGGAATGGCAGGAATAGAGATTTTCAGAGAAAATGCAGCACATTTTTGCCAAAAAGACACCTTTTAAGCAGAGCAAATGTGCTTTCCTCCCACCAGGCATTTCCACAGCTGGACCCCAGAAGGGGTTATTGCTCTGAACCAGTGCCGAGCCAGAAAATCTTTTTGGATCCTTAGGTGTGTGTGGTGCTCCCAGGGAGGTTCTCCTGGTAAAAACCTGCAAGATCAGGAGAGATTTTACCTGCCCTTGCAGAGGCCACTAACATTAGCCCTGCCCAGGTGGGAGGATGGTGTTGCTGCACAAGTCCTGCTTTTACTTTGTGGTTTGGTTGCAGGTGCTGTTGATTCCCTGTGTTTCAGACAAGGTATCAGAGTGCCGAGAGGTTTACACTGGAGCACACTCGTATTTGTCCACTGATGCAAAAGAGTCAAATAGCAAAAGTGCATGCTTCCTTCTTAAATTAAAAACCCCAAAGCACTCTGAAAGACCAAAAGCAGGATAAAAAGCCAGTTCTGGAAATCTCATGTAGCACATTTCCAAACCCCTTTGAAGTTGTTGTTGGACAGTCTCCAAGCCCAGGTTTGTTGCCTGTTCCATGGTTTTGCTTTCTGCCCCACTGCCCATCTGCACAGGGTGTCTGGCTGGGGGCTGGACTTTCCCCCTTTTCCCATCTGAGGAAAAACCTTCACTGCAAAAGTCAGTGGGAAAAGATGGGAAATCTGAAGTTTAGCCTTATACCTCTTCCTTAGCTGCTTCAGCCATGTGCAGGATAATGTGAATTTAAGTTTGATGATTCCCAGTCCGGGTTCCAGGACCATTGCTTTTCCTATGGGTGTCACAACCTTTACATCATCTGAAAGAACAGGTTTTGTGTTTTATGTGCCCAAAGGCTGCCCATAAAGGTTGGCAAGGGCAGTTGGCTAAGTCTGCACAAGGTCAGTGAGGATGTCCAATAATTGTCCTAACACTTTACCTGTTATGGAGCAATAATGAGAGTTTTTTTTCATTATTTTCGGGTGAGTGAGCCTGGCAGATGCTGACAGGCAGCAGATGTGTAAAGTTCGAGGTGATTTGTAAGGGACCGGCTCATCTGACGCATGGTAATTGCATTGTGGGACATTGTCACTCAGCCCCGTGTCCTGCTCCAGCAGAACGAGGTAAAGGTCAGTTCAAAGAGCTGCTGAAGCGCCAGGGGCAGCTCAGGGCTGAAATTAAACCCCTCACATCCACTTCTCCCCTGGGCAGGTGCTCACGGCGTGGCCAGGGCTGGGTGGGTGCCCCAGGTGTAGATTTAGGGATCATTTGGGTGACCAAGTGGTTGTTTGGATCTGGAGTGGGCATAAATCCCTCCTTTGGTAAGGCTGGTGTGGTAGCTCAGTGCTCACCTGTCCACTTTTAATTTGGGGCTTGGAAGTTTTTGGGGTTTTTTTGGTGACTTTTTCCTTCAGTGCCTGTGTGCTGTGGCAGCTCCCCAGCAGAGCAGCACTGGCAGCAGAGTGACACACAGCTGGAGGGGACAGTGGCCTCTCCATCTGCTCCCTTCTGCCATCTCTGTTCTGCTATCCCCTCCCAGAGGGGCTCTGACAAGTTTCTTTTGCCACTTCAGCTGAGTTTGTCATTTGTCATGCCCTGGAGGGTCAGAAGCTGCTCTGCCTCACTCAGGTGAACCTCCCCTGCTCCTGCTCTCAGGCATTAGGAGTGGTGTGACCAGTGATGTTGGAAATTGAGTGGATTTGGTGGGAAAAGTGGTTTTGTCTGATGCTGAGCCTGCTGATGGCCCCAAACAGTGAGGGAGAGGCAGCCTTGGGATGTCCCCGGTACCTGGGCCCTGCAGTGTGGGAAGCAGTGCTGCTTGTCCACGTGCTCTAATCAGGATCGATTTTCCTGGTGTTTGGGTGGGATCTTTATCACAGCCATGGTGTGTGGAAGTCAGCTGAAGGCCTGATTGACTGGGTTTCCTGGGTGTGCCTGTGCTTCTGTAATGGACCTGCTGATAAATCTGTAATACGCTGGAGATCTCGATAAAACGCGTGTCGTGTATTTCATCTCCTGCTGCCTCATTCTTCTGCTCCTGCAGGTACCTAATCCCTTGCTCCTTATCTTACAGGACATCACATTACAAATCTTGTTCTTTATTCTTCTCCTGACATCCCCACGCTTGCCAGCAGTGGAAATTGCAGTGCTTTGCCTTGCTTTGCTGGGAGTGTGAGCAGTGGGTCAGTTCAGAGGCTGGAGGTTTCCCTTGAAGCTTTGCAGCCCTGTAGACTCACTGAGCAAAGCGTCACACTTGTGAGACACAGACCTTCTAGCCACTTCTTTTAGTCTCTCCACGTGCAAAACCTGCCCGGCCAGGGAAACTGAAGGAGAGTTTTGCTGTAAATGTGATTGGAGGCAGGTTTTCCCCCATGCAGAGCTGTTGGTAAAAGCTCTCCCTAATTATTTAAGCTCTGAGTTAACAGTTGTTTGCTGGCCTGCAGGCTCTGCTCACCATCCCTGTGCTGAGCATCCAGGGATGGATTCATCCCAGTGTGTGAGATACTGAAGGTACAGGTGAGTGTGACTGTTCCCTGCAGGATTTGGCAGAGTTTACAGGGCTCTTTTCAGAGATGCTAATTGGGAAGGTAAAGGTGATTTTTCATTGGAAAGGTATTTTTGTAGAAACAAGTCTTCTCTAGAGTTTTGTGGATTTTTGTTTCATTTAGTGTTCCAGGATATTTTTAAAAGTCCTTTTTATGTGTCACCAGAGGACTCCCATTTCTTTGTCCAGCTTGGCCTAACTCTTTGTAGACCTGATCCTGAGCTCATTTCCTGAGCTCATTTGTTGGGTGGTAATTGCTGGTGGCCACGAAGGCATGAAGCAGTCTGGGATGTGTCCAGACTCCTGCTTTGCTCAGTCCTTTCAGAAGTGTCACTCTGGTTTCCATCCGAAATGCTGAGAAAGAAGTGAAGTTTGTCGTACAGGAAAACTGAATCTGTGCTTTCACCAAGCTGACCTGTGAGGGTGCTGCTTTGTCTGTGCAGGTCTGTGGTTGGTGT
The DNA here is from genome assembly GCF_024509145.1 of Vidua macroura. Taxonomy (NCBI): domain Eukaryota; kingdom Metazoa; phylum Chordata; class Aves; order Passeriformes; family Viduidae; genus Vidua; species Vidua macroura. The sequence continues at coordinate 3,689,709 of NC_071578.1, read as the reverse complement.
TGTCCCTGGATTCATTATGTTGACCTTTAGGAAGAGAAAAAGCAGATTCTAATTCAACAAATGTCTTCTTCCAGGCAGTTGTGATTCATGGGATTTTTTTTTCCCCTAAGAGTGTGAAGGGAGGCTTTGCATTTAGAATAATTTTTTTTTACCCATGGCACACTCTATTAAAGTTTGTTGTGTATCCAAATTACACTGCTTTGCTTTTTAACTCCAGCTGAAACCGTGTCTCAAATAACAGATGTGGAATATTGTCATCCCACTGTCACACCGATTGTTCATTGTTCTGAGAAGGTCACATCATAATTCATTAACAATAATTATTCCCTGGGTACACCCTGCACTTCTTCACTCAATTGCTTCATTAACTTGAGAGTGAATCTCACATTCAGTGCTCCAATCAATGAAGATATATTTATAATGTACAAGTGGATGATATTAGTTACAATATATTAACTGCCTAATTTAAAAGAGAAAAGCTATCTTTATGAAGGGCAATTAACCACTAAGTGTAATTGATAATTCACATATCTATGATTAGGAAAGACAAATAATAAGAAAGAAATGAATCACCAGCATTATTAAAGAAGACACTGGTGTGTAGTTTTGATGAGCAGAAGGTGCTCTCTGGATCAGGACCAGATTTCCAAGAATCCTTTGATGGGAAGTTCATCATCAGATCTGTTGTCTCGAGGTGGCTTTGGTGTTTGCACCAACCAAGTGAGATCATCTTCCCTACAAAATGGACCCAGCATGTTTTGTTGTCTTGAGAATCAGTGCAGGGACCTCCTTAATAGAAAAGTCCTGTTTTGTTTTAATACTAAGAAAAGTCATAATATTTTATAAGAATTTATAAAACTGGTTCCAGACTTACCTACGTATCTGAATCTGCATGTGCTCAGGTCCTCAAAGATGATTTTGCACAAATTCACATGAAAACTGACAAAAAGTAAGCATTTTCATGTATTAGAGGAGCTGAGTGAAAGTCCCTCAGGCAAATGTTTATTTTTTATTAATTGTGGTACATTTTCAGTGCTGCTGATTTTCTGTGGCCACTTTGAAGTACATTGGGTCTCCAAACAGGCGACAGCTCATCCTTGGGGAAGAGGCTTTTTGGGGACAGCCACAGCAGGTCACCAGCTTGAGAAACAAAGCTGCTCAGAGGCAGAGGGCTTGCAGGGGATTCACAGAATGGTTTGGGCTGGAGGGGACCTAAAAGACCCCGTTCCACCCCCTGCCATGGCAGGGACACCTTCCACTACCCCAGGTTGCTCCAAGCCCAGCACAACCTGGCCTTGGATGCTTCAGGAATGGGGCAACAACACAACTTTTGCAGAGTACCAATCCACAGGAGCATGTCCTTGGCTCTGGACACTCGTGGACGTGTTTTCTTCCCCTGAGAAGCCAATTACCTGTAAATATTTATTAATGAATCAGTTAAAGTGCCAGATTTTTTGGGATTATCCACCAAGTAACAGCACAGGTGTTTTATGAGAGATTTAATGATAAATGTGATTGGATCCACCCCAGTGTTGATCATTGAACTAACTGGCAGCTGCAGTGCCCAGAGTCAGCATTTCAGGTGCATCCAGTCACAGCAAAGGATCCTGCTCCTGGTTTGGAATATCATCTTCACCTTTTTAGTGGAATTCACAGAATCACCAGGCTGGAAGAGACCTTCAAGATTGAGTCCAACCCAGCCCAAACACCTCATGGCACCCAGTGCCACATCCAGTCTTTTATTAAACACACCCAGGGATGGTGACTCCACCACCTCCCTGGGCAGGCTATTCCAGAACTTCATCGCTCTTTCCACGTAAAACTTTTTCCTAATATCCAGCCTGTATTTCCCTTGGCGCAGCTCGAGACTGACACTCTTGTCTCATTTCCTTCATCTGCTTACCCCCTCTGCTGCCTTCCCTCCACAGGATCAAAGCCTCTGGGCTGAAGCTGCAGCTCTGCACCAACGAGACGCAGGCGACCCGGGAGAATTTTGTGAGGAAGCTGCGGGCCATGGGCTTCGACGTCTCGGTGGCCCAAGTGACCGCGCCGGCGCCGGCTGCCTGTCGCCTCCTGAGGGAGCGAGGCCTGAGGCCACACCTGCTGGTGCACGACGGTGGGACAGCACTGGGGGCACAGGGAGGGAGGGGAAATGCTCGGTTTTCCTCGTTGTTTTAGGACAGATGAGTAGGTGTCTGGAGAGCACTTGATTCAGACCGAGGTTTATTTATTTTTTCACGTACTGTCGTGAGTGAAGGGAAGCGCGAATCTGGGGAAATGCTGCTGCTTCCATGGGATCTGAAATGGTGAGGTGTTGGAACCCTGGATGCTGAGAATTCCAGATTTTCTGTGCTGACAGGCACTGACCCCCAAGAGAGCTCTGCATTGACCTGGGGCAGTGGAGAAGCTTCCAAAATGGAATGGTAGCACTGGGATTGTGGGTGTGGAGTTTGGATAGAAGTGTGTGATATCACAGGGTGGGAAACTCAGAGTTTCAGGTTTTAGAATATAGTAATATCTATAAAGCAAGATGGAGGTTTTAGGGCAGAGGCTGGTCCTTCTTCTTCACCTTCTTCTTTACCTTCTTCTCCATGGCTTTGAGTTTTGTGTAATTGGATAAAAAGTCCACATTGCAGGGCATGGGTGGTTGGTTATTGGGTTAAAAGTAAAAATAATTTAAGTGTCATTTCTTAATTACACAGTTTATCCTTAAAAGGCCTTGCAGAGAGAGAGATGGGGCTCCATTTTTAGTTTGTTGGAGTGAAGTGCTGTAGAACTCGGGGTTTGTGAGACATAAACCTCTGAGTCCCAGCAAGAAATACCCTCTCACACATTTAATCCCAACCTTAGCAGAAAAAAGAAGCAAAGAATCCACAGTGAGGGATTTGTGTTTTTTTGATTTTTGCCTCCTCCTGTAGATCTTGTCCCTGAATTTGCTGAGATCAATAAAACAAACCCAAACTGTGTGGTTCTTGGAGATGCAGCAGAAAACTTCACCTATGCAAACCTTAATGAGGCCTTCCGACTTCTGATTGGGATGGAGAAGCCTGTTCTGATTTCCCTTGGAAAAGGGTGAGTTAAGCTCTGTTTTTTCCTCAAGTCTCTGCATTTTTTAATGATATCTTCAATGGAGGCCAGAAATCAGTGTGGGCACTCCCAGTACCAACTTTTCAGTTTTTAATCTGTGTGCCTGGACTGAGAGCCTGGTCTGATCAGGTGCCTGTCAATGAAGAGGATTTCTGGTGCTTTAAGAGAGCCTCAAGCCCTCCTAGGACCCATGGAGAGTTTGGATTTTGATGTGCGTGACCCCCAAGTGAGTGAGTATTTATTATCTCAGAGGTGAGAACTGCTGGTTTAACTGCTGCCTGTAGCCACGTGTTCCTCTCTGAACTGAATATAAATGATTTTTCATAATGAAAGAAACCCAAAATTTCCACAGGCCATGCTTGGGTAAAGGGCTGTTGGTGTAGCTTTGTGATGCAGTTTGATGCTTTTGAAGTGGCAGATCAATTGTTTTGGTAGTTTTAATGTCAGACAGCATTTTTAATTATTCTCTGCCCGTTAAGGGTCAATTTTGACCTCCTGTTTTCACACACAGGTAGAGATCCAGTCAGGTAGTTGGAATGTTTTCCTGAAAATAATGGATTTAGATGTAGTCTGAGATTTTAAACAGGACGTTATTAATTCCTGTGCTGAATAATGACAAATCCCAACAGGAATAACAGGTGTTATTCTTATCTGTTGTGTGATGCATGGGTTTAAAAGAGACTGTGCATGTTTATCTTGGGGAAAGTGCAGTGACAACTCTGCTCAGTGGTTCAATAGACTGTAATGGGCATGAAAACCCTTCTTAGGTTGTGGGTTATTGATCCAGCTGGGCAGAACTTATCAGTGGGAAGGAGCAGTTAAATTCATTGTGCTGCCTTACCTGACACTCTAATCCTCCAACAGGGGTGAAAAATCCTTACTGTTTCTCAGAAGGATAAGGAGAAAATGTTGAGCCAACAGGAGAATGGCTAATGTAAAGAAAATAATCAAATTTTGTGTTATGTAATACCATATTTCAAAATTAAATATAGAATCAACCTTTGGTTAGGAACTGTATTGTCATCAATGCAAAAAGGCTTTGTATCCTGTGCATGTAAAAGTATTTATTTGGTCATTCATTAATAGAAACAGCTCTTCTTATTACTTCTTTGAAATACTACTTTTTGTTAGAAAATAAAGATTTTGGGATATTCAGAGCTCAGTTTTCACCAAGAGCATATTGTTTTTTAATGGCTGATCATTGAGGTAATGGGAATACGTGTTCTCTGCTGAGTTCTCTGACTCAAAGGAGGAAGATTATAAATTATAAGAACTGTTCTCCTGACTGGAGAAGCCTCATGGATGCAAAGAGCCATCTACAAAACTCAGCTTCATTCTCAACCTGCAGAACCAGCACAGCTGGGTGGACCTTAGCAAGGTGCCTGCCTTGGGCCAGCACCTTGGTTTTGGTAGAAGTTTTAGTTCATTCCATGGAAAAGTGTCAGAGTCACTGAAGCAGAATGCCCTGCTCCTGGAAATGGAGTGATTTACATTTAGCATCTGTTTTGGGCTGAGAGTGGGAATTGGCTTTGTAATTTCTTCTGTCATGGCACTGTCAGAAAATTAAGCTGTTTACGCCAGACTATAGAAGGTTAATGGCTGTTGTAGCAAAGGTCAAGTGGTCATTTTAAAGGAGGGCCATGCTGAATAATCGAAAATGGCAGAAGGATAAGGCATAAAATCTTAGCTGACTGCTCATCCTGCCCTTTTTCCTGTCATATAGAAACCTGTCTTTGCTCTGCCCAGAGCTTGGAGGAGCTGCATGATTGTGAATTGCTGTTCCAGAAAAACTCTCTAAAGACACCTTCGAATTCCATGAGCTTCGTGGCAATGGGAGCATTTTTAGAAGGAACAAAATTCAGCTTGGAGGGGTTTTAGTCCTGATAAACAGGGTTTTCCTGGTGTGGGAGGCTGAGACAGCAGTGATGGTCCTGTCTGGGGTCTCCTTGCAGACACACTGAGGAGGGGTCACAGCTGCTGGTTCAGGGGCTCTCTGTCACTGCAGTAATGCACAGCCCAGTCCATCCTGCTCTAAGCACACTGAAATCCCTTTGAACCAGAGCAGTTGTTCCCAGATGGGCATCTGGGATCCTTTCCCTGAGCATTGCACAGTCCTGAGCCTCTCCTTTCCTTAACTCCTGGTGTTAAAACAAGGCCTGGGATTTTCTGATTGCTTGACTTTTTATGCAGCCATATGGACATCTATAAAGGCCCAGAAATAATAAAATGTGGTTTCTTTGTCTTTTACTGCCGTTTTCATTTCATGGGAACTTTATCACTTTCATTTCCAGACGCTACTATAAAGAAACTGATGGCCTGAAACTTGATGTTGGAGCATATATGAAGGCATTAGAGGTATTTTATAGCTGGAATTATGCTTACTCGCCCTGTGCACCTTGTTAAAAGAGTAACTGGCATAAATATGGGTCATCTTCTGTAATTACTCACCTTGGTGGAGGGAGTTTCCACACATTGAAACTCATTTGCTGCATTCTAAAGATGAGTGGATTAATTTCTTTTCTGCCTTTTTTTTTTTTTTTTTTTTTTTTTTTTTTTTTTTTTTTTTGCTTAAATTTGCTTTTACCATTGTGGTGTCTTTATTACAAGTGAGGCCCTTGAAAGGAGGGGTCAGACAAGAAAAAAGTGGGATACTGTGTGCAAGATACCCAGGAAAACCTGAAGGTCCATGTTATCTGTTAGGCTTTTGTCTAGGAACAAGCAAGAAGCAATTTATTTCAGCATAGCACTGATATTTAGCTGCAGGAAAATGTAACTGGTAAAATCTGCTTTTTCAAATGTAACTTTTCAAAACCCGGATTTGAATTTGGATTCTTCACTTAAATCATTAAAATCATGCCAGGTGGTTGAAGAAATCCTCTATCTCTTTTAAAGCCTCTCCAGTACTTTTGATGGTTTTATATAAAGGGTATTTGTTACATCTCTGAGAGATGATCCTAGCAAAATGAGCAGTACTGGAACTGAGTTTGAAGATTACTCAGTGATGGAGAATGTTAAAGATTTGTACCTTGAGGTGTTTCAAGAGCATTTTCTCTCCTGCCAGAAAACTTTAAAAATTTCTGTTACCCAAATTCCCTGATATTCACCTTCACCTGCTAATCCATTGTGGTATTTAAGGGCAAAAATCAATAATCACAAAGGTTTTATAACTGGAGTTATGGAGTTGAACAAATCCTTTTCCAATCAGCAATTTTTGTGTTTCTCTCTCTCTTTTTTTTTTTTTTTTTTTTTTTTTTTTTTTTCCCAGTATGCTTGTGATGTGCAGGCTGAGGTGGTGGGGAAACCAGCAAAAAGGTTTTTTGAGTCAGCCCTGGCAGAACTGGGAGTTCCACCAGAGCAGGTAAGGTTGAGGTGCTGTGCCCACGGGCTGTGCCATGTATTTGTGCCCACTGGTGCTTTTTTCCTGCTTTGCTGTAGCTTTGAAAAGTTTGTGACTTCTCTCAAAGGAGAATGTGACCAGGACTCAATGCCTGGCAGAGGCAAAAGAGGTGCCCTAATGCCTGGCAGTCTGCTTGGAAGACTGGTGGCTGCAGGGTGATGGAATTGATCCCAAAATGTCATTTATTTCCTGTGCTGTCACACTAACTACCTTTATTCTAGTAAAAGGGAAAGGCAGATAAAATATTTTGTAATTTTGGTGAATAGGAAGCACTGACTGACCCCAAAACCCCCTCCTGTATTTCTGGCTTTCCAGAAATGTGCTGAATGTCTGGTGTTTCCTCAGTACAACCCATTTCCCCCCTCTCTGTAGTTGTTCCCAGCTCCTCTTTATTGATTTGTTGTTCTGTCACACAGGACATAAGGATGAGTATGAGAAGCCTCACAAACAGCAGTGAATTACAGCACAATAATTCCATCAGGGGAGTTTGGGTGACATTATAAACAACAGGAGTGAAGTTTGGGGTGGCTTGTAGGTCCCTGGAGCCTGGAGATGAAATTATGGCCCTGTAATTCAGCATGTGCTTGGGTTTTGCTTTATTATAGAGTGGGGAGATGGAAAAGACCTAGTGGGCCATCTAATCCATCTCCTTCCCCGTGCAGGAATGTTCCCTGCTCCACAGTTATTAATGTTTTGTCCAGAGTAGTTTTCAGAGAGCCAAACAACTGGCAGTGCCCTGGGGATGGTGTTCAGCCCAGTGGGTCTTGTGGGAAGGCAGCTTTTCCTGAGATTTATCAGGATATTTCCCTTTTAAACTGCATCTCCTTATTTCCAGTTTTACTCTAGTTAACTACCAAAATAACTGCTTGGACAGATCCAATTATCTCTAGACTTGCTATCATTGCAGGAGTTGTTTTTTACTAAAGCTGTGTTTCAGTGCTGCTGCTTCCCTCCATTCAGTCCCCCTGCTTTTTTCTGTGCTCCCTTCAGTCTGTCCATGTCTTCCCAGGAATAAGATAGCCCAGTGTGGACTATCCCTGGAACATGCCAGGTGCAGAGCTGCTCTCTCTAAATCCCTGCCCCAGGAAGCAAATCTGATGTAATGCATCACCAGCCTGGCAAAAATGGTCCCATAGCCCAAAGGAGTGGTTCCCACCAGCTTCAGGAATATTTGTTTTGGGTACAGAAAAGCAGGAATAGTCCCCAGCAGAGATTATTTACTCTTTCTCTGCTGTTTGCCATGTCTGCTACCCGTGCCTAGTTTTATATTCTGTCAGAGTTTTGGCTTTTTATCCGTATTAAATGTTAAATGCCATCAATGTGTTGTAGTGATATGTCTGGTTTGTAGGTATAATATTTTATATTTAGAGAGTTTGGAAGTGAGGGGAGTGTGCTCCTAACCAAGGAGGAGTGCAGCAGACACCAGTGGATAATGGCACCAGTCACTCCATGCTTTCCACCATGGAAACAGTAATCCACACTGCTGGAGTTAAAGCCTGGATCATTATTCACGCAGGTGTAGGAAGAACAAATTCCAAACAAGCAAACTGCCTTAATTCTGGCATCTTTTCCTGACTTTGAGTGCTTGACCTTGTGACTTTAATGTATTTTTGGAGAAGGATTTGCAGGTTGGTTTAGTTCGTGGTACACAGTAATAAAACCTCATTATTTTCAGTTTAAAACCTCAGTATAGTCACTTGAGTAAGTTCCTGTAATGCACTGCATTACATTTTAATCTGTCTCCTGGATGAATTCTGCATTCGTAGTGACATGACAGGGGCTGGTTTTACTTTCCTTTGCTTTTATGAAATGTTTATTCCAATAATTTATTCCACCTGTGGAATGCATTTAATCCATACCATCATTAAACCATTTTAGATGAGCTGTGCTTTTGAAAACATACTACAATTTTCTTTCACTTGGCTTTTAATGAAAAATACCTTTTTAATAAAGCTGTCTCACCACAGTAATTTGAGACAGTGGCAATTCTAAAATTCCTGCTTTAATCAATAAAGTTATCACCAGTCATTTCCCTTGATAACTGCTTCTTACTGAGACCCTGACTTTGCCTTCTGCTGCTGAGATGTTTTCAGCCTGCACTTAGGATAAGAGGAACTCCCTAAAGTCCAATTTTCATTTTAACCTTTCCTCAATGGCCTAGAAATAACAGATTGCCAGTATTACTTTAATAGATTGGAAATTTAAACCTCTTAGAGGTAACCAGACCTATCTTACAATTCAGTACTATGACAAAGAATAACACATCTTAAAGGTTACTGAAATGCCTAATTCATGTGTTTTAAGGCAGCTGTTAACAGTGGATGATTTTTACAGCTTTACAATAAAACCTAAATAATGTTAAGGTTCTGGTAGTTTTATATAATCATAAAAAGTTCTCTCTGTAGCAAATTATCCTGCTTTACTGGGAGTTATGGCAGGTCATACTGGAGTCCATAAACTACTGGGAGTTGAGCAATTCCCATTGCTGCCTCCTGTAAGCCTCAGGTGGGAGTTAGTGGTGCATGAGAGCAGACAGAGGTCACCCAGGGGTGGCACAGGGGACCTGCTCCTGGGCCAGTGTCCCCTCCTTGCCCACCAGCTACAACAGGGCAAGATCTTCCATCCCAAAATAAAAGTGGCCAAGGGAAGTTTCAAGCTTCAATCCATGTGAGAACTGTCTGGCCCTGCACCTTTGGAGTTCTAAGATAGAAACAAAATTAAATAGTGATGTGAGGTCCTGGAGCCTGGGATATTATTCCTTGGGTGAGGGAGGACAGGGAGAAAAGTAAATGTGTTGTGTTTCTTGTGTAAAGGGATTTAATAAGTCAGGGTTTAGTGTATAAGCTTTGTGTCCTTATGGTCCTGCCACAGTTAACTTGATAAAGGTTATTAAATCTATAGCAAAAAAATTTGTTTAGGCATAAATATGTCTGACTCTAGAAGCATTCTGTGTGCTAAATATTCTGGTGGAGTTAGCACACTGCCTTCTGTGCATCTCTGTTTGCATCCTGCATGGGCTCCAGCCTCCAAAATCCCCCATCTGAGGGCTGGCTAAATCAGGGTATTCTCATCTTCCTACCTCCTTCATTTCCTTACCCTGTAATTCCTTTTCTGATCGGGCATTTTCCTGTGACCAGTTATTGAACGCTGAAACTCTGATTGCAGGCAAAACCTACCTGAGGTTCCCACTCACCATCCCAACAGCATCTCTGAAGATTTATTGGCTTTGGCTGCTCAGGGTCTGTGGCACAGACAGCACCAGTGGCATTGCTGACTGTGGGGATTCTGTTTTGCCTTTCCACCCCAAATTCCTGGGGGTTGTGTTGATCTCCTCTGTTCTCTCTGCCCCTCTGGGCTGAGTCTGATGGGAACCCTTTGAGAGCAGCGTTTTCCCTCAGCTTTGGCACATGTGCTTTATTTGCTGTGTGTGTACAGCCACACACCACCTCTCCCCATCTTACTGAAATAGAAATTACACCCATCCTCCTTCTTTGAGGATTTGTCTTAAAACCCAGAGACTCGCTGCATTTTTTTCCCTTCTTTTTAGTTAATTTGTAGCCAATCTAAAAAAAAAGTAACTTTTGCAGAAGGCTTGAACAGATTAGTGGTGTGATCCCTGTGTAAGATGTGAACAGGAATGGAGGTCTTTTAATTCCTGCTTTCAGTGGCTATGTGACCTTTCAGTTTTATATCTTTCTCTCTCTTCTTACCATATTGCAGTCAGAGAGGAAGTTAAACCCAGGTTTGACAGGTAGAGTTTTTTTATTTCCCTTGACAGCGCACCTTTTGACCTCTATCTTCTTGCCAATGATTTTTTAAATCCTAAATGATTTTGGAATAATTGCTCCTCCTCTAGTGATTATTGCCCTTCACCGATAGTAAATCTGTGAAATCCCTGGGGGCTGGAGCACATTTTTGTATGCGTGTGCCACAAGCTGGCCTGGACAGGCATCGCTGCTCAGCTGCAGCTGCACTTCCAGAGCTGCCAGAGTCTTGCAGGAAAACTTCCCTGGGTGGGGTAAAATACAGCCCTGGCAAGCAGGAGAGTGCTTGGTTGGAGAGGCTGCCCTGCTCTGCCCTTTTCCTTTGTCAGAGGAAATTCATTTTAGGGTTATTAGGACACAGGACTGAAATTGCCTTTACATCCCGAATGTTGGGATTTGGGCTGAGCAAGGGCATGCAGGTGGTGCAGGTCTGTTCCCTCTCACCCTCAGAGAGGCATTGGAAGGAATTTTGTAAGAAAAAATAATTATAATCTCTTAAAGCCAATGGTTGAGAGTGATTAAATATCCTGGAGCAGCTTGGGGGGATTGGTAATGATGCCTGGCTGGGGATGGTGTTGCCAGGTTCTTGCAGCTCTCCATGCAACACTGGGGTTATTCTCTTTTCCTTATCCACATTTACATGCTTCATTTCCTAATTACTTAAATCTAACCCATCATTTTCTCCCCATTTCATGCTGAATTGCTGGTTTGGAAGAGCACTAAGGAAAGGTGAAATATCTACAGGAGAAGCTGTGCCAGATTTACATGTTTGTAGCTCAGTTTAGTTTATGAATAGTCTCAGAAAATTTAGGTTTATCCTGAGATTTCCTTTACATGCAATGTAATATGTGGGAGAAGATCCTGTTGCAATTAGATAATTCATAAAAGTAGCTCTGGATGTTTAGTATTTTTATTCTTTCTCAAGCAAAACAGAGTTGGGGAAGGGATGGAAATTCAGGCAGGAATGTCTGGAGCTGGAAGGTACCATGGTTGTGAAAGCCAGGCAGTTAAATTTATGAAGTAAAAGGCTGATTTAAAATATGAAAATAAAATGGTTGAAGATGCAACTAGCGCTGTATTAGACAAAATTCAACTTTAATACAAAAGGTAAAAAAATCTGATTGATAAACCACATTACAGACTTTCAAATCTGTGCTCCCCGCAGTTTTAGGTGCTGCAGAATAATCTGTTCTCTGCAGAATAATCCAGAACACCTTTGGGAGGTGTAAAGCTGATTTTTTTGATCGTTAATGGAAAATTGCTGTTTTGTGTATATACAGAGTTTTGTTGAAACTATAAAATGCCATTCCCTCAATCATTTTAAATTTGAAGATTAGAATAGATACAGCAATTTGTAATGCTGGATGATATGCACTTGAAATTTTGGTGATGTGATTGTCGACAGAATGGACCCCTTGGTTGATGCACTCTGATCTAATAACTGTCTTTAACAGAGGCAGGAAGGTGCTCTGTGCACTCTTTTTATCAAGCACCAGACAAATCTTAGCACAACCAGTTGCTTTTTTACTAATCTACTCACTTTGGTTTATTAATATTGGCATATACTTAAACTGATGGTAACACAAATGGTGCTAGGCCTGTACACATTGTGTCATACTGTACAAAAATGAATAAATTCCATTTTAGAGTGACTTCTCAAACTTCTGTATCAACCTGAGAACAGGGTGGGATCAAGCTCGCAGTGATTACAAGCTTAAGCTTTTGACCAGCCTGTAGAACACCAGATTTAAGAAGTTAAGCTTAATTTAAGCTGCTTGGAGCATAGCTGGAATGGATTGTTAGGAAGAGAAGAGGCCTAACTTCGTAAAACTCACCATTTTCTTTCAGCTGTGCCCCAAATCCCTTTGATTTCTGTGATTGATTACAAATTGTACAGGTGTGTGCTGTGCCAGTGCACTGCTGGAGGAGCTCTGGCATGAATTACCCTCAGCGTGGGATGACTTTTAATCAATACGATGACAATATTATCGTGTTTAATTTGTCCAGTGGCAGCATTAGACCTCAAATCAAGCTGTTTGTTATGTCAGGGGAGGGTGACAAATGGCAGAAATGAACTTTTGCTGTATTTCACTGCCCTGACAGGCCATCATGATCGGGGATGACATCGTGAACGATGTCGGGGGAGCCCAGCAGTGCGGGATGAGAGCGCTGCAGGTGCGGACGGGCAAGTACAGGTCAGTGCTCACCCTGCACATCCACATCAGAGCCACGAGGCCAGGCTTTGGCCATGCCTTTTCCCCACCCTTTCCCCTTGCTGTCAACGTAGGTTTGCATTTGTTGTCTGCCCAAGCACATCCTTGTGCAGCACAGGCTCGGGTGGATGGTGATATTTTCTTTTAGGAAAACACTGTGTGAAAATAGCAGGAAGGGGAGGAGGGAGTGTCTATGATCTTTGAAGAAATACTTTCTGCTAAATTCCTGCTGTATTTCTTTCATCCCAGCACATAGAACTGGTGTATTTCCTGGGGTTTGCTTACTTTTTTCCCTGCTGCTGCATGAAAGCATTGTACACTTGATACCAGACATGTCTGAAACCCATGGCAGGGTTGGGATTATAAAGTTAGACTGTTGACTCAGCCATCCCTGTGGGTCATCTCTCACAGCTTTAGGAAGGGCTCCACATGTCTGCCCTTCCCTCCAGACACATATTCAGCACTGAGGTGTCTGAAACACAAGAGCTGCTTCCCCAGCTCTCACCTTCCCAGAGTGCAGGGTCCTGTAGGGTCACTCATGGCTCCAAATGCAAACCCCTCCTTGTGCAGCTGTCCCCATGATCCTGTGCCCTCACTGAGCTGTCACAAGGCCAGCTGCTGAGGGGGGTGCACCTCTAAACAGGACATGACCCGGTGCTGAGCAGGTTGGGTTTGAGGTCAGCTCAAGGTGACTCCAAATGCAGTGCAGAGATCTGTCCCTCCTTTTGACATTCTGATCCCAACACTCATTTTAATCCTCATTTTAACCCTCTCCCCTTTCCCAGAACCATGCCTCCTTGTAGTATGGTTCAGCCACACCCTTTGTCATCTGATGTCGTTTGTATTTTCACAGTTTTTCTTCACTTTCAAATACTGAGACTGTAAAAGAAGGATGCACTTTTGGGGAGGGATACAGCACATGAAAATTATGCTTGCCATAAGCTATCTGAAAAGTTATTTTGCTTGTTTTGAAGTCAATCTGTTCCTAAATTTTCCTTTTTAGTTTGTGTAAGGTGATAAAATAATACCCTGTGCCTTAATTCTAATGGACTGGTAGGTGATGGTTTCTGAGGAAAAAGAGATACAAGTGTATTGTGTTTTTTATAATTTTAAGATAGTACATCTAAAAATCAAATATGTATCTGAATAAAGCTTGGGAAATCCCAAAGATTAAGAAAGTAATTATATAGTTTGTGCTTTTGGGATTATTTGTCTGTAGTCTTTGTAATCCCAGGAGCTGGACTTGATGATCCATGCAGGTCCCTTCCAACTCAGGACTTTCTGTGACTCTAATCCCATTAGGTTCCTAATGGAGAAAATAAGGATTCAGTGGTTGATTTTATTCGGATATTAATGGGATCACTTTGCAAATCCACATTTTGTTGCTACACAGATACAGGTGCCAGTGACGAGTGTATCTTTGCACACAAAGGTGAATTGGGTCTTTGCTACTGACCAGAACTCCCCTGGTCATGCTTTACCCATCATAAAATGTGCCCCAGGTGCTGTTGCATCCACACTGTTCAGGCAGCTGGCACAAACTCTGTGTACACAAACACACATAAATATGTATAATCACATGCTAGAAAGGCATTTCCTTGTGTCAAGTTTGAGTCATGAAGTCACAGCTGAAAGGGAGTAGCCAGCTGTCCTAGATGGGGAACAAGGATTGTGTTTCCTGTTTCAGAGTGTGGTTGGTGCTTTCTCAACTCAGGCACTATTGCAGGGCAGTGAAATAGAGATCAGTGTCTCTCTCAATTCCCCGTGTCGTGCCAAGCCTGCTGTCAGCAGCTGGGAGTAAAATGAAGTAACTCCTGTTTGCCAGGAGAGGTCAGAGGTGTGTCTGTATTTTAAAGGATGACTTATTTAGAATACTTAGAAAATCAAGGCACATGGTGAGGAGAGACAGAAAATAAACAAGCAATGGGCAGGATAAATTAAAAATAAATAAAATGTAATTATTTGGTGGTGTGGTTAGTTTAAAATCTGATATATAAGATACACAAAGGTGCTGTCTTTGCCTTTAGCCTTTGAGGACACAGAGTTCTGTGCTGCACCCGAGCACCTCTGGATGGCATCATTGGCCCGTGCACATCACTGTGAGCCACAGCCAGGGCTTCCCCACCATCCTGGGCTGTTTGTCCAAAAGTCTTTTAAAGCACAAAGCTCTCGGGGTTTTGCTGCAGGTGTTGGTGGGATTGCCCCAGGTTTCAATAACAGCACCACTGAATGGTTTGGGTGGGGGTTGTCCCCCTCCTTCCTCACCCAGAGGATGTCCCCAGCTGGCATTGTCACCTCCAGTGCACAAAGGTGCTTGGGGCAGCTCTCCTCCTTTCAGGCTCAGTGCAGTTTACATGAACATTTTAGGAAAAGGTTCTTCCCCAGAGGGTGCTGGGGCACTGCCCAGGCTCCCCAGGGAATGGGCACAGCCCTGAGGCTGCCAGAGCTCCAGGAGGGTTTGGACACAGCTCCCAGGCACAGGGTGGGACTGTTGTGGTGTCTGTGCAGGGCCAGGAGCTGGACTGATGCTCCCTTCCAGCTCAGGATACTCTGATTCTACAGTTCTGTGGTTTTTAAGGTCTGCTGCCCACCCAGGTTATGCAGGGATGTGCCCAGGGGTTGCCACCTCCCCAGGCTCTCACCCTCCTGACCTCTGCAAAGTCTCCTCACTGTTGGCTGCTCCCAGCGTGAGGTTCAAAATATGGATTAAACATTCAGTTTTGCACCACCTTGCATGGAGTCCTGCAAGTTGGCTCCTTTGTCTTGCTTCTCTTGGCTCTTTAAAGTCAATTAAAGTCTGTGCAGCCTATTTCCTTCAGTGTGACAGACTTTGCCTGTTCCCCCTCCATCTCAAGTGTTGAACTCTTCCTCAGTAGCCAAAGCAGGCATGGCATAGGTCAGTCCAAGAAAAGCCATAAATCCTGTCTGCAGCATGGACTAAAACTTCTGCTGGCACAAATCAGGGCCAAAGTTGGGAAGGTGAGGGGATAAGATTGGTGTGTTGGGGTGACCTGACACAGGGTGAATAGCTGTTGGCCAAGTCTAGCCTTTCCTAGGTGCAAATTCCAGATGCAAAGGGTCAGTCTGGGCTGCAGGTTTCTCCTCTCTGTCTGTCCCATGTCCAGGACAGATCAGGCCATTGCTGCAGGCTCCTGAGGGCTGTGAGATTTGTCAGCATTGGGAAATGTGGTGCCAGTTCCAGAATTTCTGTGCACACCTGGCCAACATCTTTCCCATCCAGGGAAGAACATGTTCTTGTCTTCCAGCTGGGGGTATGTGCTAATTCCACTTGCAGCTAATTGGCCTTGACATCAAACCAATGATTCCCACAATAACTATTGATTCTGCAATGCTGTGTAATATCCTCATTCCTTTTTTTGTAGCCTGCAAGTTAGAGCAGAGAAAAATTACTTTGAGGCTCTTCCAAGTGTCTCCCTGTACCTCTGGAAACAGCTTCCAGGTGCATCAGATCACAGCTGGATCTTGGCAGGGGGCAAAAATTGCTTCCCCCCTTCTCCTTGTTGTTGTTTACAGGTCTTGATTTGTAACTAATGAACTTTCCATTGCTGGTGTGTGGCAGCAGCCAGGAGTGTTCATGTCAGTGGTGCCCACTGCCCCTGCTCACCTGGGAGCTCTGGGCTGGCTTTGGAATGTGGCAGTGTGGATTCATCCCCTCTCAGTGCCCACCTGGGGTTTCCTTGCTTTGATTAGGGATTGATCTGATGGCCATGGCTGATACTGACAGCAGAGTCAACATCCCTGAGCTGCCTCATTACAGACATCAAGGATTCCCCAGGGCTGGAGGCCCTGAGAGCTGCCAGCTCTGCCCCTGTTCTCCAGAACTGGGTCAAGTTACTTCATGTATCCCTACTTTTTAATTATCCTCTGAGAATAATTACCCTGACTTCCTTAATAAAGTGGCTTGTGATCTGTTCCTCTTGCCTGATTAAAGAAAACACACAGAATTTGTAGTAAATTGGCTTTCCAGGAGAGAAATCAAAATGTGACCAATACAAAAGTTGGGACAGAGAAGTCTTTTAGGCTGACTAAGGATTAGGAAAAACAGATTGTGTCATTTAATGAAGTTGTAAAAGTATTCTTAAAAAACATTCCACAGGTGGATGAATTTACTGCTGTCGCTGTGTAATTCAGTGAAACTCATGACAACTTCTCTGAAGAAATAATCACCTCGTGCTGCTCTGCAGGGAAGGAGCATCTCTCCACCCTCCCTTTCCTGCTCCCTGTTACCAATCCCGCCAAGATGAACAATTTTATGAGTTTTTTCCCATCTCCTGGGTACCAGCAGTGTGGTAATGAGAACAAGCAGGCAGAGGCACTCCCTTTGTGCAGAAACACAACCAGAGGCATTCTTAGGGCCTCACATCCTGATAATTAAGCCTGCTTCAAGTATTAAATGGAAAGAGTTCCACCCCATATTTGCACTGAGAAAAGTTGTACTATAATTCATGTTGGTTAATGTCTTAAGCAATGTTTATTAAAGCTGCTGTCAGTGAGGTGGTTGTGATAGCTGATTGCAGGCAGGCCCAAGGCATAGCCTTATCAGCCTTTATTACATATTCAAATTGTGGTTTGCTCTGTCCGTGAGAGGATCTTCACATGTTTTTATCAATTTCTTGACCACAATTTGGTTACCATAATATTTGAACCAGCTTTGTAGAGGAAGCTCGGAGTAAATCCTGCAGTGCCTTAGCTTGCACATCTGATCACAGCCTTCCACCTCCCCAGTATATTCCAGTGTCCAGTCACAGAAATTACTAACTCATGCATGAATTTAATAATCTTCAGTCTAAAAGAGAAATGTGAGTTTGAGGGGAGTTTATTAGCAAATAATTTATTTATTGGTAGCATAATAAACCTCGAGGGAGCAGTGTGTGCTCGGGACACAGCCATGCTGTGTGCTGATGTGCTGCTCTGAAAATAAATTAGCCTGAGTATCAGAAAAGAGATCAATCTGCAATGAGAGTAGGATAAATAAAGGAGGAATGGATCAGGTGAGTGAGGAGAAGCTGTCAGGAGCCTGACAGTTCTGCTCTCTGCCTGTCCCACGACTGACTTTTCCTCAGCAGCCCCACTGCAATCAGCTCTCCTGTCTGCAGCACTTAGGAGGGGAGGCAGTGTGCACTCTGCAAAGCAGGCTGGCAGTGACCACATCAGCTGCAATTTTGCTTCCCCTCTTGCCTCACATCCTCCCAGCTCATGCAGCAGCAGAGACAGCTCAGGTTTCTATTTCTCCTCTTGTGAAGCTGATAAAGGGCTGGAAGAGGAGGAGCCGGTGCCAGTTTCTCCTACCTGAAGCCAGAGGCAGCAGGACCTGGGGGGGGCACGTGGCTCAGCTGGTCTTGATGTATGGGACTAAACCACTTCCAGGCCCTCTCTGACAGCATCCAAAGCTAATGGTCTTTCTTCTTTCATTCCCTTTTGCTCTGGTGCCTGGATGTCTTGGCAGGACGTGCTCTTCCAGCCTGGGCTGGCAGCCACCCTCCCTCCACAGCTCCTGCCCTGCCTGAGCAACACCAGAGCCCTTGGCAGCTGCTTGTCCAAAGTGTTTTCCTTTCCCTCCTCCCTGCAGCTACACAGTTCCTGAGCTGAGCTGGTGCTGGTGGCAGTTCAGGGCTTTTCCAGGCCTTCCACAGGCTGTGTTCATCTGCACAGCACCAGCACCCGTGACCCGAGCAGCACAGCCCAGGGCATGGTCCTCGCTGATTTTTATCCCTTTTCTCAGCACCTGCACAAGGCTGCAGTGAAACATTCCCCAGTGAAGGAGCCTTTCTCAGTGCTTGTCCCTTGCAGGACACCGAGCTCTGTTGGCTTGTCCAGCCTTTGACGGCATGGATGAATTCCATACCAATGGAAAACCATTTTATTTCCGTGCAAATGCAGATGAGAGTGCTGAAATGTGCTGTAGAAAGGGCACAGCTGAGACAGCTGCACAATTTGGGTTTCACTAGAGATTTCCTTTTTTTCTAAAGCACAGGTTCCTCCTCTCTGGTTGTCTTTTCCTCCAGGCTCTTTGGTGCTGCATGGAGTCCTCTCACAGAGACTGCTCTGATTGATAAAACCAAGGCAGAGAGAAGCAAATAAGAGAGAGACAGGCCAAGTCAGCTGCTGATGTAACTCCCTTGAAGCAAATGGTTCAATGTCTGAAATTTAATCTGGTTTGGGCCCTTGCTCGTGCTGTAAACATGCTCAGGAGCAGCAGTGCCAGAACAGTGCCTTGTGCTGGCACAGAACACCTGAGCATTCCTGTTTAAATGTTGTTCTGTGTGCCCATGGATGCTGGAGGGTCCCTGCAGGCTTAGCCAGTGACATTTTTTTTTTTTTTTCCTCTATAAGTTGGTTCAGCCAATAAAGCCAGAGTGGCTGCCTTCCACCCCTGGAAGTGTCCAGGGCCAGGTTGGACAGGGCTTGGAGCAACCTGGGATAGTGGAAGGTGTCCCAGAAGGTGGAACTGGATGGGCTTTAAGGTCCCTTCCAACCCAAACCATTCTGTGATTCCAGCAGCTGCAGAGGGGATGCAGCCAGGTTTTGTTGGGGTGCAGGGGACAGGGGCTGCCAGGCTGCTCAGGACAAGGGAACAGCCCAAGGCACAGGACCTGCTGCCCTCCAGCAGCCTCTGCTGGGCTGGCTTTCACCCCTTTGGGAGGCGTGATGGGACTCACAGAGTTAAAAACAAAGCACCCAGCAGTGCCAGCCCTAGGTCTGGGATGTGTGTGAGTGCTCTGTGCTGCAGCAGGAGCAGCAGGGCAGTATGAGAGAAGGGCTTGGGGTGCAGGGCAGCTCCCCGGGCTGCCAGCACTGCCCCTGCTCCTGGCTGGGTGCAGACAGTGACTCACATTCACACTTTGCCCCCAAACCATCTGAATTCTCACTTGTCTGTGGCTGTCAGCAGCAGGTATGGTTCCATCTGAGCCCTGCTGAGATCAGCTCGTTCAGCACACAGGGCTGGTGCCGTTGCTTGGGGTCTGCATCCTGTTGGGTTTCTGAACCCCAGCCAGAAGCCTCCCTGCAAAGTGTGTGTCTGTGAGGAGCAGAGAAGAGCCTGGCTGCTCTTTGTGTGGATCTGCAGCTCATCTCAAGAGCTTTTCCTTACTTCACTGCTCTGTGTGCACAGCAGCACATCACTTGCTTAAGTGGCCAAAGCACAGCACAGGCACTGGCTGATCGGGTGTTGCAATTAGGGAAATTAGTGCAGTGAGTCTGATGAGGAGCAGCTGGGGGGGCTCAGCCTGGAGAAAAGGAAAATCAGGGGGGGGACCTTCTTACAGCCAGGTCAGTGTCAGTACTTCTCTCAGGTGACAAGAGGAAATGACCTCAAGCTGTGCCAGGGGAGGTTTGGATTGGATATTGGGGAACATTTCTTCACAAAAAGGTTTGTCCAGCACTGGCACAGCTGCCCAGGGCAGTGGTGGAGTCCCTGTCCCTGGAGGGATTTAAAATCTGTGTGGATGTAGCCCTTGGGGCCGTGGGTCAGTGGCACTAACAAGAATTTGGGGAGGCAGGGTGGGGTGATGGAGCTGTCAGAGCCAGGTGGGTGGATGGGAGCTCACAGGCTGCAGCCACAGGGCCCTTCTCCATGCCCATTCCCAGTGCAGACTGGGGAGGCCACATTTCTCACTGGGAATTTCCAGAGGGCGGGACACAGCCAGCAGACTCGTGGAATAACAAGAACTGTCCAGCTCAGCTGTTGGCTGCACCACAGAGTCCAGGCCTAAAAATAGGACGAAGTCTGACCCCAAAGTGAAGGATTTTCACTTGAAAGCCAGCCTGGCGCCCGCCCAGGGTGACATCATCCAGAGGGGAAGTTGGAATAGCTTCCAAACTTGTTGCTTTCTGTGGAGAAGTGCTAAATGCATGTGTCAGCAGATAATCAAGCAGCACATTTGCTGTGGCCATGAATCAGGGGAGAGAGGGAATGGGGAAGGAAGGACCTGAAGCGGGGAGGAACAGGATTGGAGCTGCACGTTGGAAAGGAGTTTTGGGAGTGTTGTCTGTGTATACTCAAGGATGGATGATAAAGTCCCATTCAGGCTGAGCCTGTCCTGTGAAGATGACATTTTTCTTTCCTTTGAAGTGTGCTAAAAGTTACTGTGCTGCTCTCAAGGTCCTGGCTGTGAAACCACCCAGAGGTATCTGGTGATATTGGCCACAGCTGTGCATGATTTGGATTTTCAAGTGCATGGATACTGCTGGAGGTGGCCATGGAAGCATCTGAGATGGCCAGGTACTGACTGACTCCCTTGGTTTCTGCTCTCTCATATTTGAAGCAGCTTTTCCCAGGCTAACCTTCAGGGATTTGATCCAAATCTGTGCTCACATGGCATGGATGACCTCGCTGGTGTTGTTCTGTGCTTGAACACAGTTCCTCATGCTTCTGTGCTAAGCTGCCTTTTCTTCTTTAGAAGTGACAGTGTGTCTAAAATATGGTGGCAGCTTCCTCTGAAACTTGACGTCTTTTCCCTCTGGAGGCTGCCAGGCAACTCCTGTGCTCACCCTCTAACGAGGACACCTTTCCCTCAGTGCTGATGAGCACATGCTGAAATTTGTAGCTCTTTTCAGATGATGAAAGCCGAGTGTGATACAGGGAGTCTCCTCTATCTGTTTTCCTTCTGCCTTTTAAATTCTCATTATGTATTTATAATGCTGTTATAGCAAGGATGCCTGGAGCACAACCGTGGGCACTGTTTGGTCTCTGGGTCCCCAGTGAAGCTGAAAAAGCTGCTGCTGTTGTGTAAACACTGTGTCAAGAGCTGATTTCATGTGTGCTGCTGGGCATTTTCACCCAACTCTGATAATGAAAAGAGGAAAGGAGTTTTACCATGCCAATGTAGACATCTGATAGGAAACCAATTTATTGGTTAGATACTGAGAATAGGGTTCAGGCACACCAGCCCTTCCTTCTTGGGGTTTTAGCACTTCTAGATCATCACAGCAGTGAAACTGATTGTCTGCTGGGAGATGACGTGGCTGTGGTTGCAGAGGTGCTGTGTTGGCACTGGCTGAGCCTGGGGCAGGCAAATGATAGCCCAGGCAGGGTCAGGAATTTACTTCCATGCCAGCATCAAATGCATGGCCCAGACAGGAGCTTGACCAGTTTTTCCTCGGTTTACCCTTTTTCTGTATGAAAGCTTGAGGCCTGCCTGACCCAGGGACAAATCTCTGCTTGCAGCCAGACTGTGAAACCTCTGAGCTTTTGGTCCCTGGCACTCTTTTATGAGGTACAGCCCAACTGGAGCAGCTGGGTGAGTGGCAGGGGCCTAAACCTGAGCAGCTGGGATAAATCTGGCACTCCAGGAGTGAATGGCAGTCCTGCTGCAGCTCCAGCACAGACCCTTCATTCCACTGGGCGTTAGTGGAGCTGACAGACGTGAGAGTGAGCACACAGTGGACGAGCCAGCTCTCGTTCTTGCAGAACGGAGCGCTTTTATTTTTCCTTGCTGGTTGAGATGTTCTAGCAAACACTCGACTTCCTTGTCATCCTTAAACTATGTGGAGAGGTGGGGAGTTGCCTTTTACCCAAGCAAATGGACTTCTGCTTTGAAAAGTCCCTTCCTGCAGTTTTTGGCATGACTGATCGCTCTGTTCTCGACAGCCCCTGAGCTTTGTGATACAGTAGTTTTGTACAAAGCTGTATTTTTATGTGCATAAGCTTTTAGAGTTCTTTGAAAACACATCCCTAGATGTCTGTCCTGTGGTTTTAAGGGAGAGTTGGAGATGGGCCTTGCCTGGGAGGAGGGAGTGGCTTCTGGGATTGTGAGACAGTGGCCAGAGGCGCTGGCAGACACACGGCGCTGGCCAGCGCTGCTGCACGTAGCACAAGTTGTCAAATCACATTCAGATTAAAATGCTGCATATTAAAAGACCATTACAGCATGAATTGAGCCATATTGTGCATTTACTCTGTGGAGCAGTGCTTGATGAAACACTTGCATCCCCTTCCCTATGCTGAATCCTCATTTCCCCATTGCACACTTGTGGGGGGACTCACAGCGCAACACCTTCCCCTCTCCAGTCGTCTCTATTTTTCTGCTATGCCTTTCTGGTCGTTAAATACAAGCATTAATGCATTTATTCCTGGAGTAGAGCTTTGCAGTCCTTCCCTGTGCACACGGGGCCAAGAGGCACAGCTTAAAGCTGGCACTGGTTGCTCACGTGCTCGGTTTGAAAGGACTCGAGCATTTTGTGCAAACATATGTTGGAAATGCCACTCGTGACCGCCTCAGGGGCATCGTGTGGGCTCAGCCCTGCTGCAGATGGACTCCCAGCTGGCCCTGGGCAGGCACTCAGAAAATCCCAGTGCCCTGAGGAAAACCTGGGAATCACAGAGGAGCAGCGTGGCAGGGCAGAGGGAGAGTCCGCTCCTCTGCGGGGCAGCACTGACCTTTGTCATCACAAAAGCATCTCTGTCTCCCTCCATCAGGCCTCAGTGCTTCAGTCAGAGGTGCTGGTGTCTGGGGGCTCCCAGAGGCTCTGCTGAGGTGGCCCTTCCCCGTGTCCTGGCTCCTGGGAGAGGAGCGAGAGGACAGGTTTTGGCTGAGGATGTGGAGGCCGGCTCCTGTTCATACAAAGTGGCTACAAAGACCTCAGTGGAAAAAAAAAAAAAACCCTCTCTGCATTTCAATCAGCCTAATTAAAATGGATTTTTGCAGGGGCTGGCAGGCCCAAAGTGATTTGTGCAATTAATGCCTTTTGTGTTTGTCTGGTGGGGTTTTTTCTTACCTCACTCGTTTATGGGACCATCACCTATGTGTAATCTGAGGTTTTAAGGTTAGAAATAAGGGGCTGGAGCCTCAACTGCTCCAAGGAGTAGAGTAAATGGTGAGAGCTCTGCTGATTTACACCTGTGCTGCTCTGGATGCCTGGAAATAGCTGAGCAAGTGTAAAAGGAGGAGGAAAAAAAGGTTTCTCCATCCATCTGGAACACATTGCATCCATCAGGGGAAGGAGAGGCATTTGTGAGAGTGAACGCTTCATTTATCAGTGTATGAGATATTGAAAAGCCTGGATAATTATAACCCAGATTAGTCTTCTTGGAATGGAAAAGTAACGACAATCCTAATTTTACCAAATCCTCTGAAATTTATTGCCTATTTGTTTAACACCCCAGAGCCTCTCCTACAGCAGGGGACCCAACAGA
Organism: Vidua macroura; assembly: GCF_024509145.1. Lineage (NCBI taxonomy): Eukaryota > Metazoa > Chordata > Aves > Passeriformes > Viduidae > Vidua > Vidua macroura. The sequence continues at coordinate 3,666,093 of NC_071578.1, read as the reverse complement.
TTTATGGAGGTGCAGTTTGGTAATCTGAATACTTGGGAGTTCATCTGCATGGGCTGCTCTGGTTATTTTCACTGTCACCACTTGGAGGCCGTGGGAACTGGGGATGCAGATGGGAGCACAGGGGAGGCACCGGCCAAACATCAACTGGAGCCACTCAGAACATTCTCCTTCCACTGGGCTCTGCAGGTGAGGAGGGCCTGGCCAGCTTCAGCTGTGGGTGGGAAGGGAGGTTCCATGTTAGGAAGGGAGCAAAGCTCCTTCCTTCCTCCCTTCAGGACCTGCCCATTTTTCTTTCCTGAATACTTGGGGTTTTTTCCCCTGCGTGTTTCTCCCATCCCTGGAAATGTCCAAGTCCAGGCTGAATGGGGTCTGGAGCAACCTGGTTCAGTGGAAGGTGTCCCTGCTGGTGTCTGGAATTGGAATTGGATGGTTTTTAAAGTCCTTTCCAGTCCAAACCATTCCATGATTCTCTGTAAGGAGAGGCAAGATGTATTCAGAAATTCCCCATGCAGGGAAGGTCAGAGTGTCCAATATTTGGAGATATTTGGAGAGCTGACTGCAGTTACCCTGTGCCAAGCCATGGGCATCACCTGTCCCTCACAGAGTCTTACCAAAACTGGAAACCTCTGCTAGATGCAGGAATAGGAGCACAAGAAGGAAAATCCCTTTGGGACAAAACAGGCTTTGTTAAAGATCAGAGGTCATCCAGAATCTGTGAAAAGGCAGGTGAAGGAGCAGAGCTCTGGACCTGGAAGCTTTGCTTGCTGCCATCATTAAATAAGAGAGGAAGATGCCTGGGCTGGGTTTTAATAATTGTTTCTGGTCTTTTTTGTAATAAGTTCATCACTTTTAGGCCTGTCTGCATTTGTGGCTTTATGAGCTGTGCTGCCTTTTGGCTGAAGATTTACTCTTTTCTTACCACGAAAGTCAGTGTCTTTCCAGTGCAGCAGGAGCTGAAACAGAGTCTTGATTTCCTGTTCAAATCTAAAGCATTTAGGATTTTAGAGTTCTTGCAAGCATTCACAAAACCCCAAACAACAAACCCTGAAAGATGAAAATGACTGTCCAAAGAAGACAGAAGGAAAATTTCCTTTTCCTCCTTCTGAGTTGGGGGTTTAGTCCAAGGGGTTCAGTAGCACTTTAGGCCTTCATGCTTCAAGACACAAGCCAAATTCTCCCTAATAAAACTCAAAAGGCCTTTTTCCTTCAGGGCACAAATTCTTAGGTAGAATCTCTCACCTTTTCCTAAACCCCTGTCAGAAACTGGCCACTGTTGAAGGTGGAGTGCACAGTTAGCTCAGGCTGCCTGTCTGAGCTGGCCTGGAAGCTTTTTCCTGCTGCAGCTTCCATGGGAGCGCACAGAGGAGCTTTGTCACCAGGATTGCTGTGTTGTCACTGGGAAGGCCACCAGTTCAGGTGGGACAGGTAATCAGGGATGCAGGAAAGGTTGGGATGTGTCTGGGGGTGTATCAGGAGGCTTCAGTGTCCTTGTTGCCAAAGCAGTGTCTTCACAGTCCTGTGCAGCTCCTGTGCTGCCATCCCTTGGTGCCTCACTCGCATTTCTGCAGGCATCCAAGTCCTGGAAAGTTTGGGTGAGCTGTAGGATGGTGTGGGGCTGGTGGTTTATGAGGGAACATCAGTGCTTCGTCACCTGGAAGTTACAAAACAGTTGGCTTGAGTGAGGCAAAGGAAGGAATCTTTGCATGTGCTTGGGAAAATGGTGGAGCAGCAGCAAAAAATGAACCCCCCCCCCGCTTTTGTCCAGAGCAGAGCAAGTCCCCTCAGCACCAGCTCTGCTCCACATTTAACCCTCCTGTGGGCAGATTGCTGATCCTGGGAGCCAGCAGCAGCTCCAAGGGTTAGGAAATCAAAGTGATTTCCTGAGGTCTTCTTATCTCACAGGTTTCCTGCTGCAGCCTTGGCAAAAACGGTGCCAGCGAGGGATGTGGCAGTGGCTGTGGCTCGTGCTGCCAGCTGTGCAGCAGCTGTGGAGCAGGGAGTGTTGCCATCTGTGTGTGGCAGCCTTGCCAGGCTGGAGAGATGAGCAGGTCTGGTCCCTCCCTGGAGCCAGTGGGAGCCCCTCCATCTCTCCTGACGAAAACATCTTGCACCTCCCAAATCTTCCTGTTATTTTTTCTTTACTTTTAAAACATCACACCCCACAGTCACAAGAGGCAGGGCTCTTCCTGAAATCCTGACCTGGGATTGTTTTCAGCTGCAAAATGCTGTGGCAATATTCGTGCTGTGTTCTGGGAGAGGATTTTCATGCCGTGTAAACGTGAGGTGTCTTAGAAGTTGCTCTTGGGAGGTTTTGGGAAGTGCATTACAGGAAATGTTAAATAGGGTGGTTGAGGAGGGTGGGATGGAGTAACTCCTTTCCCTTTCATCAGTGCCTTGGACCCTCTGTTCCAGCTGCAGTGAGCATCATTCAGCTCCAAAGTGCTGCACCCTCCTCCCACACCCTTGTGTGGCCATTCCCAGGAGCTTTGTCCCTGCCAAAGCACAGCCTGTCACCAGGAGGAAAGGACAATTAAAAGGAAGCAGTGGAGTTTGCCATATAAACATTTAAACCTTACCCAGGCTGAATAATAATGCAGAGTGTAGTTCCATGCAGACAGATGCTTCCTGGATGGGAAGGAGCCGCTGGATCTGATGGGAATGGATAAACAGCTTTGCAGTTTCTGCAGCTCAGGTCCCTGCTGCTGTCCCAGTGACTGTCCCTGCCTGGCTGCAGGTTGCTCAGGGAGGGGATTTTGTGAGCAGCCCAAATCCTGGTTGTTGTGGGGTCTTGATGGAATTCTCTGTCCCAGCCCCAGCATGAGTTGTTCCTGCTGGCTTCAGGGAGGGTCTGCAGAGGCACATCACCAGTGCCAGCAGCTCCAGCTGCCTCCTGACATTGCCTGCCTGCTCTTAGACTTCCTATACACAGAACTCACAGAATCACCAGGCTGGAAGAGACCTTCAAGATCATTGAGTCCAACCCAACTCCAACACCTCAACTAAACCCTGTCACCCGGTGCCACATCCAGGCTTTGTTAAATGCACCCAGGGATGATACCCTTCTCCTGGGAGCAGAAATCATCTGTGTGTGGCTCTGGAAAAAACCAAAAACTTCCCTCAGTGCCCTCTGTGACACTGGCACTGTGCCCTTCTGCCCTGCTTCCCAGGCCACCTCCTGCACAGGGTGACATTGCTGGGGAGGGTCCCCCTTGCTGATGGCTGAGCTGTTCCCACTCTGTCCCTGTTGGATGGTGTGGGGACACCTCACAGGCAGTGCTTCCCAGGAAAAGCCAGCTCTTCTCAGAACCCCTCAGGAGCAGGCTGTGTTCAGCCTCCTGACCCACCTGGGGCATGGGAAAGGTGCAGGGAGGTGTTTGGGGGAAGAGCAAACCCAGCCAGGGCTGGTGGGGAGGAATCTGGGGCTGGAATCAGAGCGCTGGCTCTGCTCTGAGCCAATCCCACACACACACAGCCAGGTAGGTTTTATCCAAGAGAGCAATACTCAACGAAAAAACAGACAGAAAAAGCTGTGCTGCTTGTTCCAGCTCACATTCAGCCGTGTTTTCCAAAGGGAGAATTCCACACTCCTGTAGGAGTGGCTGGAGACAAACCCCATCCCTCAGCCCCCTCACAGAGCATCTCGTCCTGACAGCATAACAAACTCCCTCGTCCCAGGTGGCCATCCCTGGGAAAGAGGCCGATTGCCAAGTAAATCCAGGAGCTGCTGCCTTTATAGGAACCTCCTAGAGGATTGACAAGGCAGTAAAACAACAGTTTTCTATAGCAATTGCTCTGTGGGGAATTTGGTCAGATCGCTGCGTTGCAAATGTACAGAACAGCCTGCCTGTAGAAATCCTTGAGAGTGTGATAGGATTTAATCAATCCCATTTGTTTGGATGGAGAGGCAGCCCAGATCTCCGTGGCAGATGCCCAGGAAATGCTGGAGGCAACAAAACCTGTTAAACAGGGCTATGTGTGGCCCTGTGAACAGAATATACTGAATTTGCTTTTTTTTTGGACTCTGTCAACCCCTCCCTTTATTACACCTTAGGTGTGTCCAGTCTTCATTCATCCTGTCATTTTCCTCTTTTTTTTCCCTTCTTCATCTCCTTGCCTCAGACTCCTGTTTTTATTTATTTTTTATTTTATATAAAATGTGCCTCGATTCCCTCCTATGCTTCAGCCAGTGCTGGGAGGCCACAAGAGGCAGATGGATGTGGTGTTCTGCAGCCCTGCTCACCGTGGGACACAGGATGAACGTGCTGGGGGTCCTGCTGGGTTCCCAGGGATGCTCTGTGCTCTGTGATGTCCCTTCAGGAGAATGTGACATGCTGCAGAATGGACAGGAGGTGGGTCCTGTCCTTGGAGTTACACACAAATCCCAAATGTGATCCTAACGAGCTGTGTTGTTTTAAAAGGCTTTTATTTCCAGATAAGTGACTTTCTCAGGCTTTTTTTTTTTTTTTTTCATTCCCTTTGAAAACTCTTGGTTCTGTTGCTTGTCCAAGCTGTGCACAAGCAGCAAATAGTGATAGAGAACAACCTATTGGCACGGCAATGCAGGGGCCAGCTGGTTGGACTGTGTATTTATTGGACTGGAGATACTGGCAGCATGGAATTATGAAGATCTGCTGTTAGTTTAGGCTTCTCCTCTATCTGGTTTGGCCAGCTGTCCTTTCAAATAGCAGGGAAGTTTCATGTAGTTACAGGAGAAAAGTTTATTCTCGTGGTTTATCCGAATTTCCCGTTTGCTCACCGACCACACGCTGTCTGCCACCACCTTTGCTTCTTCCCCATGGCAGCCAATTCTTCCCCTCCCTTTGTTTGCTGGATCCTTTGTACAACAAAATGGAAGAGGAGCTTTCCAAAGGCCCAGCACTGTTGTAAAGCCACAGGAGGGCTCGGCACGGGGCTGATTCTCCCTGGAGCTGCCAGGCTGATGGAGGAGCCAGGCCACGTGGCTGTCACTATGTTGTCAAGCTTGTTTTGGGAGATAGTGTGGGAGAAATGTCCTTTATCCTGAGATTGCTGGGTCTGCCATCCAAGGGGACACCCGTCAGCAATTTCCTATCTGCAAATCATAATTACTGGGACAGGGAGAAAAACAACCCTGGGCCAGTCTTGGTCTTACCTGCTGTGGTTCCTAAAGAAAAGGCACAACCTCCTGTAAATAATCACCCCAGGAAGGCAAATATGGCGTTTAACATCTTTCTAAAATAGCTAGGACTCAAAAAGCACCGAAGTGTTGTCCCTTTGTCTTGCAGAGTGTCTGCACAAAGCAAAATGTGGTGATTTTGGTTCTGTTAAAAGGGAAGCAGCACCAGCACAAGTGAGATAAGCAGAGATCTGAGCCTTGCTTTTCCTGCCATGAGCTGGTCTGGTGCTCTGAAGGGCACATGGGCGAGGAGGAAGACTTAGGTGGTGCTGTGCAGTGATTTGGTGAAGATTGGCCCATCCTCATGGGAAAATCCCAGGGATTTCTGACACTCCATCCAAATCTTGCTTTCCTGTCATTTACAGGCAGCAGCCCAGCCTTGTGTGCTTTCAGTCTGGTACCTGCACTGGGCTCTAGCTGGAAATGAAGGAAGCTCTTCCTCCTTTAAAGGGCTCTGTGTCCCTCTTCTCCACTCCTAATTAGGAGTGCCATTATCTCCTGCAGATCGAGCCTTGCAGCATTCCTTGGGCTCTGCCTCCCTGCCAGCTTTTTCCTGGACATCTGTGGGCTCACAGGACCAGCACACCTGGTGTGGAAATCCTCTGAAAACTTCTGCTGCTGCAAGTCCCACTGCACCCCTGGCTCCTGCAGAGCATCACTTTGGCCTGGCAGCCTTTCCAAGCCTGCATCCCACTTGCAGCATCCAGCTACAAGCCCTAATTTTGTGGTCCCCAGCAGAGCAGCAGGTCCCAGGCCCTGGAGCCACCATTCCAGTAGATGGCATCAAAGACACCTCGTTCCTCTGCTGGATCCAAGGGCTGTTTTCCCACAGTTCCACTCCCCACAGTCCCATTTCCCAACAACTCTGGAGCAGATATTCCTGTAAGAAAAGCAAGCTCCTTGTGAAAAGCAAGCTGTGCATTGCTTTTCTTTTGCCTCACTGTTAAGTGACATGTCCCATGTCAGACACCAGTGTCGTGCCCAGTTCTCCACCCAGCAGGAAGGACTGGGTGCCTTTTGCTTTTTGCTCACCTTTGGCCATTTAGCCACAATCTCACCTGAAAAATGCATTGAAAAATTAATTATAGGCCTTCAGGTGCAGGTTTTGATGTCTGAATTTAGTTTATATTCATATGTGTAATATTTGCATATGCAGTGCCCTGCATAGTAGGGAGATTAAATCTTCCTTTTTCTTAATTTATTTATAAACTATGCAGAGACATCATAGTTGCTGGAGGTCATTGATCTACCAGACATGAAGAAATCCCTCTTCTTGACTCAAACCTGTAAGATTTCCCACGACCAGCAGGTCTAGCACACTGCCAGACTTCAGCTGACACATCACACTGGAAAATCCAATCACTGCCACATCACATCTTTAAAACTTGATCACTGACTCACCATTATTTCTGATCTCTTTGGGAGTGTTCCAAAATCAGGCTCCCTACATTAGCAGAAGGAGGTCAGGAGCAGTGAGTGAGTGCAGGAAGAGGGAACATCAGTGTAGTTTTTACTTTTAAACTTAGACCCCTGTGACTTTTAAATGTAATGATTGTGACATATCCTGCCCTTGGGAAGTGTATGCCAGCTGCCTCCCAGTGCTTGCATTAGCCAGTAGACTTAGCAGGATTTTATGGATCTATTTTCAATTAAAAGGAAAGAGCTGGAATTTCTTCCCACTGGGGTTGTCTTCTGCTCTATTTGTAAGTCAAAAAAAAAAAACCAAAAAAAAAAAAACAACCAAAAAACCCTTCCTTCTTTACTAGGCCATAGATACCACATATCCTTTGCGCTGTACTCTTCAGTCTTCACCTGCTCAAGGTGACTTTGGCTTCTTCAGGCTGGGGCAGGCAGGATTTGGGCTATTGGGTGAGGTTTGAGGGAGGCAGAGCGTGCCAGGCACATGGCAGTGCCCATGGCTGGAGGTCCTGCAGGAAAATTCTGTGAAATTGCAGGCTGGTTGGTCTGTGCCAGGCAGATTTTTGATAATGTTCTGTGCTCAGAGCAAGACCACTGCAAAACCCTTGTGTAACAGAGAGCTGTGACAGAGAGCTTTGCTGGAGCTCCAGGAGAAAAGCAAATCTGCATAATGCATTTGTTTAATGGATTAGATCTGAAAACAGGATTAAGCCCTCCTGAGGGCTTTGAGGTGGCAAACAGAAGGCTCAGCTGGGCCAGTGGATGCTCCTGTGGCGTGGTCCCATTGCAGTGCTGAAGGTGGTGTTGGCACTGGTGGCACCTTTCAGTGGGTGCTGGTGCCCTGCTGCACCCTGAGGCTGCAAGGGGCTGTCAGGCTGATGGCCACCAGGGCCAGGGCCAGCTGGGAACCTCCAGGTGTGCCCCTGGCCTCCACCTCAGGTGGGAACAGCATCCTCCAGCTGATGAGCTCATCAATGCTGCTCTTCAAACATCCCCTCTGCAGAGTGGTGAGGGAGGGAGGCATTGCAGATCTAGCACGTGGCTTTTAAGGCACAAACTTAGCCCAGAATGCTGGCAAGTTTTCCAATACCAGCAGCTAAATCCCTTTCACAGAGTGAAGCTGGACTGTGTTTTCCAGGTGGGATGTACCACTGTGCTGCCCAGGGTCAGGGAAAAGATTCCTACCCAGGAAAAATAATGAAAGGTGCCAGTAGTGGTTATCCTGTGCCCTGGGATTGAGTGAGCAGAGCCTGAGGAGCAGGTGGTGTGGGGAGAAGGGGGATTAAGGGAATGAAGCTGAAAGAAAACCAACTCGATGCTCTGCAGGAAGGGATCACAGTGCCTGGGGCCATTCAGGTGTTATCCTGGTTACAGGGGCTGGGAAGCTGGGAAGAGTGAAAGGGGAGGTAGGAGGGACCTCTCCAGGTGACACTTTATAACTTAGAGATTTCTCAGGCACCTGAAGTCTACAAAAAATACAGTATTAGTAATTGTGCTGGGAAGGGACAGGTGGGTGTGCTCTCAGAATGCTGCTGTGCAGTGGCAAACCCTCTGTCCCAACATATTCCTCCTCATTTGTAGTTTCAGGAAGGTTTACACAATCAAACACCTCACTCAGCACTGGGGGACTTCATTCCAGGGATCAGTCCACAGCCCTTGGCTCTCAAATGCACTCCCAGGAAACAGGGAAAGTTTGGCTTTGCCTGCACTGAGGAATGAAGGAATAAATCATTAATTCATCCTGCCCTATGCAATTCACCATTTATAGCAACAAAATGCTGCATTCTGGTTTTCAGAGAGCTGGGGACAGGGAGAGGGGGATCCTTTCCATCCCTGTTGTGAGGAGCCTTGTCCCAAACATGGGGCAAAGTCTGATGGGAAAAGATAAAATCAGCCTGTGCTCTACAAAAACCACGTGGAAGTTGTCCAACAGCAGCTCCAATTTGACTTGTCCTTGTCTAGTTTCCATGTTGATCCCAGATCCATCTATATATATATATATATATATATATATATATATATATATATATATCTCCTGAGCTTCACAGATTTGGCCATTGGGTTTGGGGAAGTCTGGAAAATTCATCTGCTTGTTTCAGCAAAGGCAGCACATTTCCTGGCTGGAATGGTGGCATTGAGAAGACGCTCTTTTCAGCCTGATTTGAGCAATCGCCTTTACCTTTCAGATTTTGCAGAGATTGATGTGAAGGTTTCCTCTGTAGCTGTGCCAGGGAGGGGCAGGTGGTGACTCAGAGCCAGCTGGTGATGGGGTGTCAGGAGCACAAGGACATGTGAGCTCAGAGCACAGGAGCCCAGGCACAGAGAAGGCCAGAAGAAGCTGTCAGCAGATGTGGGGGAGCTGGACTGGCCCTACAGCTCCCCTTCCCCCAAAACACCAGCATGAAACTGGCCAGGTCTGACCATGCCATCCTGGCCTGGGCCAGCCCAGCTGAGCTGCTTGGGGAATAATGGGGGGCACTGTGGGGTTTGGGGTTTTGGGGCCAGCTGCTGCCTTTAAGAAACCTCTACAAACTGAGTTTAGCTGTCCATGAGTTAGGGACACAAAATGCAGAGCTTGAGATGATTCATCATCTCTCCCCTCATCACCTGCTCTGAAGGACAGGCACACAGTTAAAAGTTTTCTGTAAATGCTAATTAAAATGGACTTAGCTAATGAGTGATTGGCCTTTTGATTGCATTAAGATTCTAAGTGTAATGAACTTAACTGAAGTATGGATTACAATCTTGTTCTAATTAAAACAGAAATGTGTAACACACATTAGCACATATCAGAAAGAGTTTTAATGGCTGTTTGGGATCAAACTGTTGAAAATATTAATGTGTTGTCTAAAGCCTGCAGCACTTAATTAAATTCTTCATCCAGGTGGAATTCAGGTTACTTCAAAGGGTGCATCCATCCAGCATTTTCTTCTGCTCTCAGAAACAGAGGGCATACAGATCTGAATTGTTACTTCCATGCTACCCCTCCAGCTCTGGATCCTGACTTCCTCATGCCCCTCCAACCCCTTGGCCTGTGGAAGAGAGGGGGAATTTGTAATTCTGAGCCTTTTGCATATCTAATTGCTGAGCAAGAGGTACCATTTTCTGCCTTGCTTTGGGCACAAAGAGTAGGGCCAGGAGGTTGTTGTTACCTTGCAATAGATGGACAGAGATTAAACAACACACTTTGCTGCCAGCAGCCACAGAGAGAAGGTGTTCAGGGGTGGCACATCAGCAGTGGCCAGGGAAAGCTGTGATCAGAAGAGTGGAGCAGAGCTCAAGTTGAAATGTCAGAATCCAGAGGGTCAGGAAGGGCTCACAGCTCTTGTCTGGGCTGTGCTACAGCTCTGCCTCTCACCCCTGCAGCTCTAGAGGAACTGACCTGCTTTAATCCAACTTTTTACTGCCAGATGATGAAGGGATTGCAAAAAGGGTGTTCTCCCTGGAAAGCAGTGCAGTTAATTTCTTCCACTCTGTTGGCAGCACCTGTTTCTGCACTTCTTTAAGACAAAACACAGTCCTTTCCTTTTCTCTGGATGCTGCCTAGGGCAGGAGAAAGGCATTTGCTGTAGATGGTGCCTCCACCCAGCTCCTACCAGAAGTGACACGTTTGCAAAGTAAAGAAGTCACTGCTTCTGAGGCCTCTCCAACCACCAAAAAAAAGGTGTTTTTGAATTTTTGAATATCTGTGATCCCTTTTCTCCCAGCTGTGACCTTCAGCTGTCTGCAAGAACCCTTCCTGTTTCTAAACCACCTGGAAGTCCTTGGGAGGGCACAGGGGAAATGCAAACCCACCTCTGAAGGGGAGCAGGATCCCAAAACTACCAGTGAGACATGGGCAGTTAAGGCACTGACAAGCTGGTGCATAATTTCTATGAATTTGGTGTCAGGGCTTGATTTTTGAGGAACAGCCCAGCAGATGTCAATGTTCCAGGTGCCCCCAGTATGGACAGGTCAGAGGCTGGTGGAAGGGATCTGCCCTCTAACCTGGCTTTCCTCCAAAAGACAGACAGGTCTGTGGGGAGAGCTGGGAATGTGCAGCTGCCTCGTGCTCTCCTGGCCATGAGGAGCAGGGAAGAGGCTCTGAAAGAGCAGCACTTGCTCAAGGGCAGGGCTGGGGAGGAAAATATGTGAGCTCAGGAAGAGCGTGTGGTTATGAGTCAAGCAGCTTGTGAGGTGACACTTAGACCAGAACTAAGGGCTTCCTGAAGTCAGAACATCTCATCTGGGTCACACTTGAAACAAGCCAAGCTCAGCACAGCCACACAGCAGCACCTCACACCACCTCAGGACTGAGGTGTGGCACTTCTTGCAGCAAGTCTGACAGTGCAAACCCTTCTGGTCTTGGTGCCACAGCACCTCCAGTGACACATCTGTAACTGAGGCCATACACACTGCTGTGACACAGCAGCATATCACTGTTTTTATGGCTACTCTGGTCACATTTCTCTGCCCAAATCACTGCCTGAATGGTAAGTCTGGGATTGTCCCAAACCCCCCCTGACACCAGTCCACAACTGCTGAGCCCTGCCATGGCAGTGGCACGACATCTGTGAGTTCTGCAGTTCCAGGATAATCTCATTTTAGAGAGCCCTGACTGGCCATGTTAACCCAGTCAGTAGCTGGTGTTTACTCAGTTTATCAAGTCCTTGACTGTGCAGGCCTGGGTGTGCCCTGCATTGATAGAGGGAGGAGATTTTACACTAGAATTTGGAGGTTGATTTAGGAGTCCTGCTTGCCTGATGTCCGAGTCTGTGGTATGAGTTTACAAGCAATGCAGAGAGGGTTGGAGCCCAGTGAGGGCTGAATTGCAGCCATCACCTCTGCAAAGAGAAGTACCCAACCCACTGAGCAGAGAGGAGGAGTAGCACTGAGTGAGTAAACCTAATTTTGTGCCAGAGAGGTTGCCAGGAGCTGGAGGGACAGGAGATGCTGAAGGGTGAACTCATGAGCATAAGATAATGTCACTCCTGTGGCAGCACAGAGAGGAGAGAGCCTGCAGCCAGAGGAGGCCATGACCAAACACCTCAACACCCTGAAATAAAGTTAAGGAGAAGAATGGGACAGGCCACCCAGGGCAGTGGTGGGGTCACCTCACCTGCCTGGATGCCACCACCACCTCCCACTACCCCTCTGCCTCTGGTCCCTGCCCTGGTAGGAAATTCATCCAGGTAATGGCCTTTGATGATAGATATTAACCTGCCTGCAGCATCTCACCATCCCAGCAGCTGCAAGGACCCAAATCACTCTAACACAGCAGCCCACTGTGAGTAAGGAGTTGCTGGCACAGCCTGTGATTATGAGCAATTGCAGCAGAGATGTTGTACCAGCAAATTCAGAGATGTTTCTGAAGTTTGGGAGTAAAGTAAGTTATATAAAAACAAACACCAGTCTAAAAGAAGACTTGGAATCAAATTCAGATGGCAAAGGGGAAGAGGAAAACATGACTGAAAGTGTTCAAGGAGGTGGGACAGGGCTGGAGCAACCTGGGACAGTGGGAGGTGTCCCTGCCCATGGCAGGGGTGGCACTTTAAGGTCCCTTTAACCCAAATCATTCTAGGATTTTATGATTCTTGTTACATCAGGAAAAAATGGGAGGGAAAAATCAAGGATAAGGCTCTCCCTGCCCAAGCCCAGCCATGGCTCATTAGGGTTTTTTTTTCCCTCAAAAAGAGGTTACCAGGTTAGGAAAAGATTTCTTGGAGGGATGTAAAAGATGTTCAGGTGGGGCTTGGCAGTGCTGGGGCTGGACTCTTTGAGGTCTTTTTCAACCTAAAAATGCTTCTGTGATTCTAAGGTGATTCAATCTAATTCCAGATAAAAGACAGGACTTTGGGACATTGAGAAGCCCCAAATGCATGTGTGTCTGTATCTGTGTGTGTGCAAACATGGCCATACAACCCTGGGGAGAACTGGGGGAGTTAGCAGGCACCTGAGGGCTGCAGCTGAACAGCCTGAGTGCGATTTACTGAGAAAACTCCAGCTCTGTGTTCCTCCAAAAGCCACAGATTTTGCTCCTGAACTTTCTGTGCCATTAATCTCGTTAGCAACAGGATTTACATGTTGACATGAGGAGAAGTAAAGCAGGGTTATAAAAAAGATACTACAGATGCTACTTCATGAGCCCCAGCTAATTTTCATGCAATTCTGGTTTCAGATAAAGAGCCTTCCCTGGGCTTTTGTAGGAGAACAGCAATGCAGGCTATTCAAAGGGTGATAATACATGGCTCTTGTGGCTAAAGCCTCCTGCTTTCTGAACACATCCTCAAGGAGCACAGCAGGGAGCAGGGATGTGCCTTCAACTATGTACTGCTGCCAGACTCAATCACTTCCAATCTCTTGCTCCGCTCCAGCTTCGGGGCAGACAATGGGAGAAAAATTATTTAGAGTGAAGCCCTTGCTCACTAATTGTAATTTGTGCTGAGAACCAAGCAGGAGCAGGCAAATTGATTTGGTGTTTTGGCTGTTTCAGGGAGTTTGGTGAACACTGAACCCTGCACAGATTCAGGAAGGGGCAAGACTAAGGCGTTGTTAAAGCAGAATAAATGCATTAGAGTTCCACTGAAAACAGAGGAACTGAGTAACATCTTCAAGTGCTTAACAGAACTGCAGCCAACCACGTATGGCTGTTTTCACAGATCCATAAACTAGATATTATAAAAAAGGAAAAGAAAAATAAAACAAAGGAAATCCACTTTAGCTGAGATAAACTGAACCCGGACACATGTGCAGACCCAAAAGTGCAAGAGGCACCTCACAAGGCTAAATGAGCTCCTCGTTCCCAAGAGTGTCAAGTGTGATCATCTGCAAAACAGGAATGCAAGCCAATGTTTCTTTTACTAAAAAAGGGTGAAATGAAATGTTAGTTCTGAAAAGTTTACATAAAGTTAAGTGAGCAGGATAATCCAGCCTCTTAGAACAAACCTCTCATGCTTGACAATGAACACAAGAGCTCTCTCCTCATGTGTCCTGTATTGTGTCCCTAACTCATGACCAGCTAAACTGCCTCTGTAGAGGTTGGTTGGGAAAGACAGCAGCTGGTCCCAAAACCCCAAACCCCCCATCCTCTCCCCAAATAGCTGGCTCAGTTGGATGGAGCTGTACAGGCTTTGTGGTGGGCTGGGCCAGCTCAGATCTCACCAGTGGTGCTTTGGTGGAAAGTGGAGCTGTAGGGCCAGTCCAGCTCCCCCACATCTGCTGACAGGTTATTCTGGCCTTCTGCTGTGCCTGAGCTCTTGTGGCATCCTTTGTCCCCATTATGACCCCAGTCCAGGAGGGATTTCCCTGCCCTGTGTGCAGCATCCTGATGTAGCTGCAGGGACAGCCGTGGGGAAGCCGGAGCAGTGAGCCCTGTCCTCCCTCACAGGATGGTTTGGGTTGGAAGGGACCTTAAAGATCATCTAATTCCACACCTTCCATAGCCCAGGCTGTGTCAGGGGACACTCACAGGGCTGTTGGGAGGGCAGGTCCAGGCACCCACAGCCAGTGGGGCTGTGGAAGCTGAGGAAGGCAGCACTGGCTGCTGGCCGAGCCGTGGCAGCAAGCTGTGCCCTTCTGCACTGGCAGCCCCGAGATCTTCTCCAAAATTGCTTGTCTGCAGATAGTGATGAATAGTCCCTTTCTGTAACTGAGTAGTGCTGGTGTCGCCTCCCTGAGAAAAATCAGCAACCCTCCTGGAAGGGATGGAATTACGCTCCTTTGGCCATACACAGGCCACATAATTCACTGTAATTTTATTATCTCTGTGCACTCAGAACTACACCACATGGCTCTTGTGTAAGTGGTGAAGGTAAGAGGCTACACCAGCATGAATTTTCTTTAATAAGATTATACCATGATAATAGGCTTTGAGAATAATTCAGCTTCTAATGATTTTGTTCTTCCTTGCTTCCACATGATCAAGGGCAATATGCATTAAAGTTGTGGAGGCTTTCTTAATTATGGAGTAGTAAGTATATATTTTATCTATCAGCTGTAATATTCAAAGGAAATTTTTGTTTTTGTGGGAAAAACTTACTTGGTGTTGCCATTTTCAAGGCTCTCTGTGTAAGCATGTGCAGACCTATGACAAATTTCTGCAATATAGTGGTGGTGTTTTTGTGGGAAAAATCCAAGTGTTGAAACACAATACAGCCAACCAAGCTGTCTGGGAGAGGATCAACCTTGTAATACTTTAATCTGATTAAAAAAAAAAAAAAAAAGAAGAAGTAGTAGTAAAAATTATAAATTATTTCTTCATGCAGATGAGTTGCCTAACATCAGGCATTCAAATTAGGAAATGTTGGCTCGACTCCCCCGGGGCCTCAGTTTCCCTTTCAGTAAAACAAATGAAAGAGTCATTGGCACTTTCAGACCTGCCTCGCTGGGTTATCCCAGCTGGTTTGTATTGCACCCTGGGAACACCGAGAGATTTGGTTCCCTGATGTTTGTAAAACTCTCCAAGATCTTTCAAGAAACACTGCAAAGCCTTATTTTAGCATTCCCAGAGGCGGCGCTGGGTAACGGCTGTCACCCGGATTATACCCACTCCTTGGAGAGCACGATTTTATCCACGATCCTGAAAGCTTCCAGCCCTCCACGCTGCAGCTGGCTTGACCTTCAGTGCTATCTGAACCTGCTCTGCCATGTGCCAACCTCCCTCCAATCTCTGCTCTTCTGGATGAAATGTGGCTCAATGTGGCCCGTTCTGAACAATAGCTCCTCAGTTAAATTCATATCAGCATCATTCCTGACACAAGTGGGGAGGGTGGAGGCCCGGAGCCACACATCTATTAATCAGGGCTGGGTGTCACTTTGCAATTCAGAGATGGTTTGTGCGGAAGGAAGCCGAGCTCTGCAATGAAAGAGTTCTGAGGTTTGCTCTGAAAAGGCTTGTCACCGCTCGTGACGTGCTTCCCCAGCCCAAGGCTGGTCTTTGTGGCTTGCATAGAGTACCAAGAGGGCAGAATTCACACCGTGGTGAAATTTGTCCCTTCTTCAAGGGCCTCCCTGCATCCACCTGGGAAGGGAGGGAGACAGGTGTCCCTGCATCTCACAAAGCTTTGGAGTTCCATAAAGAATGAGGATTTGCAGCCGATGGGGCTTGCTCTGGAGTTGTTTCATCTAAGGCTGCTCACCACTTGGGCATGGTGGTTTTCACTGGGCCATTGGGTTTTTCACCTGGGAATAGCATCAGGAAACTTAATCCAGGTGGGATTTCAGGTTCAGGGTTGGAGCAGCCTTTCAAGCACTGCCTTGCTCTGCTGGCTGGAAGAAGGGTTGTGTAACTCAGCACAGCAAAAATCATCAGTTCCTGAGCTCTGCCTGCACTGGGTCTCTCCCTCCTTTTCCAGCAGAGGGGAAACAGCAGAATTTTTTCCAGCTAGATGAGGCACTGGAGTTGGGAAATAGAAAAGAAGCAGGTGAGTTTTCCTCTGCAGTGGCAAAGGCCTTTCCCCACTGCTCTTAACCAAGAGGATTAAAGAGTGAGTTCTTCAGACACTCCTCAGCTGTTGACCCTGAGCTGAACCCTTGGGTTAGGAGCTGACTTTTCATTTGGGACTGACAGACTTGAAAGCTAAATCAGAGCCCAGATGGCTTAGAAAAGCCCAGAGAGCTCCAACCTGAGGGCCGCTCTTGCCACGCACGTTCCCATGCTCTTTCAACAGGCCGGGGCTGCTGTGCCAAGTGTGATTTCAGAGGAAGCTTGGAAAGAAAGTCCAGCCCCGTCTGTCATCCTTTTTTTTTTCAGAGAACTTCTGGTGCCTTTGCCATGTGCAGAATAGCTGAGAGAAAGGGCTTTTACAAAGCTCGGAGCTGGGCTTCTGTGTGTGCTGCTTCCCTTCTTCCTAAGATGTGTCCTCTTCCTCCATGAGTCACCCCGTGGATGAAAACAAGAGACTTTTTGGGGAAAAGGAGACAAAATAGAAGCTGGCTCTTCAGAGCAGCTGTGCCGTGGCCGTTTGTTGGTGGATCTGGAAGCATCTGTCACCTTTAGCCCGGGGAGTTCAGTCCCAGGGCTGAATTACGGCGGCGTGGCCGCGCGCTGGGCCGGGTGGCCGCCTGCCACCCCTGGCCCGAGGTGGGTGTGTGTCACAGGAGAAGCAGTTTGCACATCTACAAATGCTCAGTGCCTGTGGGTGAGCTGCAGCCTGCTCCAGTCGGGCTGGTAAAATATTTCCTGGGGTTTGCAGCGAGGGCTGGGCGCTCCAGGGCTGAGGGATTTGCTTTGTTAACACTCGAGGAGTCAAATCTGTCCTGCCATGGGGGCACCTGTGTCTGGCCACATCCCAGGGAGGTGTCTCTGCTCTGACATTGGTCTAGAAGGGGCTTTGGGGGCCTGGTGGCTGCTCCCTGCTCCTCCACGATGTTTTAGGACTCCAAACACTTCAAAAGTGGCTTTGCAGGTGTCCATCCAGCCTTGTCTCAGCACCCAGTGTGTCAGGCAAGCACACCTTGGCTCTGAGCAAGCACGCCCGCCGCTGCTTCATGGAGCTGTGAGCTGGAAAACTTCTAATTAAAGCCAGATTATTGGTCTTGGCCCTTCTTGTTACTGTTTTGATTTGGGGTTTTCTTTTTTAAGTCCCTTTAAGATGTCTGGATAGATGATATCAAGGTTAATTTGTTTGTGATGGAAGAAATGTTTTCACATGGTGGCTAAATGTTGTTGGAAAAGAGCAGAATTAATAGCTGCTCACTTAATCCTGATTAAACTGGCAGCTGGGAGATATTGATCAGTGTGTTCACAGCAAACTATCCCTGTCTAATGCTTGGGGTAAACAAGCCTGGGACTGTGGTTACCTTAACCCTTCCCACATTGGCCACCTCCTGCACTGGGCAGGACCTGAACCTGTGCATCCTCCTGCTCCCCAGCAGAAGGGCTTTTCTAGGGTTAGCTCCCTGGGGTATAGCCAGGCTGGCTTTGCCCCAAAATCTCCTGGGGTTGCAGAGCAGTCACCCAGGTCTGGGTGCTCCTGGGAACCCTCTCTGCCAGGGACCCTCAGCGGCCCCCACTCCTGGCCACTGCCATCACATGGGGTGCTTGGAGCAGATCAGTGTTTCACAGAATCCAAAAAAGCTGCTCAGGGGGTTAGCAGCAACTGATTTTAGGAGTTTAAATAAAAAAACAGGGCTTGGCCAGAGCGGGCACCAGCTTGGACCTGGCCCCAGCTTTGCTGATGCTCCCGAATCCCGCCGCTCCCATCGCCGTCGGTCGTTTCTGACACACGATTTCTGGGGACAGATGGCAGCATAAACCCTTGCTCACCTCTCAGCCCACCTGTCTGATCGTGCTCTCACCCCCAAAGTCATAAACCAGAAGCAACTTTGAGGCTGCCAAGAGTGGGAAGGAGGCTCAGCAGCCCCAGCTTTCCTGCTCAGGCTTTATTACTCTCAGCCAACACATGTTCCACATTGGAGTCCGTGCATTCTTAATGCAGCCACTGCCAGGCTGGCTCCAAACAACAATTGCTCTGGCTTGGGTCTGTCTTTGCTATTCACAAGGTCACTGCATCTTTGCACCTCTGGCTGCTGCACTATGGTTGACTTCTTGTTAACACAGACCAGGTCTGGGAATGCCTAGAACTGTCTTCAGCCTCCCAGGGAATGAGTGGGACTCCTGGAGTGGATGGGGAGTAACGTGACAAGGAACAGCTTTCCAGAGGCCACTCAGAAATGTGCTTTTCTCAGGGAGATGAGTACTGCAGGGGCTCAGTTTTATCCTTGCTAGAAATTCCATTTAGAAGAGCACAATTCCTGTTGGAGGTACCATAACTGTAACCCGTGCTGGACCTGGCCCAGAATTAATGGCTCATTACTTCTGGAAAAGATAAATGTTTCTTTTGTGGATGTCAGATAAACTATTTTTCCATGGGCTGATAGGAGATGAGGAAGGGAATTGACCTCCCTGATACCTTGGGCAGCATTGCTCCCAAAAAACAGCAGCTGGCTCTCCCCACCCTTGCTCTGCTTCTCCATCCTGGTGCTCTGCTCACCTCACACTTGATGGGGTGAAGGTTCCTCACCCTCCCTGGTAGGCAAAGGAAAGTATTTCCCCAGATGTCCCTCCTCAGGTGGCACATGGCAGTCTTGCAGGAGCGTGCATTGTGTGCTGTGAGGACAGGCACTGTTACAATCACTCTCTGGGCAAGCAGGCTCAGGCTTCCTGTTCTCTTTTTACCCTTGTTCCACCAAATGTTTGGTGCATCCACACAGTAGCTGACTTCCAGCCCACTCCTGTGTCTGTGGGCTCCAGCCTGGATGATGGATTGCCCTTTACCAAGCATTCCCTTGCTGACCACAGGGCCAGCTCATCCTCCTTGCATCCAAGTTTACGAGGTACAAAGCCATGGCAGATGAAACCCATCTGCTGCAGGTGAGTGGAGTTAAGCTGTTTTACAGCTGAGGGAGCAGGCATCAATCACAATGGGGAAATTGATGGAGTTCTGGCTTTATTGCAGGCTCTTTTTCACACAGGCAGGAGCATGGCTGCTCCAAGCTTGTAGTTCAGTTGTGCCTTCAGGCTTCAGTGCCCTTCCTGCACTCCCTGGGGCCGATGGCATCACTCAGCTCTCCTTTGGGCACAAGCCTAACTCCCAAAAGCCACCGTGTTGGCAGAGGCTCATCCTGCCACTCCCCAGGGGACTTGACTCCTGCAAGTGATCCTTCAGCATATTTGCATTTGGATTTTCTTCATTCCAGCCTGGGCACGTAGGGGTTCTCTCTGCTGGCTGCTCGGCCATCGGGGCCCACTCAGGACTGACCGCAGCATTTTTGTGCTTTGTAGGATTCTTTCAAGTCCAGGGAGGTGCCGGGTGAGCTGTGGGGGTGTGTGAGGGCATCCAGAGGGTTTTCACGCCTCACACTCATGAGAACCTCTGAACCATCAACAAGAGGCTGCGTTTTTTCCTCAACTCCTGCCAAACCTTGGTCCTTTCTTCCATCCTCCATATGCTGCCTTGTTGGCCTGAGCAGCCATCTCTTAATCTAAGTCTGTCTGGGGAGAACCAGTTAGTAAAACATCCTTAATTAACCTTGCTGGGTTCAGCCTAAAAGCAAACCAGAGCTACTGAGGTGCTGCTGCGCTTGTGTCAGCAGCCGTTCTCATTTGTGAGAGGGAAGACACAGGTGGAGTTTGCTCCTCAGAAGCAGGGATTTGATGTGCCTCCCAGTGCTGCTGGAACAGGCTGTGGATCTCCCAGTCCCCATCCCTTTTCTCTCCTTTGACTTGCAAGAGCCTTGCAGTGGCTCGTTGTGTCTCCTTCTCGCTCGGTTAAAAGCTGAACCAGCTGAAGCTGCAGCACTGGAGGCAAAATTGTTTTCCTACTCAGAAGCAAGGAGGGTGGGAATTTGGGGTCATTCCTCAACAGCCCATTTCCCTTGAGCAGGACAAGGGACTCTGCTCTTGGGTTACTTACCCCAAACAGCTTCCCTGTGGCAAATCTGGCCCTTTTCCCCTCCTCTGGAACAGAAACAGGGACAGGAGACAGAAGGGTTTGGCCAAGTGGATTGTGATTTGAATAAAAATCACAATAAAATAAAATAAAATAAAATAAAATAAAATAAAATAAATAAATTAAATTTTGAATAAAATAAATAAATAAATAAAATTTTGATTAAAATAAATGAATACATGAGTCAGTGGGCAGATAGGTGGTTGTTTTAACATTTGAGGCAAAGAGAAGTGCTCCCTTCTTTTATTATTATACCTGGAGACATGGAGCAGAAGACTCTTCATTGTTTAAAGCTAGGAGACTTTAAGGTAGCTGTTGATTCCAGCTTATGTTTGGAAAAATCTGGTGGAGCCATAGAGTGGATTCGTTCACAATAAATGAGACCTAAGACAGTGGAAGGTGATGGGTGAATTATCCATCAGGTAGGACAACGCTTTTGAGGGAAATGAAGAGGCTCCTGCTATGACTGCTGAAGTCAGTGCATTATTTCTGTCTGTTTGACTCCCCTCCACTCTGCCTGGAGCGACGTGTGTTTCATGGCCCTTCAGAGAAAGCAGCTCGTCTTTCGTGTTCACGGCGCGCTCGCGTTTCCCCCGTCCTCGTCTCACAGCTCAGTCTCGCTGATATTATGACAGAACGTGTTCAGTGCACAGAACTATTAAAAATGTAGCTCATATGGTGCTGATGGGAGGCTGACATCTCCTGAATAATTTATTTTAACTGGAAAGATTTGTAACACTTAAGCGTTAGCGGGACTCTTCGTTTTAACTCTTCCTGAGGCGGCTGCTTGTTGGGGTTCTCTTGTCTGGGCAAAAAGTGGCTCAGCCTGTTCGAGGCCAAAGCCACCTCCCTCAGGGACAGTCAGACTGCTGGCCATGGTCCCTTGGAGGCTGGAGAACCCCAGAAGAGCTCCGAAAGGAAGCTGGAGGTGTTGGAAGAAGCAGTCTCAGTTGGATTGCCCCTGCCTTGGGAATAGCGAGCATTTTCCAGTGCGGAGGATTGAAACAGGCAGCAGAATATTTACAGCAAGCAAGGAATGGCTGGCTACCTCTAATTCCTGGCAGCAGCTCCCTTCCTTGGGGCAGTGACCGTGAGTACCTGCTCTGGGGAGTAGCTGCTGCCATCCCCCTTGTGTTGCTGGGCCGGGGGTTTGCACAGAGCTTTTCCAGTCCTAACAATCCTGTGATTCCATGGGTATGGATGGAAGGAAGTCAGGGCCGTTGCTTTCTTGTGTGCATTCAGTAGAAACTTTGTGCATTCTTGCACACAAGCCAACAACCTGAATTTCTAAATTTATTCTGGCAGAAATGCAATCACGAGGGGGGCTTATCAGTTGAATTCTTGGTATCAGTGTTAGAAAGGCCAAGATCATTTTTGTGATGATCATCTAAGAAGGCTCTTCCTCTTTTTTATCATTACACATAGAGAGACAAATGCTGCTCTCAGCTGCAAGGAAGCAATTCCCACTCAAGTGAAAGGAAGCTGCTCAGAGAGACCAGAGTTTATCCTATAGTTTATATAAAAAATTATCACTGAAATTGCTGTGCCCACACCCCGTGGCTGCTTCAGCCCAGAGGGGCTCAATGCTGACTTACAAACAACTCCTCCTCATTTTTCTCACCCTTCTTCCTCTTATTGCTGGCTGTGTTCTTTGCAGGGTTGTTTCACTGCCTTTCAGTCTTCCTCCAGGTTCCTACCAAAACTGAGTTTAACACCTTAGGTAAGACAGAGTCTGTCCTTAAGGGGTGCAAAATCCATGTTGGTGAGAGAGAATGGGAAAACAGAAATCCTGCTATTCCTGGTTTACACGTGAGGTCCTGCAGTGTAGATGGTCAAACTCTGAAGTTCTTGAAGTCAATGCCAAAATCCATTTATGCCTCCCGGCTGGCCAGGGTATCATCCCAAACAGTTTGTGGCTGATCCATTCTCTTTTTGGCCACAGATTCATCCATCACTCTGAATCTTGTCCCTGCCTAGTCTTACAGGGTCTAGAAACACCTCACTCTTTTTTTTTTTTTCTGTTTTTTCTGGGTTTTTTTATCTGTTTTTTTTCCCTAATGAAGTCCTGAGGTGCTCACACAAAGGAGCAAGGTGTTGTTATTCTCATGTTTCAGTTGTGGAAACCAAGGAAGGCCAAGTGATGTACCTGAGGTCACACACCAGTGTCAGAAGCAAAAGTAGGTTCTCCATGTCCTCGTTCCTTCCCAGCCTCTCTCATAAACCCAAAGAGCAATAAAATGAAACAAAGGTTCATAGCAAGAAAAACTGGATTGGAACCTGCAGCAGCCCAAGATCAACCATGGAGACCCTGTGGCTCAGTACAAACCCTGGAGTTAATGACCTCTGCAAAACCAACGTACCAAATTCCAAGAAAAAATTAAATCTTTATTAATTATCGAGACATGAGCTCGTAGGAGAAAAGAGCCAGAGTCTTTAGGTCAGATTCATCTAAATCCATCACCAAGTGAAAATTTATATTACGAATAAATACACCCTAGAAACTAGTTCAATAATTTTTTCCTATTGTAACAAGTTGTCTTCCTGCTTTATGTATCATTTGAAAGGAAGGTAATGGAATATAAATTTTCTCCATCTACAGAGAAACAGACATCCAAATGCATGTAAGTGTCTGTGAGTAGCTGTGTTTTGGGGATAGTGCTGACATCTGCATAGGGCATGTTGGACTGAGTCTGACTGACTTCAATAGCTGTTGGAGTGGAATCCAGCACTGATCTCCAACCTGGGGAAAATTCTCCTCAATTCCAGCTTCTTTGTGTATTAGCAATTACTTTCAAATGTTTGAAACTCAATAGGGGTTGCCAGAATCTGCGTTGCCTCCCAAGGAAAAACTCTTAATTTCTTCGTGTTTAGAGGCCAAATATGTGGCTAAACTAAGCCTGATGATAGCTGAGGTTTGGTTTTGGGCAGATTGTGAGTCCATGTACAGTTAGTGCCTGGAATATGCACACAGCTGGGACTGCGCTGGGGCTGTGTCTGTGGAAATGTAAAAATATTACTCTTAAAAAGAAGTTAATCTTTCCCACATTTCCTGCTATGGTTAGAGGTGATTTTTCTCATTGTTTTGTTCTCAGCTGTCTCAGTGCTTTGAGTCCTCCTGCCCGAAAGTCTCTTCTTGCAGTCATTTCACAGCCTCATGTGTTATGTGCACATGAAAAATGGTTGGTTGAGTAAGAGCTTTCTTGGTTTCAACCAGAAAAGAACTACATGAAGTCACTAGAAAGCGACTTTTATGAAGAAAAGCTCACATGTACTCATAAAATCAATCAGATATAACAGGCCTGGCTGTGAGCAGAAGTAAACTGGTCGATTTTAAAGCTTCATGTTTTAATGCCTGTGTAATTCAAGTGCCCATTTGCACTCCACTGGCTCTGCCAGCTTCCCACTGCCTGTTTTACAGCACGAGGTGCAGGCTCAGGGCCACATTAAGTTGTCAGATGCAGGAGGATGTTTCCTGCAGCAGCAAAGAACATTGCACTGCTTCAAAACTGCAAGGAGAGGGTTATAAAATTATCATGCCTGTAAATTCCAGCTGCAAACCATATGATTGCAAAGCCCTGCTCCCCATCCCTGTTTAAAATAACTCTTTCCTAAGCCTCCTCAACATCTGCCTGGCCTGGAAGTGCAGTTTTCCCTGTGCTCAGTCACACGCTCAGTGAACACCTTGTGCTGGGACTAAAAGGTCTTTAAAAAAATAAAAAAAACACTGTGCAGCTGATGAAGTGTTTGCTTAGGATTAGGTGCCGTGGTTAATATAAGCATTAAAAAATGTCTCTGGCCACTGTCCTGTGTCACAGCAGCCTCATATTTCCTCTCCTCTGGAGACGGATGTACATCTGGTTTGGGTGGCTTTTGTCCTAGTCCCTGGCCACAGAAAGAAAAAGGAATACTGGGCTTCTAAGGATGGAAAGTTATGCGGCGGTGCTAAATATATCAGCATTTCTTGGACCTGAGCGTAGCGAGATAGGCTGTTCCAGCAGCACTTCCAGCACAAGAGGCAAGGCTGCCCGTGAGGGCTGTGTTTTGAAACAGGGAGGTGCATCCACGTGTAAGGCAGAGCTGGAGAGCAGGGCTGCCCTTGGGAAGCTGCGTCTCAAGGCAGGGCAGAGCCCCTGCGAGCCCTTGGATGTGTCTCCTCTTCCCCAGAGCGATCGAGTTACACGCCTTGAGCTTTGCCATAGTAGCAGAGGAAGGGGAGAGTACAAAGGTTATGGAAAACAAAACATTAATTTTCGGGACCAGCTGTGTTACAAGCAAGCTGCAGCTTTATTTATACCCACAGCATCGTGTCCATAAATCAGGGCTGCTCTCCAGCAAGGCATTTAATGAGAACTATTAAATGATTTCACGATGTACTCATTGTTACCATCTGATAAAAAACAGCGCTCCCTCCGAGGACCAGGACTTTTCAGTTGTAGCTTTTCGTGGGGGAAGGAGGTGTGTGGGAGAGCCAAGCCCTCAGCAGATGAGTTCTGCAAACCTCTCTGGGCACACCGTGTCGGGAGGATCCATCGGCTCATTCGCAGATTTCAACTGGGGACGTGGACTGTGAGCAGCCTTTGGAGTTTATGTAACTCCTTTTGTAGAGAAAATACCTGATCTGACCTCTCCTCCACATGCCAGGGTAAATCACAGCATTGCTGTGGAGGTGGGTGCTGCTCTCCCAGGCCTGCATGAGGCTGGACCCCAGCCCGTGGTGCACGAGGAATCACAGAACAGTTTGGGACGCAAGGGACCTTAAAGCTCATCTAATTCCAGCCCCCTGCCATGGGCTGGGACAATTTCCACTAGCCCAGGTTGCTGTGGCCTGGAGCAGGGAGTCAGGGAGCTCCACAGAGCTGTGCACAGCCCCTGCCTGTCTCCCATCCTGTTCTTGGTGTTGGTGTTGGTGGCAGTTCAAGCCAAAGGGATCACGCCCAACGTAGTGTGGCATCCTGGAGGCTCCCCGTGACCCTGGGGCTTGTCCACACGTGGTGAGGGGGCACAGGTCCATCTACAGCCCTTCCTGAACCTTCCCCCGGATTTTCAGGCTGGATCTGATGGCTGCACGGAGCCCCGTGAGGCTCCTTTGTCACGAGCCTGCCCAAGCACTAAAATCACAGGGATGGCTAATTTATGTGAGAAGGTTTTCTATGAATCACTGGGGAGGATGTTGTGCCCGGAGCCTTGCCTCTCTCCAAGTGCTTAATTGCTAATCAGAGGCTGGATTCAGCAGCTCCCATTCTCTGGCACTTTCTGTCTCCATCAATAAAACTGGAGAGGCTCTTGCTTTACAACAAAGATGTTTATCTTGCCCGAAGTTGTGGGAAGCTGTAGGAGGCTGTCCTTTCTTACTGCAGATCTCTAATGGGGTAAACAGTTGCTGTTACTTAGTTTCCAGCCAGATTTTTCAGAATGGGGGCTGGGAGGAGGATTCCTTAATTAATCCTTTGGGAAAGTGGTTGGGACTCTGGCTTGCTGTTCTGGGTTTGTATCTAACCAGCATCTCCCAGATGCAGAGTAGTGAAACCCAGGTCCAAATGTCACCTTGCATTTCTGCATTCCTCAAATGGGTAATTTTTCTTCTTCCTTTAAGCCACATGCCCCTTTCTCGGGGATGGAACTAGGTGGTCTTTAAGGTTCCTTCCAACCCAAACCATTCCATGGTTCTCTGAATATTTTTTTTCCCCCCAAAAGAAGGAAGTGCCCTTTCCTGCGGAGGAAACAGCTGTGTGTGAGTGGCAGCATGGTTTAACATTAAAGCTAATTATTAAATTTAAATATAAACAATCATAAAACCAGCAGAGTGTTGCATATGTGATGAGCTGCTCAAGCAACTTGTACCAAACACACACGTGGTATTCTTAAATGTTCATTGCTTTCTCAGGACATGCCCATTTGCAGGGACTTCAGACAACTCCAGGCTGCCTTGCTGTTTTTTCCATCCATGTGAGCGTATGAAATGCGAGTGAGGTGCACAAACAGGTCTGAAGGAAGGTTTTCCATTAGCTGCAGGTAGTAATTTATGGTGGGAAAGCAACAGGCAGTTAAACTCTTTACATTGCTGAGCATTAATGTATAGTGCTGGAAGTTAGAACACTTCCTTTAATGTTTTACTTGATGAAGATGAAGTCTCTTCCTTTATGATCTGCTAAAGCCCTGTCCACACAAAGGCTTGGGTGGTTTGTTTAAAAAAATTCTTTATTATATTTATGTATATTATACTTATATAGCACACCCCCACAAGCCACTGCTTTATTTTAGACTGAGAAGAAACATCAGAGGATTGATCAGCCCTCCACAGGTTGCTCTGTGCTGCTTTGAATGCAATTGGAAGGGGATTGGCTTATTGTTGGGTTGTTTTTAACTCCACAGACAAATATCTCCACCCTGAAATGCCTTTGGAATTTAGCAATATGTGCAGACCACAGTCTTGGCTGTCCCACCTCCAGCACAAAGTAGACCTTTGAAGTATTTCAAGTATTAGATTTTCTCAAAGGTATCGAGCATGGTATGTAAATAGATTTCATTTAAGCCAGGTTGGGTTACAGAAGCACAGCTAAAACCAGTATTATGGGCTGTTCATTCTACAAAGGATCACTCTTCACTTGGAGCTGATGCAAAGGGAGGAAACTGGTCTCAACCACAATGCTCAGATAAAAGCAAATACTGCAAATACCAAGAAGGTGAAGCAGTTACCATGCCACTGCTCTTGTTTGTTTGGGTTTTTTTTCCCTCTGTTCTAAAGCTGTTAAGTCTTTTTTATTGATTTCATGGTTAAGAAATGTCCCAAGTTCAGTCTGATCCTAAGAAATGGGAAAGCCTTGCCAGCTACACTGGAGGTGGAGAAGCCCCTGGGCACCCCTTTCATTCCCAGCCCTCCTGGACATCTTGCACAGCCTCATCCTTGGCTTCTGGGTCTTGAGCTCATGAAGAGCTGACTCAGAAACCATCTCAGCCCTATGAGGGTGAATGTGGCAGGGTTTGAAAGCAGCAGTGGTGCCTGGTGCTGTTCTGAGTGTGCCAGGTGTGGTACAAACTCATCCTGCTGGATGATTTTGTGGTTCCAGGCTGTGGTTTGCACGTGTGATAACAGCCAGCAATAAACTCCCATGGGAAATGTCCAGTCAGTCCCACAAAAACTAATTAAAAAATGCTATTTGGAGGTGGCCATAGTATTAACCATTGTATTTATGAAGGTGGAAGGGGCTGACAGAGAAAATGATGCTGGAGGATGTGCAAGTTAGCACAGGACACAGACCAAACCTGTGCAACTCCCTGAACTGAAACCAAGCATCCCAAACTTGGGTATTCATCACTCAGTTGTTGCAAATTTGGGATTATCTCTTTGAAAACACGCAGCAAAATCCCTGTTGACATGACTTGGTGTTTGACAAAACTCTTGGAAGGCTTCAGCCAGGGGTTGGCTCTGAGCCTGCACGGAGCACACGAGCAGCCTCCTCCATCCGAGGAGCTGGAAGTCAGAGCTGGAAGGAAGCAGGTACAGACCTTGGCCTGTTCTCTGTGTCCAGCCCAAGGGCTGGGTGCCAGGAGCGTGGGGATTTAATCCCTGCACTAACACTGTTAGTTCAGTGCACTTTCGGTAATCCATTCTCAAGCACGAGCCTCGATGTGGTTTGACACCTTGAAAAATGTGCTCGCTGGCTTCCCTCA